>NW_026294535.1:15641109-16076109 GCF_007827085.1 Peromyscus californicus insignis
ACCATTGTTCTCCCTTTGCTTCTCCAGTCTGTGACAATTCTATCCTCAGCTTTTACGACTTTTGATGAGCATCTAACATTTACTTTGTAGGATGGATTTGTCTGATTTTTTTTTTTTTTTTTTTGAGATCTGATTGAAATTTTACACCTTTCCCCTGCTACGGGCCTGCCACAAATTTGGTTGTCCCTCTCATGTGTGCAAGAGTTTGCTGTGCCCTCAGTGGTGTGCTAACTGATGGTGATCATTTATTAAGAGAGGTGTCTGATGAGTTTATCCACTGTAAACTTACTGGATTCCCTTTTTATATAATAAGTAACGTTTAGAGAGCTATCATGAGGTAATGCAAATATTCTGTTTGTTCTTATACGTTTTATTAGAAGCCACACAGTTGACAGAATTTTTAGATTTGTAAATACTGTGTTTACACATTTTGACATTATAGGTATGACTGACAGCTTAGAGCAAAGCTAGAGAAGGAAGATCACTGACCCATACCCATGCCATCACTTCACGCGACTCATGTAATATGGCAGTACCATGGAAGTAAAGGCACCTATAATAGAGAAAAATAACTAATACATCATTGAGTTGTTGCCTAATGGGGCCCTATGGAACCCCCTCCCCAAACTCAGGCTATTTCCAAGGCTATCAGTAGCTCTCCACAAAATAATGGTAAGGCCTATTGCTGAAGACAGTATTTGGACACTTCACTGAACACAAAGAAGTCGAGCTGGTGCCTAACTAGAGCTTCCACCCATACTAACTAGTATTCATGGAAGTGGAAGGCACTCCTCATGCTATCAGAGGAGAAATGTAACCACTAAGCCAGCTACAAATCCTGCCATCTCCAACGGTGCCCAGCCTGTATGATACATTGGTATATAAGTGGTACACATGTGGCAGTAACCAACCGCTCTCTGATTGGATTTAAGGCCAACTCCATGAGAGGGAACTCATGCCCAACACTGTTTGGGTGGTTGAGAATCTAAGACTAAACAGGCTATGGGCCTAGGGGAAAAGCAAATACTACTGTTCTGCTAAAGGAACGTAGCAATGAAAGCACTCCTAACAATGTTCTGCTAAACCCATAGATCAGTGCGTCACTTCGCCATCATCAGAGAGGCTTCCTCTTATAATAGATGGGAATTAATACAGAGAACCACAGATGAGTAAGGAGAGAGTGAGAGACTTTAAAACACTTAGTCCTAAACGAGATGTATTTATCAGGAACTCAGGCAATGACGTGGAAGAAGAGGAGGAAGAAAGATTTTAAGAGCCAGTGGGGTTTAGATGCCACCAAAGAAACAGTGTCTTCCAGACACAAAAGGACTGATGCACATATGAACTCGCAGACTGAAGCAGCATGCACAGGGAGTGCACGAGTTCATGCCAGATAGTGTCTTAGCACTGAGAGAGGGGAGTAGACAGATGCTCCCAACCCTAACCAAGAAGATATCTCCAACTGACAACTGTTTACACAGGAAAAATTAGTTTTCTCTAATTGAGCCTCACTGAATATATAAACCACACTTTAGGGTAGGTCCCATGCCAAGCAGTAGATGTCCAACACAAAATGAATGCAATGGTATTTTTTGTAAATATTTTTGTCTCATATTGCTTTGTCTAGGCATTTTTTATCTTACTAGTCTTTTGCTTGTATATTATAGTTTTCAATTTTGTGTTTTATGGGATGTGTGTGTATGTGTGTGTGTGTGGTTCTTATATGTTTTCTCTTTTTATTTGATTGTCTTCTAAAGAAAGAGAGAAAGAAGGCATGGGGTTGGATGGATAAGGTAGTGGGAAGGATCTTGGAGAAGATGACAAAGTGGTACCCATGACCAGAAAAAATTAGTTTCAATTCATAAAAAAAGAAAAATGCAAATGGAACTCAGACAAGGAGCAATGGAATAATCCCAGCACAAGGCTCTCAGGTTCTGAAACTGCACCATGACATCTGCAGCAAAGAGTCCACACATCCTCTGAAAACAAGCTCATGTCCTGTTGCAGGGACATGGCAGAAACCAAGTGTCACTGTGCAAATCCAGACCACACTCATGTACCGACTGATATTATCAAAACTGGTCTGACTGGCAATTAATCTGAAGATAGATAAACGAATGTGGGATTGGAATTGAGCAAAGATCAGAATGGAGTAGCTCAGATAAAACACTGCCCTGCCCCCCATCACATTGATGGCCTCATCATTTCATCACCCATTTGGTAGAGGAGGGAAAAGTCCAAACTGAGCGGAATATATTAAGCTATCACATAAAGTCTAAATCTTAGTGCAGGTCTATGCTATCCACAAATGAATTCTTCATGTATTTTAAAGACAAAACTTAGCTAATAAAGATGAGCTCAAAGGATAAGCTCTAACCCTCCTGGTCCCTTCTTTGCTGAACAGCCTCATCTTCAATTTTGCTTCTGAAATGAGATCATCTTTCTCATTTGCTTTCACAATGACTAGATGTACTGAAAGGCCTTACAGTACTGTCATCAGTCTGGACTGTGGCATGGGTTCCACTAACTGAATTTTAAAAAATTGCCATGACAATGCCATCCAGGGAGATTTGATCTCCTGTAGCTGGAGACCACGTGTTTTCCTGAGAAAACTGGAAGCATGACAAGGCGGCTGTGCTCTATCAATGTTTTCGTTTACCCATATGTCTCTCTCACTTCAAAATTTGCAGAAGAGAAGTAAGCTAATGTGATTATAGAGCCAAGCATAGTCAGTGTTCTGAAAACTGGGTCATTGTTAAGATTAACTGGATTAAAGGGGTTTAAAAAGATAGCAAATTTCTGATTTGCATATTTCTCTGAAGAATTTCCACTCTTGTCAGCCTTGTCTCCCTCCTTTTACAGAGTAGCAAGTCAACACACTACACAGAGCAATTTAGTAGTTGCAAATGGTTCTTGTCTGGATTTTTTTTTTTTTTTACCTAGAGCAAATTATCAGTATTTCCACACTAGATTTATTTTCCATGATCCATCAACTGCATTGCTTTGAGGGCACTGAGAATGAGACAGGAGAGTGCTAATGTGACAGATGAGGGCGGGAATAATTAAATAGTGCTCAGCAAAAGGCTCCTATACATCTCTTTGATTAGCAATCCATTGAAAATGCCTTCAATGCCAATTAAATAAAGACTACTTAGTGGTGAGCATTGTTCAATGACACTCTTCCTTTTGGCAATTTTGGTCTCATCAATGGAACTATCAAAAGGATAAATTAATAGGGTCCCGCTGCAAGGGTGAACATAATTTATACAACTTAGCTCTTTAGTTCTTTAGTTGGCTTTTTATTATTACATGAACATAATGCATGTGTATGTGTATGACGTATGATATAAATGTAGATTTGAGACATAGTTCTTTTCCTAAATGTTAGAAATATAAAACAATTGGGACAAATATTTCCCCCACACACACTTATTTAATCATTCATTCATTCAGTGAATAATAAGCTTACATGTGATATGGAGAGAGGCACTTACATGAATGTGCACAGTTGCTAATGACTCCACAGAAGAATAGATACATATTCAGGGTGCATGTTTGGGAGGACAAAGATTTTAATGACGTCTAGCCCAAGAGAATGATAATGGGTAGATATTTCTGGCAGAGATGATGGTATTAGGAGTGACTTTCAGGAATCAATTAGAGCCAGGGAAAAACTGGGTGAAGGAATAACCTGGGCAAAGTGAGGAGCAGTGATATGACTGAAGAACATTCCAAGAAGTTTCAGAGAAAAAAAACGCATGTGGAATTGGTGGGGCAGAACGAGATTTCAGAAGAAAATTAAAAAGTTATGAATTTTGGGGGTGACAGAAGATGTATTTACAGGAAGAAATTACAAACATGTTCAGATTTTGGTTGGCAACATTTTAGCAGTGTCACGGAAAACAGTCTCTTATCATTTGAGGATTAAAAACAGGAGAGATATGAGTTTTCTTTTATACTGTTACCTGAATTTGGCATTGAATTTGCATAGGGGATGATCTGGAAGTGCATAAGTCGAAGGCAGCTACTGTGGCACATATATCAAGAGGGAATGAAGAAATTAGCGGGTGTACATCATGAATCTATCTTGGTGGACAAGGAGTGTGACATCTATGGATGACAATTGGAGACAATGAAAGTTTGAGAATTTTTCAATTTGATAACATCTTTATTAGTTCTTTGATAGTTTTAGATAATAAACTTTGATCATATTCACCCCTCAACTCCTCTCAAACATACCCTTGCCACTTTTATCTTCTTACCTACTCACATCTGAGTCTCTTCCTCCTCTTTCTTTCTCAATTCATCTCATCCAGTTTGTTTTTCCTAACTATACTTGAGAGTGGAGCCTGCCTTGGAGTGTGATCAACATATCAGAGATCAGACCATTAAATAAAAAATGCCAAACAGATTCTCCCCCTCTCAGTGGTATAAAATACCAATAGCTCCTCAGCTAGGGCCAGAATGTTATGTTCACCTAAAAGCCCCTGCTGGGAGGTTGTCTGGTTTGAGTGTGTACAGGTCTTACCCATGCTGTCACAATGTCTGTGGGTTCAAATGTACAGCTGCCATGCTGTGTTCAGAAAACACTGTTTGCTTGAACTTAGCCCCCGCCTCTGGTTCTTATGATCTCTCTGCTGCCTCATCTGCAAAGATTCCCGAGTCTTGCAGGGGAAAGGGTGTGATAAGTAAGTTCCACTTAGGGTGAGCACTCTGCAGTCTTTTATTTTCTGCATACTGACCAGTGAAGGGTCTCTATGTTCATAATAATCTACAAGAAGCTTTTCTGATGAGGGTAGATGGATATGGTAACCTATGGGCATAGCAATAAGTCATTAGAAGTCATTTTAATACTACGTCCACTTAGCAGAATAGCAGTAACGAGATGTTCTCTATGGCTTTTAAGCTACCCACCCACAGGTTCTTGGTCCCAGTAACAATAACAGGTATGGGTTTCCTCTCATGGAGCAGACTTTAGATCCAACCACAAGCAGGTTGGTTTCTGCCGTGGTTAGGTGAAGGCACAGTATCTTCATTATCATTATAGTCTTAGTTTTATACAATGGTTTCTATTTTTATAATTCTTTCCTAATGATTTTTCTTGGCCTAATGAAATTAGACAAGCACAAAAATTGTCAACGGCAGTTTCCTATGTATGGCCAAAAGTGAATAAATCAAGAAAATTTTATGCAGTTTCCACAAATGTGAGTTATGCTGTACATTATTCAGAAGAATGTCTGGCTATATCATGAAACATCTCTTTATAAAGAGCTTAATGCAAATCATTCATAAAATTGAACTCAAGTGAGCCTATGTGTTTGACTATTAAATCATTATTCCATCTTAAAGATAATCCCATAGCATTTTCCTTATAAAAAGCCTCCCTCAGATATTATATTACTCTCAATACATTGTTTATCCTAATACTTTCATATTTTCAACACCTCTGAAGACCCAGAACAGACAAAACATACTTAACAGCTCTTTGAATGTTCCAGTTGATTTCTCAGAAATGCTAATCAGTACAACCACCACTTTGTTTCTTATAAAGTCTTATCAATCACTAGTCAAACTACTTTTCACATGAACAATTGTAGCCAAAGGTCAAGAATGAACCCTCTGAGAAGCATCACTAATGCCAAGTCATCAGCATTCATTGAGAAACACGCTGAAATCAATCACATGGCTTTATTAGGACTATAAACATCACAATGGTAAACTATGTGCTGCATCTACACATATCATTATTCATGTTATTTAAAATAAAAGGCATGGATTCTAGCTATAAAATGTCAAATTGTAAGAATGTATGAGACAGAAAGTAAAACTCATCTTCTTTTCTCTCTTTTTTAAATTCCACACCTGAGATGACCACTGTTAACCTGTGTCACGTGAACCTGCTAGTTTTTATTCTCCACCTTTATGAACACAATGACAGTATTTTTTTTTAAAAAAAGAGGTCATATCATGCATTCTCTTCTAGATTTTTCTTTTATTCTTTCAATATTCAATTAAAAAATTTCATGTCAGTATCAGTGTGTTTACCTTTACCCTCAAAACGATCGCAAAGTATTTAAGTTTTCATAGCTACAATTTTTTAAGTTGGAAAGATACAAGATATATTTTAGAAATATTTCTTTTATTTTGACAAACTCTTATCTTACAGCATTTTATAAAACCTATCCAAATTCAGGCACATTAGTGAACATTTGTAGTCTCAATGCTCATAGGGCAAGATAAGAGGCACCAACCAGAGTATCCTCAAAAGCTCAAAGAAAAGTTGGTCTGGTGTACACAGCAGTGAACACAAAAGACATTTTGTCTCAAATAAGGTAGAAAGTTAAGAGCCACACCCAAGATTGTCCTCTGACCTCTATATATGAGCTGTGGCATATGTGGTCCCAAATTCACACATACGAACATGTATACACATCTTTCTCTCTCTCTCTCTCTCTCTCTCTCTCTCTCTCTCTCTCTCTCTCTCTCTCTCTCTCACACACACACACACACACACACACACACACACACACATGCACACACACACACACATGCACACACACACAGACAGAGACAGAGAGAGATAGAGAGACAGAAAGACAGGAGGGGGGAGAGAGAAATCTCACATACTATATATTATTCCAGAAAAACAAAAAGGGGGTTTTCTGTTCTAACCATTGAAATAGCCCATATTTAGAGGGGTAACAACTGTGATACAAACCCCAAATGTTTTTGAAGAAGTGTTGATGTGATGTGAATGATGTTTGAGAATCTTATTATCTCCACATGCAGAACGATAGCTGTTGTATGGTGGAAGATGTGGGTCTTTACGTTTTTTTTTGCTCCTTGTCCTCCTGTTTTCTACTTGGCTGGTTAGTCTTAAATACTTAAGAAATCCTAAATGGAACCAGTTTCCACTCTGCCAGTTACTACTTTTTGCAATTTGCCAAATGTTTCTCATTTTAATTTTTTTTCTACCTTTCATAAAAAATGATCATGCCTTCATGGCTTCAGGAAGGAAGGCTTTGAGCATTTTCTCTGGAACACCTCAGTGACCAGTTATTAGTCTTAATGCAGATGCTTCATGTCTAAGGAATAAGTACCAACAGCTCCAAGTTGCTGAGCATGATCATTGCCATCCTGAAGATTGAAAATAATTTCTCCTATACCCTACTTCTGAGGCACAAGAAAAAATGCTTTAAAATCTGAGAATATTTATGAACTTTCTTTTGTTATTTTGTAACAGCTTTTGAAACCACACACACCAGCAACTCTCTACAGATCTTCTACAGAGATGTGAGCAATTGTATAGTGAACATTATTTATTTTTTTTCCAGTAAAGATACTTGCATGTTGTCATGTTTATTTCATTCTGTCCAAATGAAGGCTATTTGGCTGCAGATAGATTCTTACTGCATCATAACTAAAATGAATTTTGAGATAGGAAGGAGGTTCCACTCTATTTATATAAAAATTGATTTGAAGTAATTGAACTCTCTCCTTTATAAATTGTCAAAATGAATATGTATACATACATGTATCCATTTATATGCTTGCCTAATTGGTATAGATAAAATTGGGGATTTACTGTTGAAGCCTTTCTAACCTGCTGGAAAATTATGGTTTTTCTAGCCAATGAGTCTTAGGTGCTGGAGTAATACAGCGCTGGATCTTCATTTACATAAGAGTATTCCTCCCACCTTGCTTTCATTTTCCGATTTATTATTTTGAACTGTGATTACTCACTTTCCTCATTTCCAGCACATTTAGCATTAGTCAAGATGGTGTCATTTCGAACACAGGCTCCAATGCCATTTCAGGCCTTATGACCTTTCTTCAAATAGCTAATTCCCTGGGGCCAGAGGTGGTGGCAAAGAGGGCAGTAAATGACAAGGTGCTGAAAATCCCATTGCATTCATTAGCTCCTTTGCTGTCAGGGTCTTTATTTCTATGGAGGACTGAATGAGAATGGTATGATTTAAATAGATTGAAATGCTTTATAAGGAAAAAATAAATAAAAGTGAATCCCCAGGACTGTTGGGTTTTTTTTTATATCAATGAATAGTTTAAGATTTTGATTTCTACTTTCATTGTATTAAAAAACAAAAGCTAAAATTGTATTTGATATCAAATATCCGTTTGAATACAAATATGATCCAATACTTATTTATGGTAAATTGCCATTTTGGCATTGCTTGATAAAATATAACCCTAGTGAAAAGGTGAAATTCAGTGGTCCTTAAAAACGTGTGTTTATTCCCCATGTCGCCTAGAAGTCCACAAAGATGTCCAATGACCTTCACTCTCATACAGTCTTTCCCTGAGTATGCATGGGAACTTGGCTTCAGGGAGACATCACCTCTGTGATTATTTCACATCATATGGCCAAGGGATTTTGCTGATATAACAGGGATGGGGAATGTCAGAGAAGCTCAAGAAATTGAGGACTAATCACCATCTTGAAGTTGGAGGATGCCTCAGGCCAAACAAAGAGTATGAGGGGCCTTTTGGAGCTAACAGCCTCCTTTGACTGCTGGCCTAACAGAAATACATCTGTCAGTTTTACAGGAAGAAAGAACAGAATTCCACCAACAGCAATGGTGACAAGCTTCAAGGTGACTGTAGTGTATCTAGTCAAGAAAGTTCTTAGCATCATGGCATGGCTTTGTGATGTTCCACAAATGACTCGGTCATGCTTCATACCTCTGCTGAACAGAAACATGGACTAACGAACAGACATTGTTTCATGTTCCTGAGTTTGTAGTATTTTGTTACCCAGTGACAGAAAACTACCACATCTCCTTCCATTGTGTGTCCCAAATTACCTTCCTGTGTCTTGCAGGTTAAAAGTCCTCTGGTTCTTTTCCTCAGGCACCATATATTTTGAGAGATTTTGTCCCAACTGTTTTCAGTTTTAGCTAAGGTGGGGCATTAGTCTGAATGCATACATGCTACTCTTTTAGGATGGGTGGATAATGTCTACTGGTGCAGGAGAGTGTGACATGAAAAGTATGCCCCTAAAAATGTCTCTCTGTGAAGAAAAACTGAGAATGGAAATGTTATAAATATGATATGGCTTTCTTGGACACCCCACACTGATGCTAAACTTAATTCAGAAGTTGAAGCCTGAGGCACAAAAGAATGTAATTAAAAGCAATTTATCCAAGAAGAAATTACAGGGAAGGCTTTCATGATTGGAAAAAGGAATTTCATGGAGGGTGATGCTTTTGAAGATACTATTATCTTCCGGACATATGGGATCCCAGAGGAAGGCTTCAGGGGGAATGCTGCCTAAGTTATAATGGAGGGCCTCATACTTATTTGATGCAAGTGAACAGTGGTATTTTGAGGAACCAGTGTTCTTTTTGTGTGTGTTTTGTTTCAGCTAAAGTGAACTTAAAGAATAATTCCCCATTACACTAAAAGGCCCAGACAAGTCCAAATTCATTGCCAAATGATGGAAAGTGATAGGACCAACTTCATGTTTGCTGGTAAATCCTTACCAGCTCAACAGTGTAGATGTCTATTTTATAGAAAAAGGAGTGGTAAATGAGCACTCAAAGCCTTTTGCTTCACATCAAGCTTTTATTTCATTTAACAAAAGAGCTATAAAAATAGTAATGTTGCAACTTCTTTCATCTAAGAATTTTTTGGTTAAAATAAAGAGCAATTGACTAACAAGTTCAAGATTTCCTTTTTGTAGATACTAGCCCCAGGAAAAATGGCAGAAATTTCAGAACAGGAGATTGAGTCTAACAAGTCCTGCTAATATGGAACACAAGGAGGTTGTGTGGTGAGCTCTGCTAAGCTCTGACATATGCACAGGGAAATTTGCTGAAAGAGCTTCTCAGCACAAAGCCTCTTTCTTGAAGAGAGTCATTTTAACGTCTGGATACATTGTTATAAATGCTAATATTGAGTTTAATGATAAATGTATAATATTTTATTTTATTAAGAAAATATTAGATCATTTATATCCCTTAGAGAATATAATGCATTGAGATAAAAAGTACCACATATAAATAATGAGTGATTTCCAGCAATGAGAAATATACATACATTTCAACCAACTATAATTCATCACAGAAAACACAGTACATAATTCACACAAAAATATAATTCACTAAAATAATTATAGTGAGACACCTACAAGAAGAGTGAATTCATGTTTTTCCACAAACTGAATTCATGTTTTTCCACAAACTTAATTTATTCCAAGACCTATAAGTCAACCTACTCATTCTCAATTGAACTTGCTGCCATTCAACAAATGTCAACTTCTTGCGACAATTAACTGAACACATGAAGAGACCCTGTTTCGTGTATCATATGTTACAATGGAAACAGAACACAGTCTGAGGAACAAATTACAACTCTAAAGCCAGAAGAAGAGAGTGCATAAACATATTAACTGATCTTAATAATACACCTGGGGATGCTATACTAAGGTTCTAGATGAAGATTCTGGATGAATCCATAGACCAATGATGAATTTATCAGAACTTTTGGAGTAAGCAACAGGGCTATAATCAGAAGAAACCGGGTAATCGTGAACTTTCCTAGGTGAAGTTAAAATTATAGAACTCTCTGGAGTATAATGTGCCTGATGAAATGCAAGGACAAGGAGAGGGAAAGGGATAAACTTTTGCTTGCATCATTGGGTACCTATAGCTTCTACTTTGTTGAGGGATTAGAAAACTCACTCCTTTCAGTGTGACCCTGAGCAGTACAACAGGGTTCTGGTGTTGCTGAGGCCATAAAGTAGCATTGAAATGACTAAGGTAAATTGGGCATGTCTGTCATAATAGCTATACAGCATTCAGAGAGGTTAGCTAATGATTAGTGATGTGACCTTCTTGAGGCAAATATACAGGAAGCTTGCTAAGTCACTGTGAACACTTGAAACAGACAGTCAACCTAACACACAGAGCGGCTTGACTTGAGCTTCTGGTTGGAGAATTACAGACTTTCCAGCACTCCAAGACCTGAGTCTCACACTCAGCTATTGATGAGCATCCTTCATGAAGAACAGAAAAGTAACAATTGTTCCTAAAAAATGTACCAGTACTTATTCAGGAGACTGAACACTATTTAAATGGGTCTATGGACAAAAAATAAAATCTTTCTCAGAAGACAAGGACAGGGGTTATACACAGGACATCAGCTCCTGACTGAATGTCTGGAGATCCATGTACTTATTGGAATCCATTGATCAAAAGAACTTTTGAACCTTTTAGTTGATATTTTGTTCAATAATCAATAATTTTGTTTGATAATTTGTTCAAAAGATTGACATTTCTGGTTTAAAAAATTGGCTTTAAGATAGAATTTTACCTTAAGCTAGATACAGTAAGCACTTCATTGCCCAAATTTTCCATTTTAGAAGTAGGAGCTGAAACACTGGGAAATCAGCCAATTTTTTTTTCAGTGCAGGGTCAGTACAGGAACCCATGTCTTTCAAATTCCTGTGAGACTGTAGCACCACTTCCCTGATGAAGGAAATGCATGAGATGTATTCGAGATGATCTGGTTTCTGAAAGAGGGTGGCAGAGAGGGGTCTTGTTCCCCTTGTTGTTCATCCTGGAGCCCAATATTGATTGTGTTAGAATCGAAAAGTTAGCACGAATCTTTGCTTTCCATTGGAAAGAATGAAAGACATAAGGGGAAGGCCATAAGAACTCAATTGCAATGGATGGTCTAAGACACTATTGCGTAGAGAAGAATGGTAATTTGAAAGACACTAAGTTCTTAGCCAGAAAAGTACTACTACTAGCAGTCTGAGACAGAGGCCACCCGTTTTCCTAGGAAGATGTTAAAGACTTGGGTTGCCCCGCTGCCCATCTCATGTCTTGGTAGTCGTACCGAAATAGAAGGTTGGAGACAGAGTCAGATCAAATTTTTGACTTAGAGAAATAGGTCGGGATCCTCTTTTGTATCCCACCTCATGGTTCTCATCTCTCTTTATATAAGACTCGATGATAAAGATATATGGACAGTATATAGATGGAAAGAGGGCATTGCATATCAAAGAAACATTGCCAGTCTGAATTTTTCATGCAATCTTCTGTGTTGGTGATTTGTATTTCTAGGATCCTTTGTTCAGGACATGAAGCTGAAGTAGAGATTAACTTTCAAAAGCTACTGAGGTATGTTCTGCCAAACTGTCGTAAATATCTTTTCCAGAGGGAAGATGAGAGTAGGATTTGAACCCCGAGCAGGGAGAAGAACTCAAATTCGGTATGGATAGACAAGCTTCTGCTCTTGGAGGTTTACGGTATGAACAGTGTTTATGTGGTAAATAGCTGATGGAGATGTTCAGGAGTGAGACTTAGAGGCAAAAGATTGATCTGTAAGTGAAATCTTACCAAGCATTGCCCTTAGAGGTCTTTCTGCTTGTCTTCCAGATGTTGAATTGTATCGCACTTCATGGTCATCCTTAAAATTCTGAGACAAAGCAAGCTTTCATTTGCAATTTATGCTCTTCCTTAAAGTAATAAATCGTGCTGTGCTGGTGGCAAAATGGCCATATTACATTTCTCCATCATAGTTTTACTTCATCCTTATTGTCTTGATTTATTAAAAAGTTATGTGGCCAACTTGTATAAGAAGCATCAGTTGACACTTAAACATAGCATCCCAGAGGTTGATGTAATCTTAGGTTCAACAATAAAATATACATTTCTAGTTATTTTGGCATATACATTAACAAATGTATGCCACCATTTATAAGTAATCAAGTCAATATCAAGTGAAGAGTCACTAATGACTCTGGAATAAACGAGTGGATTGTTCACAATTAGTGTGTTTATATGAAACATTACATAGTCTTTTATTCCATAGTTGTAGCTTTGTAAGAATTTTTATGAATAGAGATATAAGGTGAAAAAGAATGTGAGCCTACATTATAGATCTTCATGTTCTATCAAAGATGTTGGAATTGCAAATTTGTGGTGTTCTATACCAGAGGGCATTTGTGGATAATATATCCAATGGATAAAATTAGGCAATATAAGTCTCCTCCATCATATGACCCTAAATGAGAAGTAGATAAATGAGGCCCAATAGATTCATTAACAGGGGCTAAAAGTTTGTAAGGATCTAGTGACTTGGGGTTTTCCTAACTGGAGATATAAAGACAGAAAATTACATATGCTTTAGCCATTCAAACTGTATTCATATGAAGGCATCTCAGTTCCAAGGTTGAGACTGTAAAAAATAGTCAAAGTGTGCAACAAACTGTGAAATCATTTGTCAGTTAACTAATTGTTAATTAATAAATTTTACTAACAAATTAACAATTAGTTAATTGATTATTAACTCATTTGCAATTACCACAAAGTTTCTTCTCCAACTACCTATAGCATGCTTAATGCCATCAAGAACAATGTGACTATGGGGGCAGAGACACGATCCTTCAGCTGGAACAAATATTTTCTGCCACACTTAATGCCCATTTACAGTGAATAAGTAGCCACTGTTATTATACTTTCATCAAAGGGTGTATCTTTGTGTAAAATTAGTTTCTGAAACACCATTAATCTCAGAAAGAGCTACTTATCATTTTCCATTACAATAGACGTATTGAAAGTCTTATAGTTGTTTTCTTTATTGATCTTGCTTCTGCCAGAGCTGCTGAAGAACACATTTAGATATTGTAACCCTCTTCTATCTTCAGTCAGGTACTTCCACACATAAGGTAAAAGTGGGCTGATAATGATGAAGTTCACTAGTTTGCTTCTCCAACAGGCTTCATCTGACTACGGTTTTTTTTTTTTTTTTTTTTTTTTTTTTTTTTTTTTTTTTTTTTTTTTTTTGCAAACACATATGCAAATGCAGCCTGAGTACAAAAAGTAAGTAGGTAAAAGGGTTGCAACGAAAGAGAACCCACATTTTGAAAGGGTTTCTAAATCCCTGGAATTTCTCCTTTAAAACAAACAAAGCACTCATAGATTGGATTGCAGGTATAAAGAACAACCCACCTTAGCTGGGAGGAGAAGCAAGGGGAGGAGACACCCGGAGGAAACTGTTAAGTTCTACAATTCATCGGAAGTCGTACAAAGCGATGGAAGGCAGACTGTGGTAAGCTGAACACAAAGATGACACTATTCGGAGTAACAACTAGAAGAGAAGATAAATAGGAACATATGAAATACTTAATCCAGGCTAAAGGAAAAAAGAGAAATAGAAGTCCAAAGGGATGCATGAAATATCAAAGAGCATTTGAAGAGCTGGAAAGATGACTCAGAACACTTGCTGCTTTTCCGAAGGACATGAGTTTGGTTTCCAGCACACACACTGGGTAGCTCACAACTGCTTATAAGTCCAGTTCCAGAAGATCTACCATCTTCTTCTGATCTCCTCAGGAACCTGCACACAGACTCCCACATGTGTCTAGATAAAAATGGAAATGAATCTTTTTTCAAAAATTATTTTTAAAACCTCTGAAACTAGTAACCACATTTAGTTACAAATGATATAAATGCTACCATTAAGATGCAGAAATGATAAAGTAGTATAAATGACAAGACTTGATTCTATCCAATCCATACGAAAAATACCTTAAACGTAAGATTGGGTGGAGGCAAAGCAATTCAAAACTTAAAAAGTAAAATCATTCTAGTTCTAACAAGAAGAAAGCTGGGGTAACTATATTAGTATTATATAAAGGAGGTTCTTAAATTAAAAATATTGCCAGACATAAAGCTAATCATACTATAGATTTTTGTAGTACAGTGTATTACTATAAAATAGTACACATAGCATGGTTAATTTATCAAGAGTACAAAACCTCATAAAATATTATGACAGAGTTTCAAAATACATGAAGCAAGCATTTGTAGAAACTAAATAAGAAGCAAACACATCATTACAGCAGATGAACGCCACTCTTCCAAAAACTGAGAGAAAGTGCCAATCAACAATCAGCAGGTTTAGGGAAGACTTAGCAACTTGCATATAATTGTGCTCAGTTGACATCTGTAAATCACCCCACCCAACATGAAAATAAAACACATAGAGGGTGCTGTAACAAGATTTTACAAATTCAAGAATCAGTGAACTCTAAAGATTTAATCCTCACAACCCGGAGTCTAGGAAGTCCAAGATCCAGACACTGGCAGATGCTTTCCCTGGCTGAAGCCCTTGTTCTGGTTTACAATGGTCACGAGTAGCATGTCTCTACTGTCACGTGAGGTGATGAATAAGGCAGCTCTCTGGGGTCCATTTTATAAGCTACTGATTTTGTTGAAAAAGGCTCCATCTCATTACAACAATAAATGATTTGTCCAACTTCATTCACTCACCTCCATCTCTACTGATCACACTTCCTGGTCGTATCACAGTGGAGACTGGGTTTCAACTTCTAAATACAGGGAGTATACAAATATTCAGATCATATCCACAAAGCAAGCATTTGTGCACACAGAAACTTATTAAGATAGAACATTTTATGCCACAAAACTATTTTCTATATAATTAAGATGGTTGATGTCACAGAATACGTCAAGTCAATACTGGAAACTCAGTCTAACTCATCTAAATCTACTGGGTCAAAGAGAAACCATAATAGTTTTTTTTTCTTTTAACAAATGAAATTGGAACAGTTATATCAACATTTTTTGAATGCAGGTAAAATAATATTTAGGTGAAATTTATAGTGCTAAACTTGCATCCATTATAGAAAAGGAGAAGCTAAAACCAGTGACTGTAAACTAAAATAAGAAAAATTTAGAAAACATGAAGACTGGAGTGAGCAGAATACAGGAAACAATAGGACCAAAGCAGCAGACATAAGTGATATAAAAAGCATTGTAATATAAAAAACAATAATAAAATGGAAAGTAGTTATTTGAGAAGATGAAAGGCCCCCCATTCATTGATCATGGAGGGTGTCGGGGGGGAAACATCCACAAATGACCAGAATTGGGAATGAAGGAGGAGGCATGCCTACAAATTCTATAGACAATAAATTGGTAACAATAGGAAAAAAGTGTGCTACTATATTGCCTAGTTTAGATGAATGGTTGTAAAAGGTTCAGATGGTAGATGATTTGCCTGGCTTCATTCACTCACCTCTATTTCTGTATATCAGCTCCACTTCATTTCTTGGATGACGCAGATGAACTACCTTTAGATTCTGTTGCCCTCACAAAGGCACACTGATTTGTAGCTTTCTGTGTATTTATATGTGCAGTTCTTGGAAACTGTGCCTTGATGCTTTTCATCAGATTTGGAAAGCATCACCAACTATCTTGTCTATGGGTTTTGGACTACCTCCCTGCTGCATCATAGTAACAATTTGAGACATTGCATTACCTTCTGAATGATTATTTTCCAACATTTATTTTTCTTGACTCTAAAATTTGGACTCTTTTTTTTTTTTTTTTTTTTTTTTTACTGATTTTCCCCCTCCAGCTCACTATCCTAAATTTTTTTGTGTTTAATCTACTGTTATAACCATCATATTGACAATTTTAATTTTAAAATAAATATCATGACTTATAATTTCACAACTTTGTTTGTTGAAGCTATTAATCTTTTCTGTTGTCTCCTTGGTTCTAATAATATTTTCCCTTTAACCATGTGAACCTCCCCAGAAGTCAGCGCATGAAACAGTGAAATATTTGAAAAAAAAAATTCACAGAGTGATTGAAAATACTTTCTGAAGTAACCCTGAATGGAAGCAAAAGTTGCTTGGCAAAGGTTCCTATGTTCACAATATCATTCAAACTAGACAATCTACGGATTGCCAATGTCATTAAGATGGCTGTTTTCTAAAGTGTGTCTTTTCTAAAGTGTGTCTCCTTACTTTATTCTAGGTTTTCCCATGAATCCTTGACTTCTAGCTGTGTGTGAACTCATGATTTCCCTATATAGCACAGCACAGTTGCTATGTGTATGCATCTGGGAACCAAATGGCCTGAGTTTGAACTCTGGCTTTGTTATCTATACATCAGAATCCAGGATTCTTGGCATATTATTTTAAACATATTTTTTCTTCAGTTGCTTCAACTATCAAGCAGCATGGCAGTTTTACCTTCCCTCTAGCTGTTATACTCAAGATAAGGCACACATTCTAAACATTACAGATGCTAGTTATATGTGTATCTTTTTTTCTCATTATAACTCCAGTCTTCTTGTTAATAACAGAAAACATTTCTTGAAGGTCTACTGTATCACAGGCACATCAGAGGTTTTCAGTTCTGTTACCTAAAATCATCTTGAAGCAATGGATGTACCTTAAGAGTGGAATGTTTACTTATCATGAGCAAGATCCAGCCTTTGATTCCCAGCTCCACAATAAAACCATAGTAAAGTATGCAAAATAAGCTTGATGAATGAAAATAATTGTGCTCTGTTCCTATATTTTGGGCAAAGAGCTGTATTGCTCTAGGAGTTTTTCTGAGGAAACATTGAACATCTTTTTACTCTGTATAATGCACTGACAACAAACGAAAATGGAGTCCATCCAAGTCCAATTCAGTGAACCAACATGTTCACTGGGGTTACTTCCAGGAAGCTACAGCATGCAACAGGTCAGCCCAGCAAGGGTCATGGCTCCTGAAAGCTGTAACCCTGGAGTAACTTATCCAGCTTGAAGGCAGCTCTGGGAATCCAAAAATAGTTCATCTCACTAGCAATTTATACTGCTTATAAAAATTTGAGGAGGAATCTTGTGAATAGTGAGCTTTTAGGAGCTACTAAGTTTCTTTTATTTCCTGAGCCTTGTTTGTTTCACGTCTTTCCTGAGTCTTAGAAGCTTTGCTCCTTTCTCCAGGACAGAATGATTTGAGTATAAAGAAAGAGCTACACAACATACAATATACACACAGTTGGATAAGTCATTGCAAGCCTAAAATGTCCTTTTCTGTTGTTGTCCTTAAGTTTTGGACAAGTTTTGCATCATGTGTTTTATCTCGGTTTACAAACTTGAAGTGTCCTTAAGTTCTATTCCTGTGAGTAATAGTGCTTATTTGTTGCCTTTAAGTTGTGTCAGGCAAATAACCCACCCAGGCTCTTCTAAGACACAAAGACAAAATGATATAGCTTGAATTAGCAACATTATCCCTCTGAGTGAGGCATAACCACTTCCTTTTCCAAGATAAAGAAAGTGATTCAAAGAAGTTGAGTTTGTCTACAAGTTCATGACTGGTATGTATTCAGTTACACATTTTATTTTGATGGTAAGTTTTTTTTAATTAGATTTTTAATACAGACTTGAACAGTTGTGAATCACTTGGCCTAGAGTTCATAACGGGTATTTGTCAGTGTCAGAAACTTCCTTTATTATCATCATAGAGGTTAAGTCAACCCTCAAAAAATGGCCATATCATAAACCTTTTCATTCACAGATATCAATTTCCCCTTAATGCCTCTTTCATCTTTTCCTCCTCTTTTCTTTCTCAAGTCTGGGGTCATAAATATTTAAATTGCTACACATTGACCACTATTTAAACAACTCTTATCTGAAAGAGTTCTGGAAATTTACTTTAAGTACATTTTTAAGGAAAGAATTGTAATTAATCTTTTGTTATTTTACATTCTCGTATTGGCTGTGTTAGTCAAGTCAAATCAGGCCAGATTGAATACAAGGCATTGACTTTCATAATGCCACTTTCAGCCTCTCGGGAGAGAGAACTGATAGATCCTACCCAATGGTAATGATAAATACCTAAGCTGGAATGAATCTTCATCAGGAATTAAGTCAAAAGCTATCAATAATGGTTGAGGAGATGATTCTATGGTTAAGCATGTGAATTGGGGTTCAAATTCCCACAACCTACATAAATGCCTGGTGGACATGGATGCTTACCTATAATTTCAGCCTTAGAAGGCAGACAGGGAATTCCTCAGAGTAAGCTGGGTTAGCAGACCTATGGTGATATTCTATTTGTACTGAAATGTGATTTTATTTGTATGTTAATTAATAAAGTTGCCTGGGGTTCTGAACTAAAAGCAAGCCATTTAGCAGAAGTCTGGCGATGGTGGCACACGCCCTTAATCCAATCACATGGCAGGTAGAATCTCTGTGTGTTCAAGGACACAGCCAAGCGGTGACCTGAACCTTTAGTCTCAGAACAAACCATAGAGACCTGGGGGTCTGTATAGACAGGCAGTGACGAGGAAATCATGTGGTTGGGTTTAAAGTCAATGAGAAGGTAGAACAGAAAGGCAATAAAAAGATGGGTCACACAAGAGAAGGTCTCTCTCTCTCAGGGGAAGGATGGCAGCAACTAGTAAGCTAAAGGCTATTCGCTAGTACTCTGACCTCTTGGGCTTTTAACTCTGCATTTGGCTCTGTGTTTCTTATTTAATAAGACCGTTTAGAATTTCATCTACACAGACCTACTCAGGGATTACTGTACTGGGGTCCACTGGTTGGATTTTGCTACATCTGTTGCTTTTGTCTTAGGCCATAGCGGGCCTTCTGTTCTGGAACTGGTTTAATGTTTGAGTATGTTGGACTCAGGTTCGAGAAGGTAAAATTCATTTCTTGATAACTGACAACAGGGACTGAGTATTACTGTGTTCCAGGCACAGCATCACTTCTTCTGTCCAGCCACTGTAAGGGCCAGGTATTAGTGTCAGAACAATGAGGAAACTAGAGATGGAAGAGTTAATAAATTTTAAGATGAAGTCACATGACCACACAAAAGTACCCCCAGGTAATCCATCCTTTGCAGTAACTTCTTTTATACTGAAAACCTGTATTGTCTGTCAAGAATGACTCACTGGGAAAATTTTCAGTTTATCTTAGCAGAAATTGGTATACCAATTGTGAATGATATCTTAGTGAACGTTCAGTTAATTTATCTGAAGGAGACAAGTGAAAGTCATAACGTGTATTCTTAGACTTTTAGCTCAGAGCACACTTTTATTTAAATGTATCATGTTCACAAAATTAACTGTAAACAACTCTTGGATTTGTGACCTCGACTATGAATCACTTTAAAAGCTGAAGTGGCTTAAAAGCATGACAACTTATTGTTTCCACCTTTCTGTGGATTTACCGGATGGTTACTCCAGAACTTGCTTGGGCTTCCCTGTGAGATGTGGCCTTAAGTCTCCAAGATGTCTAAACAAGTCTGAGAGACAAACCCTCAGCTTGAACTTTATTCAGACCAGGCCTTATACAGCCTTGAGAATCTCCTGCCGGCCCTAACACCTTTCACCAGATTTCTGTATCTACGCCCAGATTTTCATTTTCAAGCTCTGTCTCTCTCTGTCTCTGTTTTTCTCTCTGTCTCTGTCTGTCTGTCTGTCTGTCTCTGTCTGTCTCTGTCTCTGTCTCTCTCTCTCTCTCTCTCTCTCTCTCTCTGTGTGTGTGTGTGTGTGTGTGTGTGTGTGTGTGTGTGAGTGTGTGTGTGTGTATACACTTTATCATATCCAAGCAAACATTTCTTACATTCTCTGCAGAGGTTGAAACTGATAGCCAGATCTATGAGTTTATTTGGTTCATTTTCAGTCTTACGCATTATTGTAGCAAATGTTCTGATATCTGTTTTTCCCCTTGTGACACAAAATGATAGCTCTTCATTCACCTGCAATATTTCACAGCAATTTCCTCAGCCTTTCCTTGGAGGTTTCTTGTTCCCTTGCCAGGAGCCACAAACCACCAATGTTTAAAGCATTGCCACGTACTTTTCTGTTTGGGGGATGAAAACACTTCAGTGAGCCTGAACTAGTGAAGGAAACAGAGCCATTGTGGATGTTAATTACTAAGGGATTTATTAGAAATGTTTTCTGAATGGCTTGGTCTAGGAGTTAAGGTGAGGTAAGACGTCCAAGCAAGGGCAAGCAATATCCTCCTGTCTAATCTACAAGATGATCTTGGGTAGGTAGCTAGAGTCTCAGAAACTGCCTTCAGCCTCCATTTCTTCATATGTGAGATGTAAATAAAAATGGTATCTATTCATAGGATTTGCACATGACCTCAAACAGCACATGGAGAGTGCTCAGTGTATAAGACATGTGGTATTAATTACTGCTTATATGAAATTTTGTTGGATAACACAAGTCTTTTTATAGTTCTTAAGGTACTGATAGGTTCTGACCTTCCAGGATTTCTCACTCATTCTCAGCTTGGGAGTAGTATATTCTCTTTGCCTGATACTTTTAACTCAGTGAAAGAGTTCCTCTTTCTACAATGGCTAGGATAGGCCTATGATTCTAGATGAGGACAATTGATTCCATGGTAGCCATAGATCCCCTTACATGTACTCCTTATGTTCATCCCATGTACCTTCCATATCTCTGTCTCCTTCTGGCAATTACACAATGAAATTTACAATGAAACTCTTTTCCTAAAGCATCTTAGTCTAGGAATTTGATTTCCTAGACTACTATACATAGTAAAAAATTTCACTAATTTCTTTCTTTATTGTAAGAATAACATATTTATCTTTGGCTGCTTATAAGATTCAGAGTTATGGCTATTATGAGTCTCAAACCAGATATATTCCTTATGCTGGCAAATTCATCTCATTTAACTTGGGATGAATCCATAGAAATCTTTGAGCTGTTCTGACTTAAGAATAAATAAATGATCCTAAGGAAATTAAGATAGACAACAAAAAGTGCCCCAGTATGTTATGTGTGGCCCACTTTTTTTTTTTTTTTGAGACAGGGTTTCTCTGTGTAGCTTTGCGCCTTTCGTGGAACTCACTCTGTAGCCCAAGCTGGCCTCGAACTCACAGAGATCCGCCTGCCTCTGCCTCCCGAGTGCTGGGATTAAAGGCATGTGCCACCACCGCCTGGCATGTGTGGCCCATTTTTACACATACTTTGACACATTAGCTGAGGCACTTGGCTCCGGCTGTTGTAGATTTTCTGTTCTTTGGAATTTTGTAATTTTTTTTTCTGTGAGTATTTGTATTTTTCTCTCTGCCTTCTTCTTTCCTTTATTGGAATTGCCCAATGATCTGATGAGCAATGTTTCAGTCTGGTAATTGCTCCTGTCCCAAACAGTCATTATGAGTCTAAGACTGATGCCAGCTAAGTTTTCACTTACTCAGTATTTACCTGAGATTGCAACAACTCATCTTTCTGGATGGCAAATCTAGGCTTTGCCATAACATTCCAGTGACATTCTCACATCATCATCTGTCAGACCTTTGTTGGCACTGAACCTGTAGTCTCATGAATTTCTCAGCCCCTACTCTATGGCTCAGGACTCTGCCCTGTGGTGACCACCGAGGGTATGTTATCCATCTCTGATTTCTCCAAAATGTCACATACATAAATAATCACTAGATACAGTAGACATTATCAACAGGAAGGGTGGAGGGCAGCAATAATATTGCCAAACTCTTTAATGGTGCTCTTTTCTTCGGAATCTTTTGGCTACCATTCACCCAGCAGAATCTGTGACCACAATCCAATGTGTCTAGTTTCTGATCGTGCTGATTTGTTCTCTTTTCTCCCACCACTTTCTATCCCCATCAATCTTTATTGATTTGGCGGATCTAGTTCTGCCTTTTCCATTTCATGCATTCCCTTTAAAAAAATCTTTTAAGACCTTAGAGTGAGAAATAAACCTTTTGTTCTTTGTAAAATCCTCTCAGGCCTTGTTCCCAGGGTTCACACATCTAAAACAGAATACTAAGGTATTTTTCTAAACAATGATAGTTTTCTTTCCTATGGGAAATTCTGAGCCAGCTGATAACATTACACTTTGTTTGTCTTGCCACCCCTGCTTAAAGAATAAATCAGTGAAGGTATGTGGGGATTTAAGTTCTCTAGGGAAAGGCATGTGTGACAAGGCAGAAATATTGCAATATGATTTTTCTTAAAAGTGTTGATTATGTTGATGTGTGCAACCCAACTGCCTTGGTACATAGGGCCCTGTTAAGAACACTGTAGTCACTGTATTTGTTAAAACACATTTCTTTCTATTTATTATATATTCCCATGCTATTCAGAAATGCTACTTTCTTCCAAACTTGGATAACTGTATTTGGATTACATTTAGGTCTCCTCTGCTAGTTCTTATATCCTTATTATTCTTCTAAATATATTCACTTATTTCTACAAGCAAATCAGGTGGTCTTCTAAACATAGAGTGATGGATAGGAAATTAAATGATAACACAGGGATCTTAGCCACACCATGGCTCACTATACTTAAATCATGTTGCTGGCTAATTGAAGCTGTGTGTTATCCCTGTGGTCAACAGCTCTGATTTATATATATCTTCATCGATTTGTTGTACTCAAGCAAGCCAACTATAAATGATTCAGAAACACTGGCTTCAGTTTTAGGTAGTATATCCCAGTGAGGAAGCCACTGAGGCCCATGTCCTTTTCACGAGCTATAGAAGAGATGCCAAGGAACTTGTGAACAGTGCTGCTCTTATGCTTGGAGCTAGTCTTCAAGGGACAGTAAAAGCAATATTACATATTGATGATAACTATGCTTCTTTTCCATGTACAGCATATGTGAGTTACACATGTAAATATGCATGTATTTGTGACTTGGTGTGGATATACGTATGACAACTAATGATTGTTCTGTCTCTCCAGCCCCATCTCTTGATACTTCTAGGCAGGAACACTGAACTCTTTGCTCATCTGTATTCTGCTTCTTTAATGTGCAATGCTATCTCCTCTTTATCCTGACTCGTTCTCAGGGTATCTCTCTGAACTCTCTCAATGTATTCCTTGGAGTTAAATCTTCCAAGGACCTGACTGAAGGTTACACTGACACAAAGCCACATCAATCCTCCTCCTCTCCCTCCTTCTTAAAACAAAAATTATGTGGTGGTTTGAATGAGAAATGTCCCCCATAGATTCAGGCATTTGAATACTCGGATTGTAGTCGGTGGCACTGACGGGAGATGGTGGTGTAGCCCAGTCAGGGGAAGTCTGTCACTGGGGGGGGGGGGGGGGTGGCTTTGAGAGTTTCTAGCCTCAACTCATTTCCGGTTTGCTTTCTCTGTTCTATGTTTGTGTTGACGATGTGATTTCCCAGCTTCCTGCTCTAGCTGCCTTCTGCAATGCTTTTAGCCCCATTATGGACTCTGGCAGGAATCATGAGCCAAAGTAAGTTCTATTAGTCACTTTGGGTCATTGTGTTTTACCACAATAAAAATAATACAACTAAGCTTTTTTATCATCATCATCATCATCGTTGTCGTCATTGTCGTGTGTGTGTGTGTGTGTGTGTGTGTGTGTGTGTGTGTGTATGTGTGTGTGTGTGTGTGTATGTGTGTGTGTGTGTGTGTGTGTGTGTGTGTGTGTGTGTGTGTGTGTGTGTAATGTGAGCGTTTGAGTGCAAGTGTGTGGGTGTCATGGTATAAATTTGGAAGAAAGAGGACAACATTTGGAAGTCAGTTCTCTCCTGCCCTCGTCCTTGGGGACCAAAATGAGGTTCCCAGGCATGGGTGGCAAGTAGCTATCTTTGCCGAGCCATCTCTTTGGCTATTAATGCTTGAACTTTAATTTGTTCCTCTTTCAGGGTTAACGAGTATCAACAAAGAGATCTCATGGTTATAGTTCAAGAATGGTTTGTAGCTGACTTCCCTAGTTTGTCAGAATCTCCCATTTTCTTCCACTCCCCCACCTTTTTTATGGTGAGCAGCTGTGAAAATGCCCCATCTAATTCTCCCCTTAGCTACTTTGTTGACCATACTTCCCTCTAGAACCCATCCTTTGCTGAAACTTCTACTGGAATTTCTAAACTGGCTCCAGCGGGGGAAATGGGAGGCTGGTTTACACTGGTAAAGGCAGACTGAGTTATAGTGAGACACAGATGATCTTCAATAATCCATTTTCATTTCCCCATGACAATTACTACAGAGGTTGAGAACTTGAATTTTTCAGCTGTGGAAATCTGACCATTGAGATGCAGTAAAAATGAGCTGCTGTGTGTGTAAGCTGGTTATTGTTACTGAATCCAGTTTGTGATCTGACATTGGCACCCAGTCCTGCTTTCTTCACAATGAGTGTGTTTTTGCTTTACTTCAAGTCCTTCAAATTCATTCTCAAAAAGATGTTCTTTTAAAACATCAGTTGCCGCCAGTGAGGACCACAACACAAAGCAAACATAAACGAAGTTAATTTGGAGGATTTCTGTAGAAGGTCATTGTGTTTTTATCAATATGATATATTTTTATTAATTATTTTAGCATTTCATACAGCATGGTTTGATCATATCAACCTCAATTTCTCCCCATATTCTTCCCAGATCCACCACCACTCACCTACTCCCCAATTTCTTGTCCAACTTTTTGTTATTTTTTTAAAATAAATAACTAAGTGCAGTTTGTGCTGCCAATACTCTCATGAATGTGAGACCATCCATTGGAGCATGGCGGAACCATCGGGGACCATACTCAAGGAAACTTACTCTTCCTTTCCCTCAGACTCTCTATTGTCCATAGCTCCTCTGTTAGGGCTACAGGCTCATGAGTCCATTCTCCCTCCATATTAGAATGTTGACTGGCTTGATCTTGTACAGGTCTTGTGCAGGCCACCACTACTGCTGTGAGTTTCTAAATGCAGTGTTTCTTTCTTCTCCAGAGCACACTCTTTTTTTTTTTTTTTTTTTTGGTTTTTCGAGACAGGGTTTCTCTGTGTAGCTTTGGAGCCTTTCCTGGATCTCACTCTGTAGACCAGGCTGGCCTCGAACTCACAGAGATCTGCCTGGCTCTGCCTCCCAAGTGCTGGGATTAAAAGCATGCACCACCACTGCCCGGCTATCAGAGCACACTCTTTTGCCCTGATCCTGCTCCAACATCTGGTAGTGGTGGTAATGTAGGTGTTCTGTTTATGGCTTAGCATACATTGGCACTTATTCTCTGGGCTTTGACCAACTGTAAGTTTCTGAGTTTACTGCACAAAGGATCTTCTCTAATAAGGTCTGAGAGCTGCTCTGATGTATGAGTAAAGAGATACTAATTGGGAGAACAGATTGATACTCTGGCCATTGGTTTTGATATGTATACAGTTATGTGGACACAAATACTTCACAAACCAAGGATGGGAGGATTCCTGAATGAAGTTACTAAAATATGATCATAAAGGCACATTTCCTACAATTTCTCTTACACACACACACACACACACACACACACACACACACACACACAGAGAGAGAGAGAGAGAGAGAGAGAGAGAGATATTTACATCAAGAAGAATACAGCTCAAATAAAAATGTTGGCTTTGGGTATATCTGTGTTATTCAAATACTGTCTACATTCCTGTTTCTCAAATTTCTCTGCTTTCTTTGGCAATAATTTTATAATGCATCTCCAATTGACTTCAAGCAGCTTCCATATCTTTTTTAGAATAGGGTAAAATATCTCTAAAGATGAAATAGTAATACTCACATCTTGGAGGTAATGAACAATTCTGTAATTAGATTTAAGACCCATACAACAAGAGCATAATTATGCCTAGTACTAGAGATCTAACTAGCTACTGCCATTTTACTAGACCAGCAGAATTCCTAATTACATTCTGACACTTATCCTTATACTCACAGATATGAATATCTCTCATTCGTCATCAAAAAAATTTCTTTTTATAGCAATTGGGGACAATTACAGAAAACCACAGTGAACACATCGCAGAGATTAACCAATTGTGGAGGACTCAGCCCCAAAGAGTGACATCTTCAACACAACTTCTACACCTAGAAATCAAGGAATATAGTGAAAGAGGGGTCTGAGGGATCGAAGATTGTGAGGTCACAAAAACCACGAGGTCTGCTATGAGATTGTATCTCTCAGACATTTGCCTGCCTGAACAAGACCTGAACAAGGAGCTTTCATATCTTTAGGAGAGCGATGAAGCCCAGTGTTAAAGAATACTGAGGAGTGAAGTCTATCTACCTACCTCAGCCTTGTTTACAAGACACATGGATTACCCTGGGAAGGGGAAATAAATGAGATCTCCATGAGTAAACTGGGTATGAGGGAGGGCAATGGAGGGTGAGGGATAGGGGATGAGAACATGAGGGAATGGGATGGTTGAGCTGGAGCAGGGATGGAGTGGGGGAGCAGTGAGGGAGACACCATGATGAAGGGAGATGTCCTAGGGATGGAGGGAGGCTCAGTGCTGGGAGGTTCCCAGAAATCCACAAGGGTGACCCTAGCTTAGACTACTAGCAATAGTGGAGAGGGTACCTGAACTGGCTTACCCCAGTAATCAGATCAGTGAATACCCTAACTGTCATCATAGAACTTCTTCCAGTAATTGATGGAAGCTGATGCAGAGATCCACAGCCAAACACCAGGCCGAGCTCCAGGAGTCCAGTCGAAGAGAGAGAAGAGGGATTCTATGAGCAAGGGGCATCAAGATCATGATGGGGAAACCTACAAAGACAAACAAACCAAACTAGTGGGAACTTTAGATCAACAGCTGTGGAATCTCCATGGGACTGGACTAGGTCCTCTGCACAACCAAGACAGTTGTGTAGCTTGATCTACTTAAGAGGCCTCTGGCAACAGGATCAAGATCCATCCCTGGTGCATGAGCTTTGCTTTTTGGCACTCACTACCTATGGTGGGACACCTTGCATAGCCTTGCTGCAGGGGGAGGGGCTTGGATCTGCCTCTACTGAATGTACTAAGCTCTGTGGATTCCCCATGGGAGGACTTACCTTGTTGGAGGAGGGAATGGAGGGGTGGGTTGGGTGAGGGAAGGTGGGAGGGAAGGGAGGAGGGGGGAGTCTGTGATTGGTATGTAAAATGAATTAAAAAATTCCTTAATAAAAAGAAAGAAAGAAGAAAAGAAAGATTCCAGTTCCTCTTAGTGTTGACCTTTGACCCTGCATAACTTTCCAAAGGGTTTCCAGTGATAAGCTAAGTAAAAATGGGCTCCTGGAAATACATCAGAATTCTCTAGTCACATGATAAATAAGGTCACTCACTAGGCAATTTCTTTTCATGCTTTGAATACAGATATAACCCCTAAAATTCACCCCCCAAAAATGCATGATTTTAGGTTTTAAACAATTTTTACTGAAATTCATTGGTAGGGTATTAAGAAATAACACAGGAAGTCACTTCAAACGTATCATGTCAGTGTCCTGTAGTTTATAATAAACTCCAAACAACCTCTTGGAAACTAAGATGATTTTATGTTTCCTTGTAAGAAGAAGAGTTAATCCTGAGACACAACAACCATACACACACAAACACACAACACATGCTCAAGCACACAGATAAATGCACACACACACTCGCATACATCCACATGTGCGCACACACACACACACTTGCATACATACACAGGCACTCATATACACTTACATACATGCACACACACACACACACACACACACACACACACACACACACACACTAATTGTGCCTTAATTAACATGCAGTTGCTTTAGAAACTTAGAGAAAATCTACCTTCCCCACTGGTTTCTGATTGATCCAGGATAACTTGATTATGCTCATAATTACGTGAAGTGTCCCTGGAAGTTCAGTTAAACACAGAGGGTTAAACTACAATTAGTATAACCTGACTATGCTCGTTGCTTGAAGTATCTCTGTACATTCAATCTCCAGAATAAATTCTAATGTTTACTGATGAATTCTTTAAGAACGGGATCCACCTTGCCTAACTGTAACCTAACACTTCACTCAACGTTGATAAGCACACAGTTGGGGTAATCAGTAGAATATATTTCTGTCAAGAAGAATGCATCATAATTCTGTGTCATGTGATGGTCTCTCTCTCTCCATGCTAATATTCAAACAAGCCATCTGTAGAGGAGGGCATCATTTCCTTGCTCACACACCCTCCCCTGGATATGTTTCTTTATTTCTTTAATAGATGCTTCTGTAGTTTGATTCTTCCAAATCTTATTGCTGTTCCCTACATTCTTGCACGGACACATTTCTCTCACTTTATTCCTCCAACATTGAGAATCAACACAGTCCACTGAACCTCACTCAGCACCTAGCTTATCCGGCCTTTGCCATTTTCCCTCTAGATGGAGAGCATTGATTTTTGCTTGCACTTCAAAACGTAGAAAATATTTTCACATCTACCTTGTTAGCCTTTTTAACATTTTTAAAAAACGTTACTAATTACTATTTTTACAGATAATTACTTTGTACATAAATGAAGAGATACTTTCAAACCAGTACAAATGAGAAAGTGAGGAGAGATTTGAACCTGTATGCATTTAACTTTAATGTTTATTCTATTGGCTGCATCACAGTGCCTCACTCAACCAAAAACTTTGTAATATTACTACATCATGGTGATTATATGATATTTGGCATCTCAGTGTAGTCATACCATTCCTACAGAGATATTAATGTTTGCGTGCAAGTATTCTAGATTATAGAAGATTTCTCTCATATCAATAGTCATTATGAGGCAGCAGATAGTCGATTTAGCGGTTTGTAATTTTGAATGTCATCACCTGTCAAATCATTAAAAGTATTTGGGACATAAGCCTGTCAGCCTGGCATCCCACTCACAGCTAGTGTTTATTAAAATTAATTATGTAGTCTGTGTTCTTGCCAAAAGCAGATAATTCGGGAAAACACAGCATTTCTTTTAGGATGATGAGTATCAACACGATGTCTGATCACATTAGGTTTTAAAAAGAGACCCTTTCCTTGAAATAAGTGTGGAATGAATGGTTTTCCAAAATTTTAATTTGCCTTTTTATTGCCATTAAGGGACCATCTGTACCTGTAGGTCTGGAGAAATTTAAAAAGCAACCTGCTGAGGAAGTCTTGGAGCTTACACTGTGGAAATATATAATTAAATAAGCTTTGCCAAGTGGAATGAAAATGGAATTGTTGAGTTTTAAAATTCAGAAAAAGATAATGTGCAATCTATGGTAGATATTTTGTTATTTGAACAACCCGACACTAATTTTAGCCAACCATCTATCTAATCATTTGTATTTTCTAATTTGTGAAGTTTGAAGAGACAAAAGCAAGTAAATATCTGAATAATAAATAAAACCATTTTGTTCAAAACCAAATAACTCTCCTAATTCAATGAAAGTTAAAATCAGGAATAACTCAGCCCACCTCAACTAATTTACTAGCTGATGATTAGTTCAGTGTAAGATTTGATGTTTTATTGTAATTTTTCTGCCACAATTGAAACATTGAGGAAGAATAAAGATTCTTCACATTATTCATAATTTAAATCCATACATCTTTCATTTGTAGTTTTAAATACTTATTGATTCACTCATGCATAGCAGTGCTTCATAGTCCTTTGGCCAGACTTAAACCATGTGGCTACTAATGGTAGTTATTAAGGACAGCTAATGCTAAGTAAATAAATAAATACAAATACATAATGTAAAAGTGGGCTGGAGATGTGGCTCAGTGGCGAAGAACGTTTGCTGCTCTTGCAGAATAGCCGGGCTAGATTCCTCACAGCTACAGGGAGAAGTGTGGTGTGCAGCATGGCTTGGCACCTTGACTTGACTTGGGGCAGTGAGGGAATGAAAGAGGAACAGATGTTAAAGAAGTGTGACAGACATGTGGACACAGGTCAGATGGGCTGTGTAGACTGATGAAGAGATAGTCACAAGGCAGACACCCAGCACCTCAGTGAGTTTGTTGGGTATAGCACAGGGGACAGGGTTAGCTACTGTTAGTAAGAAATCTCTGTAGGTAAGTCCTCTCAAGCTCTCCCAGGGGAGAAAACTGCAACTGCTAGTTTTGACACACACTGCTGTGTGGTGATATATTGTGTACCCTAATAAACTTGCCTGAGGATCATAGTACAAAGCCAGCCACTACATTAGACACAGAACCAGGCAGTGGTGGCACACACCTTTAATCCCAGCACTTGAGATCTCATGCCTTTGCTTGGGAAGCACACATATATTTAATCCCAGGAAGTAATATGGTAGATCAGAGAAAGGTATATAGGGCGTGAGGAAACAGGAACTCACTCTTTAAAGGCTGAGGTTTCCATAGAGGTAAGAGCTAGTGGTTGGCTGTTCTGCTTCTCTGATCTTTCAGTTTTCACCCTGATATCTGGCTCTGGTGTTTTTTTATTATTATTATTAAAAGACCATCTAAGACCATCTAGGATTTGAACAACACTGCTGACAACCATATTTGGCCTAAAGAAGGCTTTCCTATTTCTCTGTTCCTTATCTGGGGGCAGGGAGAGGCTTTGCCTCATCATGGGTTTGAGGCATTGGCCTTGACATGGCCATGCCCAGGCTTGCTTCACTCCCCACAGGGAGGCTCAAAACTGCCTGTACCTCGAATTCCAAGGGGAATTGAATGCCCTTTGCTAGCATATGAAGCCACCTTCATGAATGTGGTACACATAAATATTTGCAGGCAGAAGACATTCAGAAAAGAATAGCTAACAATGTATTGCAATCCAGAGACATGACTTTCTTAAAAGTCATTACTTTTACTGAATGTTCCCTGCAGCATGAGAAAAGACCGTGTTCTCTATTAGCTGAGACATTGTCTGAAGGACCATAACAAAGAAACATCAAAATATAAGTCAAAAATTAGATAAAATAGTACTTTCTCATGAAAAGTGTAGGGTCACCAAGAACTCAGCCCAGTTAGCTTTATCATTTTCCATCTTTGGCTTCAAGAAAGGCTACAGCAGCTGTTGTTGGAAAAGGATAGGAGAGACAAGCGTGTGTAGCTCTGGAATCCTTATCTTTAAGGAAATCATCCAGAAATTGCAAATATTTTTGGTGCTCTTAGATCCCAAATGAGTCACCAATTATAAAGGAGAAAAACAGGTATTTCACCAAAGTGAAGCTAGAAGAACTGGAGAAATGTGTGGCTATTGGAGAACACAGTTTTTGATCATCAATTTATTGGAACAAGTACATCATCTTAAGACTTAAATATAAGAGCACATTATGAGTATTTTTCTCAAATTCAATGATTATATCAATTATCATTAATGATTCTTGTTTCTAATGTAGAAACGAGTTCATCTTTTACTAAATGTTTTATTTTTTCACTGGCTTCTACCCATCTTTTCTTCCATTCTGTGCAAGTGGTCTCTGTGTCTGAGGGAGCCTCTTTTGGTCCAACTGATACTCTTGGTATCCCCCAGGGAGTGGGATTGGGACCTGTCCCTAGTGCATGAGCCGGCTTTTTGGAGCCTAGTGCCTAAGGTGAGACACTTTGCGCAGCCTTGGTGCAGGGAGGAGGGGCTTGGACCTGCCTCAACTGAATGTGCTAGGCTCTGCTGACTCCCCATGGGAGACCTTGCCTTGGAGGAGGTGGGAATGAGGGGTGGGTTGGGGGAGGAGGCTGGGGGGTGGGAGGAGGGAGGACAGGGGAATCTGTGGTTGGTATGTAAAACGAATAGAAAAATCTCTTTAAAAATGTTTTATTTTACCTGGAGCCCCCCATTCCCATGTTTTGTCTGAATGTATAATGAAACCACTTGCATGTCTGTTGTCTATGGATACCAGGAGACAATGTCAGAATATCTAGACCTGGAGTTACAGATGGTTGTGAACTACCATGTGGGTGCTAGAAATTGGACCCTGGACCACTGAAAGACCATCTGGCACTCTTAACTGCTAAGCCATCCCTTCAGTTGTCAACATTTTTTTTTCTGTTCACTTATTTGCAAGCAAATAAGTACCCCAAATTCCAAATACAGAGTAGTTTTTTAAAACATACTTTATTTTGACAAATGCATGAATTATTGACCAACTACTAAAGTAGTTCATTATTCTTTTCTAATCTTAATCCAATTAGATATGTGTATTTTTCATTTAAAAGGCTTTTATGAGTTTATTTTTAGTTCTACATTTAATCAATGCCTTATTTCTTTGCTGTGATAAGACACCATGACCTAGGCAATTTAGGAGGTGTAGCCATGATGGACATGGACTCCTATCCCTCTGGGATAGGGGCTTACAGTTCCAGAGGGATAGGAGTCCATGTCCATCATGGTTAGCAGCATGGCAGCAGAAAAGCATATGCTAGAATAACAGCTGAGAGCTCATATCATGAGACATAACCATGAGGCAGAGAGAGAGAGAGAGAGAGAGAGAGAGAGAGAGAGAGAGAGAGAGAGAGAGAGAGAGAGAGAGGGGAAGAAGAAGAAGAAGAAGAAGAGAAGAGAGAAGAGAAGAGAGAGAGAGAGAGAGAGAGAGAGAGAGAGAGAGAGAGAGAGAGAAGAGAGAAGAGAGAAGAGAGAAGAGAGAAGAGAGAGAAATGATTTGATGATGTGATTCCTTTGAAACCTAAAAGCATTACCCCATGACACACCTCCTCCTAGGCTACACCTCCCAATTCTTCCCAAACAAATCTACCAGCAGGGACTAAGTGGGCAAATACATGAGCATATGGGGGTGATATTCTCATTCAAACCACCACAATCAAAATAATTCAGCCATCTAGCTCAAATTTCTATGTATTAGTTAGATTTCCCATGAACTAGCATATCTGTTACAATCGTTACTAATTTAAAGGGTACTTTTAGACTAATCCTTTCATTTATTCTCTTCATCTACAATATAATTCACAATTATGTTTTTAAAGTTGCCTTTTGCATAGCCCCTGGATGTCACAGAAGTGCGAAGTGGGGTTGGATTTCCAGGGGTTTCTGAGTTTTCTAATGGAACTTCTGAAAGAGGAGCCAGGACACTTTTCACGAGGATGCATTGAAGCTTTTCCATAAAAACAAAGTTTTAGTGCTTAAAATACATTCTAAGATCAGAAACCTGTGAAGCTTTCTACGGTTATTTCCAGCTTCCTGCAATTATTTCTATTTCATGGAAAAATTAGGAAGGGGAAAGAAAAAAAGAGCCAAATGGAGCTTCCTGCGCTGGGAACATCAACAACCCTCCTTCTCAATGGCTGCCTCCACACAAAGCCACAAAGTTCATTTTCCATTTTGCTCTTTGGGAGTCATGCACAAAAAACAAGTGAGTAATATCCTATGTCCCTTTTTCTGAAAGTTATACATCTGCCACTAGATAAGCCATGGAAGCTTGACGAAACAGAGGCTACAGCAGGGGAGACAGGGTAGTGTTTAAATGGGCATAACAAGCACAGATTAATGTCCAATTAAATGACAAAAACCCTCTGGCCATAAAGGAAAAGTGGTAACTGCTAAGTAATTTCTTAGTTTCTCTGCTGATGTAAATTCCACCTAGGATTTCTTTTCTATTTATTCACCCATTTATTTTATTTGTGTGTGTGTGTGTGTGTGTGTGTGTGTGTGTGTGTGTGTATACATGTGTGCACACACGAATGTGGTTGCACTCACCTGTGTGTAGTCATGTGGATGATAGAAGTTGGCAGCATATGTCTTCCTCAATGATGCCTCCTCACCTTAGCTTTTGATACAGGGTCTCTCAGTGAGCTGGGACTTCACCGTGATTCAGCTAGACTGGTTAGCCAGGAGCAGGCCCGAGGGATCCATGTGTTTGTGTCTTTACACACTGAAATTATAAATGTGTGCAGCTGCACCCACATTTCGCATAGGTGCTGGAGATCCAAACTGGTAGCCTTAGGCTTGAGCAGAAATCACTTTACTCACTGAACCATCCCATTCCCCACATAAGGTTTCTTAAGAAACATTATAAAAATGCCGTAACTCCCATAAGTACAACAACAAATTCATAATTTACTAGCTTTGCAGTATCAATTTAATGCACACATAGCAGAGCAGCCTATGGGTGTGTGACCATCTGACCCCATTAGTTTTGGTATGTTCTTGTAATAAATAAAGAATGTAAAGAAGATTTAGGGTAAAAAATACTCATATTGAATCACTCCTGTCTTATAGTTTGATTTTCTGATATATATATATATTTCCCAGCTCATTCCTATTAAGATAGGATGTATCAAGAAAACCAATCAAACTGAAAAGTTCATAATTTTGAAGTCTTAAAAATGTTTATTTAAAAATTGGGGTCAATTTGACTGTCATCTTTCTTAGTACTGAGTATATACATGGAGACAAAGGAAGAGAGAAAGGAAACCAGATGGGGCGAGGGGACCCCCCCCCCCTCTTATTTAGTGATACCCCTGGCTCTAAAGCTGGAAATATTCCTTTTGTAGTCTCACTCCATTTCAATGACTATTTCAATGAGCATTTCAATGACTACTTCACTGACTATTTCAATGAGAAAAAAGTAGACCACAGTCGTTTGGAGCTTTTCAGTTATCAAATATATTGAAGACCCTGGTACAAACTGTCTATGAAAGCAATAGACAGCAAAAATATTTGAGAACCTTGAAAGTATCATTAATGATATACACTGAACAATTTAGATTTCAGTTATGTGAATCTTTTGATACAAGGGCCGGCATTTGCCTCAAGTAAATATCTACAGCTCTAGAGAGATGCTTGTGTAGCTTAGCTTTCCCAAGCCATTGTTTTTGAGCATCAGATAATGAAATCCTTTGTTGGTAGAGATGGGTCATGATTTGCTTTGCTTTGTTCTACTGAAAGGGTATTAAAACAGAACTGGAGGCTTAATTTTACTTATTCATAAAGCTACATATGCCAAATTATATTTTAAATAAGTAATGCGAGATGTTTTTAAGTGCACACAGCCATTATCTCTTCTAGAATGGACACTGCTGATTAAATAACCCTAAATTTGTTTTTGAGTCTTCAGAGGAGACCTACTTAGCATGGTTCAGCCAGTTTTTCTAGTGATCCACTTTAGAGAGATATTTCAAGCCCTGCTGAAGGTACCTCCACTTAACGTTCTCAGGAGCAGACATTTGGCTTTTATTTTCTGGGACAGCATTTTGAAAGGGCTTAAAGCACTTGCTTTAATTTTAATTCCTAAAGCCTTTAAAATAACATTCTGGAGTGGCCTGAGAAGGCTACCTATGTGCAGCAGTAACCTTCCTGGAATCAGCCTGGTACTTTAATAAGTGCTGCTTGGCACTTATTAAAACAGGAGATTTACACTGAAGAGTTCATGACCATGCTACATATCAATGTGCTTTGGTATTTAAAAATCAGAAAGCAGAGATTTTTGTTATGATAAATACAGCTTTGAGTGGTACCTAGAGTGAAGGCAATTGCATAGAGAAAAACAAGTACATATCTTCAAAGCTTATTCCTAATAGACACAGTAGCATTCTCCACTTCCTTGTCAATCTTCTGTACCATTTCTTATTTGAATTCAGTGGTTTAGAATTTAACTGCATTTAGTTGTTTTTCTTTTTTTCTTGCATTTAGTTTTTTAAGACTTATTTTTCTGTATATGTGTGAGTGGCTACATACACATATTTGCACTCTGCACATGCTTGGGGGCCAGACAAGGGCATTGGATCCCCTAGAACTGGAGTTACACACAGTTGTGTATCACCATGGGGGTGCTGTGAACCAAACCCAGGAACTCTGTAAAAGCAGCAAGTGCTCTTAACTGCTGAGCCATCTCTCCAACCCTTTATCCATATTTCTATTATAAATACTGAATAAATCTGTGGATACAAATTAGTAATATATGCATTTCTATAGAGGTCTATCTGGATTTACTGAGGTAAAATGCAATGGATTTGAGTAATCACTAATCTAGATATAAATATATTTTATGTTTCTATATATGTGAAACAAAAAAAATGCACCATGACTAAGTCAACCTTTAAACATTCAAGTATATGAGATTATATATTATTTTTCCTACTGCTCACTTTGATGTGATGCCCTACACTATTACATTCTTCTATGAGAGAGTAAAATGTGTCTAGAGAAGGTGTAATATAGCTCAATTTCACCTCATAAATTGGTTCCTATCTGTTGTTTGTTCTGAAGTTATATGTCAAGATGATCATAATATTCATAATGCAAAGTACAAGCACAGCTTATAAGCTGTGCAACTTCAGACAAAACAGTAGCTTCAAGCATGAGTGGAAAGAGTTCATACTTCTAATTTTGGGTCTTACGCACCATGGTTTTAGGGGTAAATCTCATAGTCTCTAAGACCTTCAGCTTCCTAATGTAAAAAAAATGGGTAAAGGTTAAAAGCTTACTCTCTGTGTAGTGTCTGGCTGTGTGTGCCTCTGTATTTGTTCCCATCTGCTGTAGGAGGAAGGTTCTCTGATTGAAGACTGAGCACTGATCTATGAGTATAGCTGAATGTCATTAGGAGTTATTTTATTGCTATTTTTTTTAAAAGAATAGTAGTACGAGAATAACTGACTTTTCTTACCAATAGATAAAACATTTTTTTCTTTTTCAATATGATATATATTCTTTATTTTATAGATAATTTATTTCTAACACTACGTATTATGCATGTTGAAGCTATCAGTGTTGTAAGCTATGTTTCCAGATGTATAAATTTTTGTACCACTAGAATTTTCATGTCAAGTTAAGCAAAAGAGAAACTGAAATGAAATTGTTATATAAATTCATACAATGAGAATTAAATTTTTGTAATGTTGAGGGTGAAACTACTCTTGTCCTTTACAAAACAGAGCCCCCTAATAGTTCAATTTTGATAAAAATACATGAGATTGAAAAAACACATCTACACACACACATATACATACACATACATTCAGCAGATGTATAGTGCAATGCACAACCATCATGCAGTTTTTTGAATAAATGTTTACACAGATACACTTTATTACAGATGTCCATTATTTTAATATTTTTTACTTATGAGAATATGTACATAAATAATTAATCTCTTCCTTAAGTATTCTTAAAATCTATCCTATATCAAACCATCAAGGAACTTGTGAGAATACAGTTTTATACTACTGCATAATTTGAAGTCTTCAAGAGACAACATTCACATTTTTACCCACAGAAAATTCTATTTAAATATGCTTGTGTAGTGTTATGGGGGAATCTGTATTTCTGGGGATTTAATTTTATTTAAACATATTTTGCTGTCCTGAAATGAGAATAGGACAAACTCTTCAGGACTTGAATCCTGGATTGGTTCTTCATTGTTTTGTGATGTGGTCTAGAGACTTGATTTCTATAGTTCTGCAGTTTTTTGTCCTTGAACAGCAGAAAACCCGATGTCCAGAGTTATCAAATGACAAGACTAGAGGCATTTCTACATAACTTAGTTGTTAATAAGCATACAAAAAAGTAACTTTTTTAATAAAGTTATAAGAACATCACTTGAGGTTGACTTCTTTGTGGCAAATTTTTTATTGCTCCACAGGATAAATACATCAGAATTATTTTTTCTTCAAGCTATTAAGATTTATGAATTATTCTTGAAGAAAATAAAAATTTCCCTTCTGTTGTAAAACCTGAATTTTCCAGGTATAAATATGTTTATGGCTTCTCCTCTTATGAACGAATTCTGAGTCTCTTCAGCCTGCAATACTGGGCCAATCTCCACTCAGATTTAGAAAATCGTATGTGAGTCATGTAAAGAATCAAAGAGATTTTGAAGACCTTTCAATGCCAGCTCCTTCCCTTTCACGCTTCCTAGTTTTGAGCCTTTCTGTACTCACAGAACCTCCACAACGAGCACTTGGTATTTGGAGATTTAACATTTTTTAAAATTTTGTCTACAAATACAAAGTTTTTCCTTTTTTCCCCTTGTGGAAAATATCATGGAGAAAGGACACTTTAAAGATAGAAAACATTTCATGTTAAGCTCATGAAGAATGTTACAATTTTCCCACCAGATGTTTGGAGCCATTTTGCATTCTCTTAATGGTTGTAGTCTTATCACACAAACACCGTCTTGGCAATCGCAGTTACTTTGGACCTCTTTCCCATTCACAACTGTAACTCTCTTGAGTGGAAATGTGTCTTGGAAATCCATGGGATGAACATCTTTTGTGAACTTCAATGAAAGCAGGAGAAAGAGCGGACTGACTGAAAGAAGCTTAATTTGCAGCTGAAGGATTTAGATGAGACAAAGAAAACGTTTTTTAACTGTAAGTTTTATTATTTTAAGTAGAATTTAGGAACATGTCACTCTTCAAAGTTTTTTTAGCAAATCTTAGCAAGTGGCTTAAATGAACCTCATTTTTCATCAGGAATAATATATATTAATGAATAGATGTCCCAATTTCTTTCTCATTTTGTCAAAGCCCTGCTTAATTGCAGCTGGTGAACTTGGATGATGTTATGACTGTCATTGTATCACTACTTCAGAATTTGGTGGATTCAAAGCTGGTGGCCGTATATAGTCTGCACCATCCCTTCGTGGTTTATTTGAGAAAATCACAATCAATTTTTATCTAAGCAATCCAGTTGACTTTCCTACAAGAAAGTCTTTGTAGCCATGTACAGAGAGCTTTCTTCTTTGCTGCTTTCTAACACTCAATGGACTACATTCAGTATACTTCAGAGTTCTAAGTAGTTACCCATGGCTCTGTTTTAGATATATGTAAGTGAAGATGATTTCAAATTTTAAAACTGGTGGATTTTGAAACCAGTGGTTAATGAGGAAAATTAACAATCAGAGGTTAATTATAGGGTCTGATAAATAAAACAAACAGCATTTTGCATATATAATTGTTCAAGGCAAATGGTACAGAAATAAATTTTACAACAATACATTACAAATGTATCTCTATGAGGATAAAATAGATACTGAAATTCCAAACTATAATAAGATGATAGAGGAATTGTAGATAAATAGTTATCTAAAATCTGATTTTGATAATCTTAATAGCTGAATCTTTCATTTTATCATTTTTATTTTCTGTTGGCAGACTTCCAATTTTCACTCTTTGTTTGGCAGATTATTTTTACTGAGTAGAAGATATTAATGATGGAAAATCAAAACTCAGTATAAAAGCTAAAGGTGGGTTTTATGCAGGTGAGGAAACACTTATACCACAAACCTCATAATAGTGGAAAGGATTCAGTACTGGGATTTGAGAATGTTTGCATGGGCCAGTGAATATATTTTTAATTCACTCTTATTTTAGTATGTAGCCCACTTAGGGCTACATAAGACACTCTACTGACCATCAATCTCAAACTAGTATGTTTACCTCTCCAGCTATATGTGACTGTCAGAAGCTCTACAGGGTTTCCAAATTTCTCAGCCATAGATTTTGTCGTCAGTACAGATTAAAGTTAAACAGTTGCATCACTAGACAGCTAGGTAGATAAAGATAACCCCATTTATCCATACTAGTGTCTTTCTATTGACCCTTCTTTGGTTTATTTGAAATCCTTTTCTCTTGGTTATTGCTTCTTCCATATCCTTTTAAATATCCTCTTTTCTTTCTTTGTTCATATTAATATATTTTAATAATTTCAGTAGGTTAAGCCTCTGCAAGACTGATTCACAAAGCTGCTTTTCTACTTAATTGACTTCATAATATTTGGGGTATATGTCTTGCATTAAAAAAATAATTGTGATGTCCAATTTAGACATTGTAGGCATTCTTTGAGTCCTATATTAAAAATATAGCATCTAGAAAGGGCTTCTATTTCTCTTTCTGAGATATATGGGATGTACAATCAGTTTGGCAGAGTGACCAGCATCTAACTGTCTACTGTTAGGTTTCCCTGATTCTTTGAATAATATATATGCATGATATAAAAACAACAACAACAAAAAAACCCACATGGTCAAAGAATCTTTTATATCTGCTAATGCTTAAAAAAAAGCAATGACACATTTCTTTCTTTAGGGCAAGTTCCTTTCCTAATGTGTCATGGTTTATTCAAGAACCTGTGTGTTTAGGAGTCCACACTGGATTCTCTGATTTCCCACCTTGGACAGACTCACTGCTTAGTCTTGTGCTGTGCAGACAATGGGTAATCATTTGGGGTTAGCGGGTACTGGTTTTAGACTTGGTTTCTTCTTTAGGGTTCTATGTCCATTTAATTATATCCTTAAAGTATTAATTTGCTTCATTGTACCCTAAGGCAGAGAACCTTAAAAATATACTCTATGTATTTTTTCCAGGTATTTGTGAGAATAAAGTACAATGATTCCAATGCTCAGGGTTCCATTTTGACTTTTATAATCATCTTCTAAGTCAGGAATTGGGGCCTATGGTAGGTGAGACTAATGTGGCCATTGGCTTTTAAGGTGTGCGTGTGTGTGCATGCATGTGTGTGTGTGTGTGTGTGTGTGTGTGTGTGTGTGTGCATATGTGCGTGTGAGTGTGTTAGTGAGAGGGACATCAGTGGTATATGTGCACATATATGCAGACATCTATGCCTCTCTGTGCCGAGAAGCGATGGTAGGTGCCCTCTTCTATTCCTCTCTGCCTGGGTGTCTCAACACAGGGTTTTTCACTGAACGTAGAACTAGGCGGGTAACCAACAAACCCCATAAATACTCCCCACATCCCTCAGGACCACCACAAACACAGAATGCTAGGATTACAGGCAGGACTAACTACCCTTGGCTTTTGACTTGGTCTCTTGGAATTTGAAGTTGTGTCATATGATTGTACAGCATGAACTCTTATCTAACACCTGTCACCAAAATTTTTATGAATAAAAATTTATCAAGGTCTAGCTGTCCTCTTTCACGATAGGCCTTGGAAGCCTAACTTTGTTTGTAGATACTCACTCATTTGTAGGGTCTGTATAAGAAGGAAGGAAGATTATTTATTTTTGTCCTCTTCTTTTTTTTTTTGTTTCTATTTTATCTTCTTATCCTTTCTCCAGCTTCCTTTGAGGGCCTACCCCAAATCTCTCATTTAATAACTATTTTTATCTCTAGAGAGATGAGAAAGGAGACCCAGGTAGCCACAGGGCTGGCCCAGCTCAAGGCCTGATGTGTCTGACTGTCCTGTCTGTCTATGCCTCACCATGTGCATAGCCTTAGCACTGGCAGAAGCCTCTTCTTGGCCTCCTTCCATATCTTGGGGATTCTGGATTCACCGAGAAGGGCAGGCTTCAGCTCCCAAGTGGCAGACAGAGTATTTTTGATTTTCTTCTTGGCAGGAATCAAGCTCTTGGCTCCTTTATTGTTTGTGTCTGGGCTTGAACCCTGATTGCCTGACTGCCCCGGCTCTGAACAGGGGTCCATTCTTCTCACAGAGCAGTGTATCTTGCATGTGAGTCCAACCATATCACTTTTGTATGTTACCCGTCATTACCATATGTTTAGAGCTGAAGGAAATGTCGAAACTAAGTTGCTGCATCATCTATCCAAGAACTGGAGTTCACGGGAAGCTTTTACAAGTGGCTCTTTCATCCTTGCGGATACAGCAGACCTTTGCCGGCATCTTCATTTTTCAAGAAAATAATATGGGCTTTAAGTAGAAGCATCAATGAAAACATATGTGTGTGTGTGTTTATAGTTAAGTACCTTAAATATGACACATGAAAAATAAAATGTTCTTATTAAAATGTCATTGTCATTGAAAATACGTACTTATCGCTAGGACCATTCAGAGTTAACTGAGTGTTAAATTACTATGACCCTTGAATTTCTGAATACTTTGGGAGAAATGAAACCTTTGGAAACTGCTGGAGTGTCGTCTATGGGGTAGTTGCTGTTTAGCATGTGATATGGGTGGTTAGAGAGGTAAGGGTCGGATCCATTCAGCTGAGCCATAATTCCCTATTGGGAAGGTATGAGGAAGATGATGCACAGCAGCCCCTGCCCCCAGGTCCTTTGCAGAGCAAAGAATTTGACAGGGCCCAGCAGGAAACTTCAGGATGTATGACAGGTGCTGATTTCTATGTTGACACACTGAAGACTTTGTATTAATGACTGAAACTCAAGACATACTTTAATAAACTCAGCTGGTTTATACATCTCTTCTCGTGGGAGTGTGGAGTTCTAAGGAAAGCACCATACTGTATGAGGTAAGATACAGTAAGGTAAGATTTATTTCTGACTGCCTTTCAACAGTAGGGTAACCTAGGCCAAGTCAGTAAAACTTTGTGACCCCTGTCCAAGAATTATGTTGCTAGTGCCTCCATTTCTCATCATGAATCTATGAGACAAGTTAGGTGGAGTGTAAGCATTGCAGTAAACATCTAATGTTTCTTCTGGGTCTGTAATTCTATCAGCTAAGGAAAGTCTAATCATAAAAATGTCCAGCTGTGCTGGCTGTGATGGCATTCAGCTTTAATCCCGGCACTCAGGTGCCAGGAGCAGGCAGATCCCTGTGAGTTCCAGACCAGACTGCTCTATATAGTGGGTTCTATCGAGGCTAGCTAGAGCTGTAGAGGGAGAAATGTTTCAAAAACCAAATAAAGGAGAAAAATAGAAGAGAGGTCAATGATTAGATAGAATTAATGTTTTCCAAAGACTAAGGGATTAGGAAGGGAGGTCTTCCTTTTTCCTGGCTATACAACCACAAGTCTAGTCTGTATCCAGTGATATAGTTTTCAATGTGGATGTTCTATGTTATTCAATAGAGTCTTTCACAAGACCTGTGCCTTATTGAAGTCATTAACTGCAAATGTCACCTATTCAAATAAACAGTTCAATAAAATCTTTCAGTAAAACAAAAAAACCAAGAAAATATTTTTCCTTTTGAAAATATGGTAACTACTGATCAAGGCTGCTGACAAGAGAGCAATAATTTGGATAATTCTGGATCCAATGCCTCTAGTCAACATCTCTTACATATGACTGAAGTATAAGCTTTTGATGTTATAACGGCATCAAAGACAGATGAGTTAGACATGTTTTATGAGACATTGTAATATTGATCCATCCTATTTTGTTAGTCATATAGTTTCATTAAAGAACTTAACAAGGGAAATATCAAAATGGTTTGCATAAAGTTAAGTAGTACCCTTTTTAATGCAATGAGAAATTATGCTACTCTAGTAAAGAGGCAGGAGTAGATAATTTTGAATGTTCATGGCCAAACTGGCCTCAGAAATCTGGCCAGGTTTCCAGTGCTAGGCATGATTTCTCTTCAGTGAGTGGGCGTTAAGTCCAATTAGACAGTTGTTGGTTACCATCAACATGTAAATGTCACTTATGACACCTTTATACATATTTTACCGTGCAAATAAATGTCATGGTTCATAGGTGTTGCAGTTGAGTCGGGTAGTTTAATCCCTTCTCTCCCTTGGCAGCTTGCATAGCATTTTCTAGAACCATGAAAGCTAGACTGCAAGACAGAGGCTGTCAAGTCAAACCCAGCTTTAATGATCTGAGCTCTGTGTCCTAAGTGTGTGCTGTCAGAAGGAGCCCATCTGTAACCCCCGAGAGGTAACCAAGTTCTACATCAATAATCCATATTGTTTTGGGAGTCACTTGAACTACCCTGACCAACCATTCATAAGGAGGCTTCTCTGCCTAGTACTTGGAATTTTGTTCGTCTGTGGTTCTGGTGAAGAGCATTGTCAACCCATGTGGCTTAACTTCCAAATATATACACACAATATATATTGTTAATTTTAGGTATATATAAAATAATATGATTCCTTGAGACTTTACCAAACAATATTGGTGTTATTTGTCCCTTATTCTTCTTTATTGACCTCTCTCCATCCTTCCCAGTTGGAGTCCCTGGCCATTTTCCCTATATCTATGGTCCCCTTATATATATTTTTTTTCATTATGCCTACAAAGAAGTGCAGCTACCGCCCCTTACCAAGGAAGCCATCCTCCTTACAGCAAATGGAAACCATCACATAAAACTACAACTGTATATAATGCAGAGATCAACAGATTTGGGGGATACCATCCCCAACAGATGCATCTATATAACAGAGTCTACATCTGTGTCTCAAAGAACATTATGGAAGAAGGGGAGGTAAGATTGTAAGGGCCAGAATACCAGGATGTTTGCTGTGAAACAGTCTTTCCTAGACATGGCTGCATAAACAAGACCAGAAAAATGGCAATATCGATTAAAATGTTAACATGGAATAAGGAAAATTTCACTGTGTTCCACTTCCAATTAATGACTTCTTGGAAAAAGAGAATTACCCTCTCCTATGGCTGTCCCTGCAGAGTGGTCAGCCCTGAAATCACATACACATAACAACAAAAATGGACTCAGTAGGTTGTTTTTATACATACAGTTATGCATACACATATAAATGTATAGAAAACAATAATAATCAAAGGAAGAAAGGCTATTCACTTATGAGGATCTGGGGATAAGGTAGGGTTCCAAGAGAGGGTAGCTTGGAGGCACTGGAGAAAAGGGAGTTTAGAAAGTGAAAGTGATATATTCTATTTCAATAAAAATAAACATTTTTTAAAAATACAAACTCTTGAAACTCTTTATCATGTTATTTTAAATTGAATATCTAAGTGTTGCCTTGAGATAAGTTTCTTTTTTAATCACAATATAACTTATCCAGGACCTGCTGTTTTTCACTCATTGACAATGTCATGGTTACTCACATGGCAGGACCCTACAATTAACCTGTTTACCTTCCCCATTTATAAAAAAGGTGAGGCCTGAGATTGAAATAATTACCCAGTGTTTTACATCAGATTTATACTTTAGTTACAAAGTTTAAGACATTAGTTCAATCCTTGGTACACAGAAAGTATTGCTTGCTATACTATATGCATACTTGAGATTTTATGTGAGAATCCAGGCTTATTAAGTCTCCAACCAGCTAAGTTACTCAAACTATGTTTTGGATACTATTGATCATTAAAAGTATGAAGTTAAATGACTTCAAGGAAATGTTGACTTGAACTTTCTAGACAATTACTATAGCCCTTTGAGTGCTGTGGGATAGTCTGTATGTCAAGTGTGTTGCTGATTGGTCAATAAATAAATCACTGATTGGCCAATGGCTAGGCAGGAAGTGTAGGCAGGACAAGGAGGAGAATAAGGCTGGGAAGTGGAAGGCTGAGTCAGAGAGACACTGCCCAGCCTCCACGATGAGAAACAGCATGTGAAGATGCCGGTAAGCCACGAGCCACATGGCAAGGTGTAGATTTATAGAAATGGATTAATTTAAGCTGTAAGAACAGTTAGCAAGAAGCCTGGTATGGCCATACAGTTTGTAAGCAATATAAGTCTCTGTGTTTTCTTGGTTGGGTCTGAGTGGCTGTGGGACTGGCAGGTGAGAGAGATTTGCCCTGACCGTGGGCCAGGCAGGAAAGCTCAAGCTACAAATGGCGCCCAACGTGGGGCAAGAGTTTCCACCTAAAACCTGAGAAAAGATTCTAAAATGAAGCTAAAAACAGCTTCCTAATTGTCTCTCTCAAATGAGTGGCAGCCTGCAGGTTTGAGCTACTGGTGGGTTCTTAGTGTGTGCGCCCGACCTGCAGTATGGCAGGAATGAGGCCTCTGCAAGTGGCACATTAAGCTGAGTGTTGAATTTAGCCTTTGCTAGTACAAAACAAAAAAAAAGAGGTTTCTGGGCTACACGCTGCTTGGATAAAAGCATAGACCCATGATAGCTCCCAGAGCTGGCGGTAAACGTAGCCATGTTGGGAAGCTGAGGTGGGCAGAGTCAGCAGCCACAGCTGCTGCAGTTTAAAGCAATAGATTCACAATAAGACAGATTCAGATGTAAGAGTTTACAATGTGTGTAAAATATACATAGGCTTGAAAGAGATAAAAAAAAGGTGATATATACAGTTATAGAAACAAATACATAGTTTTAAAAAGTAAAGTCTTTAAAGAGACAGTAAAATTTCATATAAAAAATAAGCCATGTGAAGACGAATATTACACAGAGAATCTGGATTGTGTTGTCTTTGGGATTTTTAACTGTAGAAAAACATAATCTGTCCCCAGCTGACAGGTAGGTATCTTCGTTCCCACGTACTGGAGATAGGGGTAGGTATAAGTAGAACATGGAGAGACCATTTCTTACTTGTTCTACATGTTGAGTTGAAATATTACCTTGAATATAAACTTGCCATTTACCTTCTACCAGTCATATAACTGACCAAATACATTTATAAATACATAAATAAGTAAATAAGCACTATATAATGATTCTGAATTTAAGGATTTGAAGATGTGGGGAACAAATAAATTGACTTGGGCTTGACAAGTACATGCGGTCTTGTTGTTGGTTGTTTTTTCACTCTTTGGCTCTTTTGGATGGCCTACCACCCAGCTCCCAAATAAATCACACACAGAGACTTAGTATTACTTATAAATGCCCAGCCTTTGCTTGGCTTGTTTCTTGCCAGCTTTCCTTAACTTAAATTATCCTGTCTACCTTTTGCCTCTGGGATTTTACCTTTCTCCTACTTCTGTATATCTTACTTTCACTCTTACTCTGTGGCTCGCTGTGAAGCTGGGTGGCTGGCCCCTGGCAACCTCCTCTCCTTGTTCTCTTGTCTTTTTCCTCCCAGATTTCTCCTATATATTCTCTCTGTTTGCCAGCTCCACCTGTCCTTTCTCCTGCCTTGCTAATGGCCATTCAGCTCTTTATTAGACTATCATTTGTTTTAGACAGGAAAAGTAAAACAACTCTACAGGGTTAAACAAATGCAACATAAAAGAATGCAACACATGTTTGCATCATTAAACAAATGTTTCACAGCATAAACAAATGTAACACATCTTTAATATTCTACAATAGGGTCTCTGTCAATTAAAGGTGAAATATTTAGTGCTTTGCTTAGTGAAAACAGGTAGATTGCCCATTGTATGCAAATGCCTTAACAGGTATTAGGGATGCAGGTCACTGACTACATAATTTTCATCACTGTCCTACACAAAACACCCTTTGATGACTTGTGCATGCGTATTATTTTCTTTATTATGTTCCCCCTTTTACATAATAATAATTCTAATTAGTCTACTCTTATTTTTAAACTTTATGTTTTTCAAATCTGGATTTTTTATTTTGAAAAATGTCCCAACTGCATATTATGCTATATTTTACATCTGTTTGTCTGTTGACATTCTGCTTGCGTGTCTGATATATGAATATCTAATCCATTGCTGCATGGTGTTCTAGAAAGCCTAAGAATGATGTTCTTCACACTCACTTCACACACAGACACTTAGATTGCAAACAGCTCCTCACTATGTGAAATTTCTCTGAAACTTTTATTTTTCCTTCATTTCATATAACTAAACACATCTCACCAGTTTCATCTGTAAGCTTTATCCAAGGCACTGAACAGAAATCACAATTTTGATGTTTCAGATTGATCATTGTTTGCTTTATAGTTTCTGCTCTTCAAGTTTCATCTAGGAAGCCATCTTGCACTTATCTGTAAATTCATTAGCCCTATATTTTTTTCTGTTATCATCATGGGTCTAAAGTCCACATACTTGTGTTGTTTAGGTAGGAACCCAGTTTTGCTTGTTCTCATACATGTGAAACATTTCATCACTGACATCTTATAAGCATTCCACACTTCCTTTCCAGTGCTTTATGATTGCTCTGAAATCTGGTAGTTTCTAAAAATGAGTCCACATTAGCGATCAAATGTTTGGTCCTCTCTTGAATTTAGATTTGGAAATCTGAGCCTTCTGGAAATTGATGTCATTCTAAAGAGCTAGATAGAGTGGGATTGATGTCGTTCTCTTCCCTCTGATAATTCAGTAAAAGCATCGGCATGGAAGTCGTCACAACTGTCACCAGATCCCAAACCTGACCAATGAATCCTACACACACAAACCGTGGCAAATAATTACTCACTTCCCAGTCTAAGGTATTTTGTCATAGCCACACAGATCGGTTAAGGAAGTTCACTTGTCTGCTGTAGTACATATGGTAGACTTTTTTCCCCCCTAAAAAAGTAGCCTGATCTTGTCTTGCTGGCTATTGTGGTTAATGTTGGTTCTTAACTTGACGGACTCTAGAATCAGTGAAGAGAAAAGCTTCTAGGTATACCTGTGAGAAAACATGTACATTGCGCTAACAGAGGTGGGAAGACCCACCCTGACTATGGATGGCACTGTGGCGAGCTGTGGACCCAGACTTTATAAGAAGAGAGGTAGCTGAACGGGAGCCATCTTTGACTTCCTAACTGTGGACACAGTGTTGCCAGTTTCCTCCAGGCTCTGCTGCCACGACTTCCCACTGTGATTGACAGCAGCCTCAGGCCTGAGCCAAAAAGAACTTTCTTATATTTTTGGTTGTCAGACTAGCCTTTAACAGCTGAGCCATCTCTCCAGCCCTAAAATGTGTAGCCCAGGCTGGCCTCAAACAACTCTCCCTCCTCTAGAAGCCACACCCCCTAAAGGGCGGAGGCTCAGGAAGCCCCATCCTCCTCCATGCTGGAATGGTGACTGATCTGATCTTGTGCAGGCTTGTTGGGGCAACCACAGCTGCTGTGAATTCATTACAGCAGAGGTCCTGTCATGTCCAGAAGACACAATTTCCGTCTGGTCTTCCTGAACCTCTGGTCCATCTCTTTCTACCTTCCTTCCACGATGCTCCCCAAGCTTTGTGGGTATGTGATGGTTAGGTTTTTAGTTTCATTTTTAAAAATTTTTATTTGTCAGCTTGACATAAGCTAGGGTCTTCTGGGAAGAAGGAATTTCATTTGAGAACATTCCTTCTTCAGTTTAGCCTGTAGTTAGACAATTTTATGGGGGATTTTCTTGATTAATGATTGATGTGGGAAGGTCCAGCCTACTGTTGGTAATGCCATCCGTGGGTAGGTGGTCCTGGGTTCTCTAAAAAATCTGAGTGAGCCTCAGGGAGCAAGTTTTGTGGGATATCATACTGTGACACTCGAGATTGTTAATAAAGTTAACCTTAAATGGGTCAGGGGGAAAAAAGAAAAAAAATGAACTTCCTTAAGTAACTCTCCTCAGATATTTTGTCAGAGTAAGAAGAGAAATAATACTATATCAAACTTACATAAAGAAAAAAACTAACTGGATAGTAATTCTATATTAAATTGAATTTATTGTTAACTTAATAAACTATTTCAACCAAAAAACATGAAATGTCAATCAGAGCAACAAAAGGCATTATGTTTTCTTCATAAAGACCATTTCACTTTTTCTTAAATTATATGTATGTGTTATTGATTCTATGGATACTATGGAGTATGATTATACTTTTATGTTATCTTATTAGTTATTGCTAATATGTTAGATAATTGGTTATTGCACATATATTACTCTTGAGTTCTTCACTCCAAGCTTTGATTATTGTACACCTCTGTGCTATGACATGCAATCAGGAAGCTCACTAATGTAGTGGCCATTGTATTTTATCCGTATTCTACCCCAGCTGAGGATTCTCATTGAGAATTAGACTCATAGTTATTTGTTATGACATCTTTTAAGTACCATTCCTTCCAGAGTACTCACATGGTGGGGCTCCTTTATCATTCCTAAGATGGAAACAAATGTCCTTGAGCCTCCAGCACTAGAGAAAGTCAGAGCTCAAGAGGAGATTTCTCTTAGAGATCTTCAATGCACTCACAATATCTGCCTCTTAAGATTGAGTTTATTTAGTATTTTTTGATGGGTAAAGTCTATTACTTAGGACATCAGATGCCGGGAAGTAATTTTATTGGAAAAAATGTGCTCACAAATTCCTATTACATACAGGGCAGCCTGACCTGAAGCTAAATGAGCTCAGAAAATGGTGCTTCTCGAAGTTTTTTTTTTTTTTTTCTGTGATTTCCTGCTTCCTTTTACCTTGCTCCTCTGCACAGATTCTTCTTTCTGTTAAGCCACTGAGTCCACCTGGTGCCCTCTGTTCCTTCCCATGAAAACAGACCTGATCCCTGTTACATTACCTCTCTACACTAGTATGTCTTTCTCCTGCCTCCTCCTTAATAAATCTTTGGGGGTTGTTGGACATTGATACAATTTTTAGGCTTGAGAGTTGAGATTACTATTATTGTGTCTAAAACATTTGTGACTGTTTCTTCATGGTGACAAGCAACAGATCACCTGTGGAAAAATTAAAGTGACCTTGGTGTCTCCACGTACCAAGTGGATTTGTGCCCTTCCAACATAATTTTTTTCCATTTGTTTCTTTAATTAGTAACCCAGGTCCTGTTAGTTGCTGTTAGCTGAGGCTAAACAGAAACTTGTTATTTATAATAAATACCATTATCTTGTTAAAGTATCTGGAAAATATTAGATTAACACCATGATGCTGTTGAGATTAAAAAAAAAAAATCATTCAGGACTGGAGAGATGGCTCAGCAGTTAAGAGCCCTAGCTGCTCTTCCAGGGGATCTGGGTTCGATTCCCAGCACCCACATGGAAGCTCACACCTGTTTGTAACTCTAGTTCCGAGGAATCTGGCACCCTCACACAGGCATACATACAGGCTAAACACCAATGCACACAAAATAAAAATAAATAAACCTTATGAAAAGACAAAAGATTATTTTAAAAAATCACTCATGGAGGATGTTGGCACATTTTTTTTTTCTGTGCATAAGCTATCTAATCTGTTATATTGCATGGCTCAGCTATGTCCTATTTGAATCCCTTCTCCCTCGGGTATGCTGTGCAAACTTTAATTTGTGTCAAATGTTTTGGTTAAATTTATTCCCCAAATTAAATATTTGAAAACATATTTAGAAATATCTAAAAGCCCAGATTTTAGTTTTGCAGGAAAACAATTCTAGATTTGTTTGTATCTAAGGTTTTCTGCATTTTAGGAGAAAATGAGTAGGCATTATATTAGAAAAGGAAAGGATTTTTGTATAATACTCAACTTAATAGTTTAATGTGCAAAAAAACAACCAGTTTTGAATTTAATACTTATTTATCCATTAGGGAAGCTATACTAATTTCATACTTTCAGAATAATGAGTCCTGATTTCTGAGGCCTTTCTCTAGGAAGTGTCACCAGTGTGTGTTTATCTGGAAGTCTTTTCATTTATCTATTTATCTATTTATTATTTGTTTTTTTAATTCATTTTACATACCAACCACAGATCCCCCTCTCATCCTCCCTCCCACAACCCACTCTTCATCCACTTCTCCAAAATGGTAAGCTCTCTCATGGGGGGACAGCAAAGCCTGGTACATTCCGTTGATGCAGGACCAACCCCCCCCCCTTCCATCAAGGGTGAGCAAGGTGTCTGACCATAGGTAATGGGATCCAGAAAGCCAGCTCATGCACCAGGGATAGATCCTGATCCCACTTGCCGGGGTATTCTCTGGAAGTCTTTAGCCAGTTTAAGTTAAGCATTGGGAAATCACCTGAAGGCTCAGAGTGGGGTAATACAAAACACAGCCATTGTGTTCCTCTGGAAGATACTGTCTAAGTTTATTTAACTTCATGCACTGTAGTGGTCCAGTAGCGTTCAGGGAAGAAGGTATTATAAACTCAAGAAGTTGACTGAGTTAAGTCAGTTTTCATAACAGTATGTGGACACACCATACACCAGCATAGAGGGTGCTTTCAGACTGACAGCCATGGCCTATTCTGACCAGTACAACGAACCAAGAACTCACTTTGTCAGAGATTTAGGGGATTTAATTAACACCAAACACACAGAAATAAACCAAGATTAAAATGTACCAAATGCCTTCCTTTGAAATGTCCCTTTCCCTCACGACTAGGATTCTTGTTAACTTACATAAGTCTTCTTTGACTATATGGAATGTATCTACATTGCTGCTGCTTCCACAGACTCTTCAGAAGGGACTATTCTGACCTAAGTACCTGAAAGATGATTGTCCATCAACTCAGTGAAGGAATGTGAGAGCTGGCATATGAAATTTATCATATTTACAGAAAAGTGGTCCTCACTCATTCAAAAGATGAGAGATCACATATGAATAACAGTTTTAGAAATTTCCATGGTTTCATCCAGTACATTATGTATATGTAATGATAAAATTGCTGGGTGAAGGGTGTGTTCTGAGCCCTATAGATTCAGCAAAAGCATTCATTAATCATTAAGAAAGCTCGACTCGTTACCTCTAGAAATGCATGGAGTTTTCAGTATGTACTCGCTAGACTTCCAGATTTAGCTTTCTGAGACCAGTTCTCTGTATTGCGCATGGGGGTTGGGATTGACAGATGACCAGCATGGTTACAGGTGTTTTATTTAAATTGGGAAAATTGCCCTGTGTACCACAATTTACATTGTCTCTGTTTACATTTTTCCTGGGATATCTACATTTTGATCCAGGCTAATGCTTACTAAGCCTAGTTCTTATTTGGCCAAGTCTCAAAGAATCACCTCTAAACACAAAGACTGTTTTGAGTCCTGCTGCAAGGTTTGTTCTATTCCAGTGCATTCTGGGGGAAGCCGCATCCACGGTGACACTTGGATTTCAGTTTCCCGGGGAAGTTTGCATCTCAATTTCATTTCCTGGTTCTGTTGGTGTGTTATTTCTGAAGGGAATGTTATTTCAAATCTGACTTGCTTTGAAAAGTTCCCACCCCAAATGAATCCCCTTATTGTGAAAAATATAGTCACTGTTAAATTTCCATTGAATCCCTCTAGCAGCAGTGGCTCCAATGCAGCTCCAGGGAGTCGATGGTTTAATCACTCTTTGTCTAATATCACATAACTTACAGTGACATAATTGTGTTTCCATCTGATGGCCCTGTAATGGGATATAATGGCTTTCAGCAGGAACGTTGAGGGCAATGCCTATACAATCGTGCATCTGAATGAGGAGTGGGAATTCTATTGATTTCAGGTTTAAAAAAAATCAGCTTTGTATTTTTGGAAATATTTATGAGTTTGTGCTCCTTCCTATGTAATTTTAGGTTACATATTAAATATATCTAATACCATTTAACTCAAACAAATAGGTGTCAGTGACTGAATATGGCCATATTTAGAAATTCAATAATCATTTTTCAAGAAATCCTAGGAGTTAGAGTGATGACCCAAACCTGGTCCTTTCTTCTGAAGGTTATAAAATAAATAAATAAATAAATCATGTGCTTGCAAAATACTGAAACAAGGGACCCAGCTGTGACTTTGCCTCCGCTTAGAGCCCCAATTTAAACTTGTGTCTTTAGGATGAATTAAAAGGGCTTGTGATGAACCATGTGAGGAATCGTGTTTGAGTGACCTAGAGGGAGCCTATGCAAGGCATCTCATAACACTAGGTAAATTTGAAGGCAAGTGGAGCTGGGAAGAGCTACTGAAAATCTGTGTCAGAGGCTTTTCCTCTGAATAACTTGTGGATTTTTAAAAAGTTCAACAAGTGACGACCTTACTTGTTAAGAGTCTGGTATATGTTCAAAGGACTGTATACTTTTCTAGGATGTGTTCTCAATACAAAGAAGCCTTTCTGGTTTGAGAATGCTTGTTGGAGAATGAGTATTCTTATATCATATAAGAAAAGTGAAATAATTTCCTTGACACATAAACACAGTAGAGTTAAATAATGTAAAGACTGAATATTATATACAATAAATTTTTTAAAAAAGTATTATTATTTTGTTTTGTGAAAAGAAGGTCAGAAATATCTACTCCTTTACAAACACATTCTATGTTTACTACCAAGACAGTAGATAGGAGCTGCGGGCAAGAGTGGAAGCTGGAGTTTTGAGAAGGGATATGTGTTATATGTTTGTAAGTCACATATGTATGCATGGGTGGAAAAGTGTGGCAGGGACAGGAGAACAGGAAGGTGGTTTCCATGTGTATCACAGAGAATTTGGGGTATGATAGTGATATCTGGCACACAGAACATTTTCAGCTTTTGGGGAGCCCCAAAGGAATGCTGAAAAACTGATACGGCCTGTGCTATGTCACAACAAAGATGACAACCTGTGAGTTCAAATTTGAACCACCTAAGACTTCTCCTATAGAATGACAGAAGACCATGAGGAGACATGAAGTATTCTAGTTAGGAGAGGTAGATATGATTGTTACTCCTAATAATGTGGCTCTCTCTCTCTTTCTCTCTCTCTCTCTCTCTCTCTCTCTCTCTCTCTCTCTCTCTCTCTCTCTCTCTCTCTACCTATTTAAATATATTCATAGTTATATTCACATTTGTATTCACCAGCAGATAAAGGCTCTACAGATCTGTTCATACAGCTAGGAGTTGGAATCTAAGCTTCAGACTCAGAAGATGAAGGGATTTTTGAGAAACTGGGAAATATTTAAAACTCAGTTGACATTGCACATACATGAAAAGCCACATGGAGAGAATATTAGAAAAGCCAGACATAAAAAGAATGTTGAAAGTTCCAAATGTCATGGAAAGAAGTTGAGCCTTGCTCTAATGGTAACTGGCAGTTGTGGAAGGTGTTTGAACTAGACTGTGACAAGAGGGAACAGCGTCACTTCTGCAGAGCCCTTGGTGTATATGTATACATTGAAGTATATATAAACACATAGCAGAAGAGATTGAGTGTTTTAGTCATGACTGTGAGTTACACGAAGAAACACCACACCTTCTCATAGATTGGTGTGCTGGGAAGAAGAAATTTCAAAGACATTATGATTGCATTGCTGAAAAGAACAGAGCTTTGGAAGTTGAGCAAATTTCTCAACCAGCTACAAACAGCTTTGGCATCTTGTGGCTTTCTCAGAATGCTTCTCAGGCTTCCAGTTTGTGAAGTGCTTGGTTTGTGTCAGAAGGAACAACTGATGGGTGAGAACTGGAGTGAAGTGGTCTCCTTTGCCATAGTAATGGCACAGTATCACTGGAAGAAAATGATGTGTGGTGGCAGAGTTCTGCTTTCCCATATGAATTTGACCGTTTGTGTCCCAGGAGTCACTGAAAAAGTCATTTAACTTTTCTTAGCTTCAGACTGTCGCTTGTAAAATTGAGATAAAATGATAATTAACTGTGGTGGTATTGTGTTCCCCAAAATATTGTGTACCCTAATAAACTTATCTGGGGTCAGAGAACAAAAAAGCCACTAGATACTTAGGATAGGCAGTGGTAGCACACACCTTTAATTCTAGCATTCCAGAGGCAGAAATCCATGTGTTCAAGGATATAGCCAAGCATGGTGACTCATGCCTTTAATCCCAGAAAGCAAGTCTTTAATCCTAGGGAGTGATGGTAGAAAGCAGAAAGGTATGTAAGGCGTGAGGACCAGAAACTAGAAGCATTTTGGCTGGTACGAGAAGCATTTTGGCTGGTTAAGCATTTGGCTGGTTAAGCTTTTAGGTTTTGAGCAGCATAGTTCAGCTGAGAGCCATTTGGATATGAGGACACAGAGGCTTCCAGTCTGAGGAAACAAGATCATCTGAGAAGTTGGCCAGGTGAGGTTAGCTGTGGCTTGTTCTGTCTCTCTGATCTTCCAGTGTTCACCCTGCTGTGGGATGTTCTGTATGTCAAATGTGTTGCTGATTGGTCAGTAAATAAAACACTGATTGTCCATTGGCTAGGCAGGAAGTATAGGCGGGACAAGGAGGAGAATAAAGCTGGGAAGTGGAAGGCTGAGTCAGAGAGACACCGCCAGCCGCCACGATGACAAACAGCATGTGAAGATGCCGGTAAGCCACGAGCCATGTGGCAAGGTATAGATTTATAGAAATGGATTAATTTAAGCTGTAAGAACAGTTAGCAAGAAGCCTGCCACGGCCATACAGTGTGTAACCAATATAAGTCTCTGTGTTTACTTGGTCGGGTCTGACGGCTGTGGGACTGGCAGGTGAGAGAGATTTGTCCTGACTGTGGGCCAGACAGGAAAACTCTAGCTACATCACCCCAATAACTGGCCTCAGGTTTGCTTTTATTAATAAGAACTTTTAAGATTCCTGCTACAATTAACTATAGGTTTACTTTGACTAAATAAGACATAGAATATACATTAGGTGTTTCCCTGCCAGTAATCTATTGACAAATTGCTTTGTTATCCCTTCTATTCTGATTATGATAATTGTTGTTCTGAATAGTATTACTTTTTATGGAAATATTACTAAGGTTTCTATTTCATTATACCTTTTAGGTTTTGCAGATTTGCCTTTGTTCTTAATTATGCAGGTCTGTGTTGGGGTATGTCCATGTGAGTATAGTTGCCTGTTAAGACCAAATAATGCATAGGATCCCTTGAAGCTAGAGGTACAGGTGGTTGTAAGTCCCCTGATGTGGGTCCTGAGCACTAAACCTTGGTCCCCTGATGAAGCAGTATACATGTCAAGCTCTGAGCCACCTTTCCATCCCCAATATCAATATTTGTATCTGGTGTTTTTTTTCTGACTACCCTCAGAACGTATTCGAGGAAATCCATTCAGATTTGAATTGAATCTTTACATTGAATACTCATTTTTTTTAAAAAAAAAAATAAAATACATAATCATTTCATTAAAATAAGAAAACAATGTAAGGTTTGTCCTCTGTCTCAAAGCCAAGCACCCTAGACAGAAAAACCCATCTTGCATTTTAGTCCATCCTTCACCCGTACGTACATCTCTGACTCTTAATAAACAGGCCATTTTATGATTCCTTGAGGGTCCACTAGTGTCTTTGCAAATACATTTCCCTCCTCCTCAAAACTTTAAAAAAATCTAAAATGAAAATCTCTTATATACAATATGAAAAATCCCAACTTGGAAAGTTTCCTATTTTATATTCCTTTGGTCGTGCCTTCAGGAGCCACTGTTGAAACTGTCCTTCCTAGCCCTCTTCCCTTCTACAGCTCTTTATCAGCAACAGAGCTGCGCTGGACCCTTGCCGAGCCTGAACCAAGTGTCTACTACTTCCGAACTTAGCAAGGTCTTATTTTTGTTATTCGCTTCCAGTGAAGTTACTTCTAGTTATGAGAAGTTATTCTCTGAGCTTCCTGGCAACCAAGTGGAAAAAGGAATGAGATTTTATAATTTAATTGTGCACCAAATAATACATCATAACATCATTTAGAAATATTACCATATTTGTTTCTTTTTTCCAAGATAAATTTATTTCACAGATGATTATATAAAGTTTTCACATAGTAGTTGGACAATGTCTGAAAGCAAAGTTCTTTTACTAGTGCATTAAAATAATTCCATATATCTAAAATTCTCTGTTACACATCCTTAGTGCCAGTTTTAACTTTGGGAAGATGAATGACATTATTCAGTAGTGTTGTTTTCTGATTTTATTTCTTAATGTAGGTAAGAGCTTAGAGAAACTGTCGGAGTAGATTGCTTGTTTTTTTTAAATCATACCATGTTCAAGCAAAGTTTTTTGACAAGACCTGGTTATTTGCAGTTCACTTCTGGAGTCCCTCTCCGTCAGGTGCCCAAGGCACATATGCCTGCATTGCTGATTAAAAAGCAGAGAGGCTTCTTATAGACCAGATGTGCACATGGCAGACTTTAAAGATCTCCAGGAATGTTAGGACCCTGTTTTACGTTCTTACTCAGCTTTGTAGGAAACCATTATAAAATTTAGAGATCATAATGGTAGGAGGTTGAGGTATAGGTATGGGTCTGTATGTTAGCAGAGTTGGGGGTTATAGGAATAAGTGGAACAGAAGGAAGTCACTGGGCTTTTAAGTGGGCGTAGAGCAATCATAAGGCTTCTAAGAATCCTGTGCCTCAAAATATAAAAATGGAAAATACGTTCTGAAATACTGCTTTTATTGTATAACTTAGCAATGTATGGTGATGACCAGCTAAGTTCCATAGAACGGCTCTGATGTGACAGTGAATGTTTATTTTTGGGAGGGGAGGGATGGGCGGAGAATTCCTTTGTCAGATATGAGTACGTTAAATGTACGCAAAACCATTTAACATGGCTGAATGTTTTATCACAATAATAGTCTATAGTACATAGATTCTCTTTTCTTTGGTCCTTTTAAAAGTAATATTAGTCCAGGTGCTTTGAGTATTCATGAAACTTTTAAACAAATGTATTTTTTCTTTCCCCTGTCTTTTTTTCTTAGTTTCTTTCTTTCTTTCTTTCTTTCTTTCTTTCTTTCTTTCTTTCTTTCTTTCTTTCTTTCTTTCTTTCTTTATTTATTTCTTTCTTTTTGATAAATGAGCCATGACAGGCTCTCAACTATGGACAAAATCAGACAGGGTCCCCTGCTCTCACTGGAGATGACCACTGGTCTTTTTCAAGACAGTTGTCCATCTGCATCAGAGTGAACACATCTTCTAGTCTACTAGCTCAGTTAAGAATAATGTAGCAGATGTAAGCATTCTACTATGGCAAAAAAATCAATAAATATGACTGAGGTCTCACCATGACCTCATCCACCCCTATCAGTTACCCAGCAGGGTTTCTCAGGACTCACTACTGTTCTCTGCTACTCTTATTTCTGAGCCTTTTTACATCTTTGGGGTTAATTCTAACTCTCCTGGGAAAGTAGGTATTTTCATTGCTGTTTTTAATCATAATTTCCTAATTTAAGAAAAAAGTGAATACCTCAGGATAAAATACAGGAGCAGAATTCTGATTGTATATAGAAATAGATATAGAACTCTTCCCATCATCATAGCAAAATATTCACAATACAAAATACTTAAATACATCACAAAAAACTCATTCATTTCTGTCTCACTAAAGCCTCAACACAGGCATATTCATGATTCTTATTCTATAATCATATAGCCTTAGCATGAATGATGAATGTGTAGTGTATTCTATAACCTCCAACAATTCTAATATATTTCTAGTATCATCTACACAAGGCCTTAATGTTTCTTATTTTTAGGGTCATATTTTTGTGTTTTCTCTGCTTGCTACATCTCTATAGAACACCTAAAATTGTGTGTAGCTTAAGAAAAAGTTTGGTAGTGGATACGTGTGAAAAAAAGGATCCTTCAGAAAGGAATTAGAAACTAATAAAGTTGAAATATGTGCTAATGCATGGAAAGTATAACAACAGAATTATTTTCAGGTAAAAACTTGTCCTGTTGGTAAAAATATCTTAAGTGCTTTAGGATAGGTTTTGTTTCTAGTAATTATAGCCTAAGAAGTTCAAGGCAATCTTTTAACTAAAGCCTAGAAAAACTCGTGAAAATGAAAAAAAAAATACTCCTCTTGAGGGTTTAGAAAGCTTAACAGTTATTAAAGCTCTACTTTGAGATTAAAGAAGATAGACTCATGCATAAATGATAGACAAGAGATGGGTATCAGGGTTTTCCCCCTGGGGATATTTGCTGATTCTGGAAGTGTCAGCATAAGGCTGTGCATGGTGTTATAAAGGGCCTTATGAATATGATAAAAATTGGGGTTTTAGATCCACTACAGTGCATATGACACTAGAAACTTAAACGTCGTTGGAAAGGCCTCATGCCCTCACAGATATGGGAGTATAGCTTTGAGTGTTCTCCCAATCTAAAATCAAATTAGAGGGATGTGGTGGTTTGAATAGGTATGGCCCTCATAGATTCATGGGTTTGAATGCTCAGACTATAGGGAGTGGCATATTAGGAGACATGGCCTTGTTAGAAGAAATGCCTCACTGAGAGGTGGACTTTGAGGTCTCATATACTCTCAAGACATGCACAGTGTGACAGTTCATTTTCTGCCGCCTGTGGATCAAGATCTAGAACTCTCCCCTCCTTCTCCAGCACCATGTCTGCCTGCATGCCACCATGATCCACTGTGATGATAATGGACTGAACCCCTTAAACTGTAAGCCAGCCTCAATTAAAGGTTTTCCTTGATAAGAGTCGCCGTGGACATAATATCTCTTCACAACAATTGAAACCCCCAACTAAGACAAAAGATTATAGATATGGAGAGACATTAAAGATACATATGTATGTTGTGTGTATAATATTTAAAAGATTTTTATTAAAATAAATGTTCATAACAACATTGCTTTTAGTGCTAAATATGAAAGATGAGTCAATATCTATAATTATCATTTAGATAAATTATGGTATATTTATTTTAAAACACTATATTTCAGGGAGACTGAACAAACCATAGACAATAATATGAGTACTCTCAAATATAAATCAAGAGGAAGAAAGCAAGTATGACTAGGTACATTGTATATAGTTCTATTTCTGTAAACATTAGACAAGGAAGACTTGCCATTTTGACCATCTAAAATGGACAGTGACACATGTTTCCTGGGCATAGTCTATGTTCAGTTTCTTCATCTTTTTGCATATTGTTTAAGTGTGATAGATTTGTAAATATTCACAAATCAATATTCTCATTTCCTTTCTGTGGATATTTTAATTAAAACTCACACAATAAAAAATACCTTTAAAGATCATCCAAGAATATCCAATTTACAACTATAACTTTTAACCAAAAAGTGTGTGTTACTCAAGTTTTCTTAACCTTGAGAAAAACAACTTGGAAGATGATTTTTGGATCCTAGTTTCAGAGGTTTGGGCCCATTCTCATCTGGAGTTGCTGATTCTCAGCTGTGGTGAGGCAGAATGCCACAGCAGAGGGCCTGGTGAAGGAAAGCTGCTTACTTTACAACAGCTAGGAAGCAAAGAAAAACAGCATAAAGGATCAGGACAATACTCTTCAATGGCATTCTCTCCCAGTGGCCTACTTTCCCCATTGGTGACTTTGAAGTCCTCATGATCTAATCACCACTCAGTTGTGCCTCTAGGTGGGGGGTGTCTCAATTACTCTACCTACTGTTGTAATAAAATTACCTGGCAACTGCTGTTGAGGGCATAAGGAATTTATTCTGGCTCAGAGTTCTAGGTCACATTTCATCATTCAGAAAGTCACAGAGACAGGGGCTTTAGACAGCTGGACAAATTAGATCCATGGCCAAGAAGCAGAGAGTCATGCACACATGCACACATGCTAGTGATCAGCTAGCTTTCTCCTCTACATTCATTCTAGACCTCTAAACCCAGAAATGGTGCTGCCCACCATAAGTGGGTCCTCCCACAGCAATTAATATAATTTATATTATCCTACACAGACGTGCCCTTAGACCCACCTCTTCTAGACAGTCCTTCATCGAGACCCTACTCAGATGATTCCAGATTGTGTCAAGTTGCCAATGAAAAACTAACCATTCCAGGAACCAGGCTTTCAACACATAAACAAAACCATGCATTGAAATCACAGTAGTGTCAAAAATCTTCACTGAAAACTACATATAATGAAAGAAATTAAAGACCATATATATATGGTTTATGACTGGAAATTTAACCATGTGAAGATGATTCCAGCTTGATTATTGAATAACTCGAAACCCAATAAAGCATTACTCTGTATCAGATGCATCTGATATCCTGTATATCAAATATTTACATTATGATTCATCACAGTAGCAAAATTTGTCATGAAGCAGCAACAAAAATAATTTTATGGTTGGGGGTCATCACAAGGTGTGTAACTGTATGAAAGGGTCATAGCATTAGGAAGGTTGAGAACCACTGTTATTAGTTAGTCCTAAGACAATGCAATATTGGTCATAAACTGACCATCAAAAACCAGAAAAACAACAGCAACAAAGCACACAAAGTTCTCCAAACAGTACTGCTTACAGACAGACATAAACGATTTTACAAAGCTAGTGATGTTTTTAAATAAATGCTGTCAGATTACCTATTAAATATTACTCAAATATCGTCTTAAAAAATGAGTAGTACTTAAATGGCACTTGTCAGAGTCCATTTTGGTACATTTAGGATTTCTCACTGTGAAAAAGTGAAACAATGGTCTATAAATTTCTAGAATCTAAAGTGAGGGCTTTCTAAAAAGGATGTCAAGGTAATAAAAGATTTTCATAAAAATTAAGCTTTAGGTTAGAAATACAGAGTTAAGAGAGTAGAATGTAAATCAGGGACAGGAGAGGATGTTTGAAGATCTTAGTGCATTTTAGTTTTGCCTATCAACAAGGAGAGAGATAACTAGATGGAAGGGTATCACAGGCTTGCACAAGTGTTCCAGAAGAAGGATAGCCCAAATTAATACCTAAAAAGGGAATAAACTTATTTAGCAAACAAGAAAATGAAAATTCAAACTCAGACAGATTATAACCAACAAAAAGACTACATTTGAAGCTTGGCAGTATCAAATGCTGGCAAAAGATGAGCCACTTTGGTGATTTAAAAATTTGAGAAATTTATTGCTCTTTCTGTTTAGCTTCTTTCGGGAGGTACAATGAACACGGTCTTCAAATTTATTTGTTACTGTGTCTGATGGCTAAGCTATGATTTTTGCAGAGATTTCAATCAGACACCTTGTTGAAGAGACAAGTTAATTACTACACAGTGTGTATTCAAGAGTCATTATTCCTTAAATATGATTTCATCTGAATTCTGAGCAAGTATGGATTTAAAATTTTATTTTATTTATTTTTGGTTTGCTAATTGTATGCCTCTTCCTGGCTCTCCTTCGACTACAGACCAGATATTGAGCACACAGTGTTGCGAAGGTTTAGTCTGGAAGTTTGTGGTTGTGTAGTTTATGAAGAGGAAAGATAGAAACCTACAAGGTAGATCCTTTTGAAGTCCTCATGTGTGCTATATTCAGAAATTTTGTATCTGACTTATCCCAACAATCTCACTATTTGGTGGCACTCACTAACCAGAATATAAAGAGATCAGTTTCCTTTTCTTCTAAATGATGGATACCAGAAAAATATTATTTGATAATAGATTATATGAATTTTCAATTAAAGGCATAAATGAATTTCTCCTTGGACTTATTCTCCAGAGAGTAATTTAGTGTTGTTATGCCTATCTATCTACTAAATAAACATATATTAACTAATTTAATAGTTTAAAAATAATAGAGATGCCCCTGTCATTTTCTTCTAGGGAGTCACATGACAGTAAGTGAGTTAGAAATAAAGGTAAGCAAGGCTTGGTAAACTAAGAGAATATCAGACTTATTCATAAAATAAAATCTAACAAAATGTTATGAAGATATACAAAGTGTTCTGTCTGCTTTAGGCTATGTCACAGTTTTGAGTTTTGTAGTAGCAAACAAATAAAATAAATATCCAAGATATGTGAAATGGTTGTTAATGTTATGACTGTCATAAAGGGAAGGGTGAGTTTTCCAACAGACAATGACTGTGGCTGAATATTGTAAAAAAGAGTAGATGCATTCACCAGATTAAATACCATGAGCCTGGACTAAGTGGGACTCTGATGGTTCACTGCTTGCATCCAGCTTGGCCTGGAAATGCAGAGTTGAGACGATTGAATTAAATGTGGAATCGTGTTCAGACAGTGAAAGTTGCAGGAAGCCGTCCTTCACGCAGGCAGGACAGAGAAGCAGAACACTGTGAGTGAGCATTCTTAAAGTGTTGGTCTCAGGTGGCTCATTGGAGCAAATGCTCAATAATTTATGTGCATATAACCCTGAATCACACGGAGGATTGTTGATACCCATGGAAATGAGGTTGGCTCTCCCATTACATAAATTACCTGCAAAGAGTTGGTTTTAGAAAGATTCTCCTGTTTTAGAAATGAGTCAGAGTGATTAAGGAACAATTACAGAATCTCTCCGGAATGAATTTCCACAGTGATCAAAGCAGTTTTTCATTTTCTAAAGCAGCAGTGATACTATTTCTAGTAGTAACATCCAGAGTCACCTATTGGTGTTATCAGGGGGACCAGAAATCACACCCCTCCTAAGGGATGTCAACAGTAGTGTCCTGTGGGTGAAGTTCTGATTTTTTAAGCTATCTCTAGTAATGTAGTCCCCTAGACCTATTACTGTGGCTCTTTGAGAGTTCTGGGAGTCATCCAAAGTCTATACATACACTCTATCTCTGATGTTAAACACAAATAAACACATGTTGGGCTGCTGGGGATAATTATGGCCAACCCCAATCCTATTCTTGAGCTTTTTATGTGTATAGATGTGAGAAAAATTTTGATAGAGGAAGACACATAGACACTCAGATTGATACCATTGGAAGCTCATGGCCTCATCTGGGCCTTTAATGCTGAGAGCATTAGTGATTCATGGTGGATAAATCATGATTTATTTAAATAATGTAATATTGGCAGATCTACTACTAATTTCTCACTGACAGAAATCATTGCTTTCAGATATTATCCATGTATCTAAATCTTTGCCATATTCCTAATCATCTTCTTTAATTTTTTTTTCTAGAACTAGAGTTCTCATTCCCATTATGATTGACATTCCTGAATGTGCTGTCTCACCACGGTGCAGTTATTATAAGTGAGCAAAATGTACTGTGAGGTATTCAGAAGGCCCTGAAATAAAATCAAAGTAGTCACTGCAGGAGGGACCGCTACAGCTGTAAGACAGGAGGAAACTAGATGAGATCAACCCCATTAAGGGTATTTAGGATATAGTGATACATAAGGAAATAGGGCCTATGGCAAAAACCAAAATCTTAGAGCCACACGGAGTTGGCTGTTAGAGTCTGGGTTGGACATAGAAGTTGCCAATTAAGTGGCAATAGGGTCAAGAAGAGGATTGTAGCTGAAAGTTTTCCTGGTCCTGCCTGGCTGGTGGTCAGGACAAATCTCTCTCACCTGCCAGTCCTGTAGCCCCTCTGACCCAAATAAATACACAGAGGCTAACATTAAATAAAACTGCTCGGCCATTAGCTCAGGCCTACCACTGTCTAGCTCTTACACTTAAACTCAGCCCATTTCTGTTAATCTACATGTTGCCACGTGTTTCATGGCTTTACCTGTGTGCCATTACATGCTGCTCCCTGGATGTCAGGCTGGTGTCTCCTGACTCAGTCTTCCTCTTCCCAGAATTCTCCTTGTCTGCTTATCCTGCCTATACTTCCTGCCTGGCTACTGGCCAATCTTTTTTTTTAACCACCAGTGTACAAGAGTATTATCCCACAGCAGAGGATGCATCAAGAAGTCAAAGTGAAGGACTGGGAGGAGGAGAAGGAGGGGAAACTGTGGTCAGGATGTAAAATCAAAAACAATAAAAAAAAATACAAAAAAAAAGAGAAAAGTCTTTCAAACCTCTTACTAGTTCTCATCAGGATACTGCTGGGCTCTTAAACTTTAGAAGTGAGAAAAAGAACAGGAATTAACAGAGGGAGGAAAGGGACCAGACAAACTTGAGCAAATTCCTATGGCTAAGGAGAGAGATTGGAGCTCAAGGTTTTTCTACCAAGTCTGAATTTCCCAGGAGGGCCACCCCAAAATATTAAGGACACATGAAGACCTTACAATGTCTGTATAAACCAAAATTAATTCAAAGAAGAGTAAAGCTAATCTGGTACTCTCCCTGCCATCTACGGTTAGAAGAAGATAACATTAACCAGAAATAGCAGACCTCTCAAAACTGATTATCAAGTTAACAATGAAAGGCATGCTGTAATTCAGGACCAATTGAACAAGATGGACAACTGAAATAAATCCATGGCTGAATCAGATATTAGTTACTAGAGACTTCAGGATAAGTGTAAACATATTCTTGATATAATTCCAGAAAACAGAAGAAAGTATAGGGATTTTAATATACACTTAGAATCTAAAACAAAACAAAACAAACAACAAAAACCACAAAAACAAGACAACATCCAGCCCCCAATACACACAAACCAGCCAAATGGAAAACACACTCACAGAATTACAAGTACACTAACAGTAATTTACTATCAAATTAGGAAATCAAAGAATAAAAGAATAAGCAAGCCAGCTGACAGTTCAGGAGAAAGTGTCTATCACACCCACACAGAGAAAAAGCACCTAGAAAAGTGCCTAATGAACAAACAGAATGCAGGGGTCGGTGGCTTAGAAATGGTTAACGAAAGAGGCAATTGTTGCAGAAATACTGCAAGAGAATATCCCAGATATGATAATGATATCCAGCCACAAGTTCGAGAAGACGCGCACATCCTACTTGGGTTAAATCAATCATAAACCATAGCGAAGGGTTTATCATAGGAAAACCAAGGAGGAAAACCAAGATAGAGTGAAATCTTACAGGGAAGCCACATGGGAAAGGGGAAAAGAGGTCAAAGAGTGCAATTATAGGGTCAAAGAGTTTGTGAGATTTAAATTATGATGTGAATTCTCAATCTACTCAGCTGAGATTCTATGCCTTTTCCTATGCCCTTGAATCATGGGGCACGGCATTCTAAGCAGTGGGATCTCCATAGCTCCTTAATCTTTAATTTCTTGTGGCTTCTGGGTGGTGAATGGAGCAATTTGAAACTTTTGTAGTGTTTCAGTCCTTATAAAACTTTTCATGGACTTTGACGCTTTTTCTTAAAAAAAAAATTACTTGAGTACACTTTATATTACACATTAATTCTCTCACTAAGCCTAATATGTAGCTATTCATGGGACATAATATTGATTGCAGAGTCCCACTTTTTTCTCAAAGAACACAATTGCTCTGAGAGTTTGCATCCCTCCCATGTGTTGTTAGATGATGCTGCACTCATTGATGGCTCCTGCACCACAGTTAGTTTTCTGAATAATTTTAATTTTATTGCAACTCTAGGTTTCATAACATGCCTTCAGGTGTCCTTGAGAGAAATGCTTTCATCTCTGTGGATTCAAATGACCTCCTTTGGCCTCCGTGGACTGCAATTAAGGTGTCCTGTATCATCTGCTCTTTTTCCAACCATCCTTGTTGGAGCTGAGATGCAAAATTTCTACCCCCAGTGATTTAGGTCTGGCCTCTTTCCAACCTTTAATTGATGGAGACTTTGTCTTGTGTTTAGTGTTCAGCAGAGAGCAAAGCATTTCTCATCAAGTAGTTCCAGGAGATGAAAATGACCTAGCTGTTCCCAACCTCACAGCAAAACAGAATTACCTTCTGGACCACTATGGAGACTTGTACCACCCTGACTACTTTCTGTTACCAAGTAATTGCCCTAAGACACCAACTGGGCTCATTTTAAAATATAAAACCCTATTAAATATACCCCATACCATAATGTGCAAAGACTAGGTACAAACTGTGGTATGCACTCTTTAGAACTATAAACAAAATAGTTAATCAAAGCATATGAAGAAAATTTGAAGGGGATTCTAACAGCAGTAACAATGGTGGTTGGATGTTAGAATAATGGGCAATTATTTTTCTTTTCACCCCTTTACATGTTTTTCTGGTTGTAGTTGTATTACCTTTATAATTAAACAGTAAATTTCCTTTAAAAAAATAATGCTAAAACATCTCTCTGATGAAGATTTTTGACAACCTACTTTTATAACCTTCTCTCCTTAGAAATAGACCTGGCATTAAAACTCGGTAACGTCATAATTAAAATCATATCATGTTAATACCAAACTGAGTTTTCCGACACTATGACTTGCTTATTTTGTAGTATGCTTCTTTTTAGCACCTGTACAATTCAAGCCATTTAATTACATTTTGCATGAATGTCTGACAGAGTAATTGCAAACAAGTTTCTGTGTATGCATTTTCCTTAAGCCTGACTCCTTATAGCAAACCAAGCAGCAGAGACAATGCAGTTACTCAGGCAGGAAGGCAAAGTGCTAACTATATGGTTTCATTTTGTCATTGGGAATGGAATGGCTTAATCACTGAGAGTAAGATTAATTTCTCAAAAGAATATAAGCATTTTATGTATCTTCTATCAAATCTTTTATGCCACAAATAGGAAAAAGTACACAAATCAAACATGAATATGAATTTTTCTTGCAGATATTTTATTTAACTCAAAAATCAGCTTAGAAAGAAGGACCCAAATCTTCTTCTATGTATTTAGTCTGTCACATACTGTTGAATATTAAGCTTATATAGTTTGAATGACTATAGAAAATACTAACAGCATTTTAGGTTGGCATAAGTTTCATTGTTGCTTGTAAGAACAGAAAAGTATTCAGTACTCCTTAGGCTAAAATAAACATGCATTTCTGATGGCAATCAATTACATAAAACCATCCATTTTCCAAAGGATTGTGATTATGAACTATGGAAATAGTTTTTACAGAGAACCTGATAATGTACAGTTACATCAGAGGTGACTCCTGTCTTTGTATTCCCATGGTAAGCTTTAAAGAATATATGCTTGATCTCTTGTCAAATATCTGGTAGTTTTTAAGGTTACTTATCACCCCATCATATATATTTCAAATGAGATATTTCTTGCATGGGAAGAGCCTGGAAATGCACACCTGTTGGTTTGTTTTCAATATTATTTGTTCACTGAACAAATATAATCAAGTGATATCCAACACATCCCCACAAGCTCAGGTTCAAACTTCATGTCATGTGTGGAAAGGAATGTGAATTAGCTTTTTTGTGCTCTGGGCTTTTCCATCCTTGTGCAATGTCACATCGTCACTTGAAGGAGCCAAAAGGAAACTATAGTTAAAAGAGTTATGAAGCTAGAATGAATCTTTCCCCTCCCAAGTCACTCTTGTATGAAAGTCTAACACATTAAACACTGCATAGGGCTCCTCTATTTGATGCATAAGAGGCCAATGAATGGCCTTTACAGTTTGTTTTTCCTGTCCTGTATTTCTCATGGGAGTTTTTCAGCTTCTCAATGTAGCAAAAGTAAGTCATCAGAATAGATTATAGTTCCTTTAACTCTTACGCTACAGATAAGATGAGAGAAAATACTAAAGAAGTGAAGTAACATATTGGAGCTTACACAAACCGTTGCATTTGTGGGGTTTCAAACCCAAGTTGCCCTGGTGGTCATGACATTGGTCAGTGAAAGAGGCATGTCTGCAAACCAAGGGCTTTTCCCCCACAAAATTACTGTTGTTTAGCAGAGTATTTCCTTCATTTGCAACAACGTAATCAAACTAAATCATAATAGGAAAATGGTTTTATATAAAGAACCTCCCCCAAACCCTGTGGATAGGGTAAGGAACATCAAAACAATGGAAGAAATTTTGGGGTTATAGTGGATCTGTTGCACACCTTTAAGTAAATAACAATGCATCTTTTTTTTTCATTGGCTCAACTTTTAAACTTTAGGTTGCATTTCAAGGCCCAGGAAAAAGAAAATTATTACATCCCAAATGATTGTTGCAATAATAGATTCAACCTTATTCTCCTATAAAATTCTCAACCCTGGTGGAGCCCTAGCTACTTCTGGAACCATGAATGCTCTGTCATGAGCACCATCTAGAGTACCCATAATATTTACATGACAGTTATTTCCAAAAGCCCCAGTGCTGGCTAGCTCTGTTGGGTCTAAAGGTACACTGGATGTTCAATATATAAACATTGGACATGGCTGGGTTCTGTGTTACACAAATCAGGCATACAAAGCTCTCTAAATTCTTATATTGCTATGTGCTTTGTTTGAAAACTACTGTAGCACACATTCTCATTTTATATTGTAAATTGAAAGTTTGAATTATTACTGTTTTAGAACTGATTTCCTCTACCAAGAGCCACTTCTCCATCTATGGCTGTCTCTATGGCTCTGGACTCTCATCAGTCTTCAAAGGAACACAAAGTAAGTTAACACAATAAGGTTAAATCTATTATTGCAACCATCATTTGGGATGCAATAATTTTCTTTTTCCTGGGCCTTGAAATGCAACCTAAAGTTTAAAAGTTGAGCCAATGGAAAAAAAGACGCATTGTTATTTAGTTAAAGGTGTGCAACAGATCCACTCTCAAGTGACAAAAGCTGTCATCACTCCTAAGAGGCGATGCTAAGGGAGAGCTAGAAAAAAACTAAATGGATAATGAATATGTATAAAAATCAGTAAAGGTGGTTGTTATGCATCCTCTTCTTCTTCAAAAACATGGAAACATCCTAATAACCCAAAAAAGGTGAGGATGTGGATCAAATGAATCAATGTAATTTTGCTGACGTAACCCCAATCCCTTGTTAGACAGTTGTCCACTCTAAAATGGCACAGGTAACCCCTGGTGCTGCAGAACGGATCCCTCCAGCTTTCAGTGCTCCTAACTTTGTGAAGGCATTCCCCTCATCTCTGAACAACCCTGAAGGACGGGGATTTTCAAGAGGCAGCCACAGTAGCAAAGGCATAAGTAAGGTCTGCAGTGACCATGTTGGGGCCAGGTGGTATTGTGTTCTCACGTGAAATATCTTGATGTAGATAAGTAGCCTGGCTTGAGGATTCTTGAAAGAACTTAGAAGAGGCTCCTGCCAAGAGGAGAAATAAACTGTTTCACTCTACTGTCAGAAGGGGAAGGGGAAGGCCAGGCGGGTAGTGGCGCACGCCTTTAATCCCAGCACTTGGGAGGCACAGGCAGGTGGATCTCTGTGAGTTCGAGTCCAGCCTGGGCTACAGAGTGAGTTCCAGGAAAGGCTCCAAAGCTACACAGAGAAACCCTGTCTCACAAACAACAACAGCAGCAGCAGCAACAACAACAGAAGGGGAAGTTGAGGTGTAAGAAGTCATTTTAGGGATGCATTGCCTATACCATGAAATGAGGCAGGCCAGAGCTCCCCTGCAAGAGGGTGATGATTTCGACTCTCTACTGTGTTCCTTCCACAGCTCTTGACAGTTACCACCGTAACAAACAGGGCAAGGAAGGAGTGGATAGTAATTAGTTGAGGACTTGTGCCCTGAAGTCAGCAGCATTCACAGGTAGGGCTGATGAGAAGTGTATGACTGAGGGCTCCGCTTTGGGGTGGATTTATCCACTCATGGATCTGTAGTTTGATGGATGGTAGGGAAGTGCTGGGACTGTGGAAGGTGGGGCCTGTTTTAAGGAAGTAGGTCCCTGGGTCTATGTCTCTGAAGGTATCTTATCCTGGCCACTTCCTATCTCTTTCTCTGCTTCCTGACGGTAGCCGAGGCAATTCCTGCGCCATACTCTTACACCTTGGCACTCTGATTCACCACAGGCCTGGAAAGAACACAAACCGAAAACCACAGATTGCCTTCTGAAGCATGAGCCAAAGAAAATCTTTCTTCTTTAAGTTGCCTTTTCTCGGGTTTTGTCACATTATTGAAAAACTCACCCATACACTCTCAAATATATTCCTCCTAAGAATGGCACCTCTTCACTGAATTTAAAACATGTGTGCACACACATATGTGTATGTGCATGTGTGCGTGTGCCTGTATTCCGTGCCTCTTTTGTGTCCAGCAGTTTCAATCAGAACATATATCCTTGTAACTACAGATTGAAAATTATAGGAGGGATGGATGCCAGCATTGTTTCCTGGCTGTCGGTCTGTGGCTTCCCCTTCTTATTTCCTTTCACTCACCCATAAAATGAGAAAACCGTATAAACTTGGCTAAAGATTTCTTTTCATATTTCATGATGGTATAACCATGGCTCAGTGAGAGAAACAAGGAGAGGAAGAGGCAGAGAGGAAGGGAAGACAGGGCAGGGAAGCATGCGAGGGTGGGTAAGATCTTGTATGAGTGACTTCCGTTATCTGCACCTTGAAGTTGTATATTCCAGAAGAATCATAGAATTCAATTAGAGCTGCAAACTACGGCTTTATTTTCATATACTTTCCTTCCATGTCCCACTCCTTCTGGTGCAGGCTTTGCTAAGCCTGATGGTATAATACGGATAAAACAAACAATTCCGGGATTTAAAGTGCTTTGTCCTCTCCTAAAGCCTTTTCCTCATTGACAGTAAAGAAATTCTGCAACCTCTCAAAGTCTCCCATATCTGGAATCCCAGGAGAAGCGGTGGTACCAAGTTTCCAGCGCGCACACAATGGGACTGAGGCCGGGAGCTGCGACCTCGGACGGTTGTGTGGCTGCCAGCTTTCCAGCCTGTCACAAAAGGTGTCGTGAAGATGAATAAAGTTGGTGGCATCTTCTGTTTTCATTATCATCCGTGGGGCTGGAATCAGAAAGGACTCGTTTTGTGCCGCTGTCATTTCTCATTACCATCTTTGTCGTGAGAGTGAATTACAGCAGCTCTCGGATGCCAGCGATGGCTTTGCTCTCATTATAGACTCTCATTCTTGGGATGAAGACGGTAATAAGAGTGGAAATGTCGTGTAAAAACAAGGCTCACTATCATGACAGTTGGAAATTGGTGATGAAAATGGAAATGGCAGAAAAAAAAATAATCCTTTTTTTGTGGCAAAAATTGCCTGCAAACAGCATCGTGCACCTAAGGTATCCTTCAGGGTAGCATTGACAAAACAATGAAGAGGCCAACAATGAGCGGTGTTTGGAGCCAATGGAGGGATGCTGGAGCATCCATCTTGCTTGCTGCTTCAGAAATGTATCCCTTAATCCTGAATAATGTAACATCCATTTAGCTCCCAAAGTAATGTGATAGGCAATTAGGAGCATCTCTTTTCTGCCTTCCCTGATGTGACGATCTCCATTACATCCTGGCAGAAAGGCTCTACCAAATTTATGGAAGCCATCACACTTTCTATATGGGATACATTCCATGTGCATACGGAGGCTCACCCATACACCTGCACACACCAGCCTAGATATGGGCTTCTGTTCATATAAATACGATATTAGAAAATTATTTTATAACAGTGACATTCAAGGGAAGGACTTCCACGTTCTCCTTTATACATTCTTATTGATTGACTTACAAATAAAAAGCCGAAGCATGTAATACTCTTAAAATTACAGAAATGATATTCTTCTTTTCCATCTATATGAATGGCTCTTATAACACTGAATTATCCTAACTACTAGTGCCTATTTACAGCCAACTGTAGATACACTTTCTCCAATTAAAGTTGAAAGAGGAAAAGTACCATTTATATCCAAATCTTGAAGTGAATGTCCTCATCCCCTCTGACTTCCCTCCAAATTAATTTTCCAACTGCATTCCAACTGTGATGTTTTTCTCCCCTCCCCCCAGAGGTCAGTTTTTTTTTTTTTCAGAATGAGGGTTGGAGCACACTGGTGGTGGAAAGTCTTTTGATTGGATTTCACTTACAGCAGTCTGCTTAATGTTTTATCACTTGCCAGCATACATAACAAATACTCAGTGTTTATCTACTTTTCAACACATGCCATCTTTGAGAGTGGAAAAGGAGGCATTTTTAATATGCAAGTTGAGCAGAGAAACATTTATAAGATGGTGACTGAAAACAGAAATGTTTATTATGTGCACCTTGGTATTTGGCATTCATTTAAGGTAGCTGAATGTTGACACAGTTGCCATGTTATATAGACGAGCCAGGAAAGTAGGCATGCGAGACCACTTTTATTCACATAAAAAGAAGGCAATTACTCTGAAAGAAATCACCTACATTCACTTGGTCTTTTTACTTTGGTAGTTCATAGAAAGGACACATTTTAAATATGGAAATCTTTTATACTTATTTTAAGGGCCTGGAGTAGGGAAAATAAAATGGCAATTGTTAGGAAGAAAAGGAAAAAAATCTTTTAAACTAGTAGAATTTTTAAATAGGAAATATCTCAGAATAAATTTACATAGTTCCGAGGAATCATTGAGGGAGTGAGTGCTCTCAGTTTGAACTGAAATAATCGATCACTTGGAAACCTCTTCTAAAGAGTCAAGTTTAACTGCTGGGGGGTGAAAGTCTGGAATCCACCCTATCATAAAAGGCAAGCTTGTTTTAGAGCATAAGTTATTAGCCATGTCAGAAAAACCACAAGGAGTCTGCTTTAAATAGCTGTTACTCAAAGTTCTAATCCATGACAACTGGACCACAGCCTAGGAATCCATGTTTTAGAATGCTTTTATATTTATATTCCTGAAAGTTTTCATGGAATCTTTGATAATGCTTTTCATTGGAAGCCATGTTTTGAAACCTTAATTCATAATATTGAGCTAGGAATGCAACGTGTGTGTGTGTGTGTGTGTGTGTGTGTGTGTGTGTGTGTGTGTGTGTGTGTGTGTGACTGTCTTGACCACATTTTCCATTTGTACAGATACTCTTATCCAGTCTGTCCATTGGCTGAGAATTTGCATGAGTTCCCATTATTCACCAAACATCGAATTTGGGCAGCCAAGACTCAATGGTGATAAGATGCATCCTTCAAAGAACTTATAAAACTGAGATATTGTGACAGAAAACCAGACCATTAAAACACAGTGTGCTGAGTGTCCCAGGAGGAATCTCCTTCTACACAGGCAAAGGTAGAAGGGGTATGAAAAAGGATGTGCTCAGCATGCAGTGCTAAGTAACATCTTGGGGAAGCCATCCTGAGCTGGATGGGGAAAGCTGAATTCTGCAGTGGGAGGGTTGGGAAGTGTGTGCTAGAATGCACATAAGGTTTTCTGAGTGTTGACTAAGGGTGGTATCAGTCATCACTAACGAACACAGCATCTAACATGTTCCAGAGACCGTGTTCTCAGAGTGTCCTCATCTCAGCTTCACAGAAATCCTAATGACAGGTACTAATATTTTCTCATTTTATAGTTGAGGGAAGCTTGGCGTTGGTATTATGGGCAGAATTTCACATTTTTCAAAGAATGTTCTTAAGGTAATGAAGATTCATTGGAAGATATTAAGCTGAAGCAAATTAGTGTCAAATGTATGCCAAAATCGTACACAAACAAGTTTATTCCATTTATTTATATCAAGGATTATCTGGAAAACTGAACATACTTCAAAATCAAATGCAATGTAATGTAACTATGAGTATCAGTTCAACCATTGATGACAAGATGCTAGATCAAACGTAGGACTAGAAATGATACATTTTTATTAAATTCAGCTAATATTTTTTTTTTTTTTTTTTTTGGTTTTTCGAGACAGGGTTTCTCTGTGTAGCTTTGCGCCTTTCCTGGAACTCGCTTAGGAGAACAGGCTGGCCTCGAACTCACAGAGATCCGCCTGGCTCTGCCTCCCGAGTGCTGGGATTAAAGGCGTGCGCCACCACCACCCGGCTTAATATTTTTTTTTAATTGAGGGGTGTGGGAGATAACTCAGTGGGTAAGAGAGCTTGCTCTAAAGCATGAGGACCTGAGTCCAAATCCCTAAGACCACATCAAAAGCTGGGCGTGGCAGCACTTACCTGTAACTCCAGTGCTGGTGGGTGAGGATTTGCTAATCCCAATAGCTCACTGGCCAGCCAGCCTAGCCTAAAAGCAAGCTACAAATCTGGTGTGTATAGAGTTAGAGGTACTTGCGTTTTTGTGATAAGGTTTGAATCTGTTTCAACTTCTTTTCTATTGAAATGAGAATTGAATTCTAAAAATTAGTTCATCAAATTGGACAAAAATGTCATCTCTGAGTCTGTCACAGGAACTGAATTATGGGAAAAGTGATGCTTATACTGTAATAATAGAATATAATGAGGTAGCTTTAAGATCAAGTGAAGAAGTTATTTTGGTAGTCCTAAAAGTTTTTGGAAATCTAGTACTTCTGACAAATACAGGTTTTTGGTTTGTTTGTTTGCTTTATAAAACAAACAACAATCACGTTTAAAGCACCCAGAAAATGTCAAAGAGAATTAAAGTTTCAGGTGCGGATATCCATAACACCAGTTCTTAATCATTTAGAATTCTCCCTCACGAGATTACTTCACTACTCCAGTCAGTTTCTGAGTCATGATAAAATTACTTTTAAATCTGGAGTGGATAATACAGCTCAGTTGGTAGAGTACTTGCTTTCCAAGTGTGTGGCCCTGGGTTTGACAACTCAGCACTATTAAAATCCCATATTCTCACTGGAGCATGGTCAGGCTCCCCATGGCCAGCCCCTTAAAGAAAACTGAGTCCTTCCCCACCCCACCCCCACCAGAAGCTATCAGCTGTGAAGAGCTACACTTCAGTATCCTTATCACAATTTTAAAAAATTCTATTCAAAGGTTTCCTGTCTAGACGGTTTCTTTGATTTTGGGGTTGGGGTGGTTGGAATGGTTGTCACAGAAGCTTTTTGTGTCTCTCATTCTCAACTGTGAGTCTGGAGTCATCAATACCACTGCAAAAGAAGCTTCCTTGCTCTGGAGGCAGAGGCAGGCAGATCTCTGTGAGTTCAAGGCCACCCTGGTCTACAGAGTGGGTTGTTCCAGGATAGCTAGGACTGCATAGAGAAACCTTGTCTTTGAACAAACAAACAAACAAAAAATAAGCAAACAAACAAACAAAGTAAGTAAGTAGGTAACTAAAGAATCTTCCTTACCCTTCACAGTCATGGACTTCCACATGGTTTCTGGAGACAGCACAAACCACCATGGACATCCACATAGTCTCCAGTGTCAGTGTGGACCATGGACCTCAGCATGGTCTCTGATGGCAGTACACACCATGGACATCAGCATGGCCCTCAGCCACAGACTCTGTCATAGCCCTTGGTGGAGGGGGGTCACAAGTACAGGAGGATGGACTTGAGAAGACTGGGAAGTGGGTGTGATTGGGGTGTATTATGTGAAATTTCTAAATAATCAATAAACACATTGTGTTGAAAAAAAAGCAAAACAAAAATTAATCTTGGCCTAAAAGCTGGGGAATGTGAACATTAGTGTCTAGGTACCTTCCTTTGGTATTGAATTGCCCTTCCTTCTACCTGCTCTTAATTTCTAGCTGCATTAACTATTTTTGATGACATAAAAAATGAATAGTTTTATAGTTCTCACTTATGTTTGTTTTGTCTGGTTTTTTTTCCACAGCATAATTTGCTGAAATGACTATACTTTCTCTGTGGAATTACCTTGGGATGTTACTCATATTTTTCCAAAACAAAAACAAAAACAAAACTGGCTATAAAATATGATTCATTTTGGACTTTCTATTTTGTTTGATTAACTGAGATATCTACTGTTGTTGATTATTTTTGCTCATTTGGGGGGCCCACCACCCAGCTCCAAACAAATCACACACAGAGGCTTATTCTTACTTACAAATGCCCGGCCTTAGATTGGCTTGTTGCTAGCCAACTTTTCTTGAATTATCCCATCTACCTTTTGCCTCTGGGTGCTGTGGGATGTTCTGTATGGCAAATGTGTTGCTAATTAGTCAATAAATAAAACACTGATTGGCCATTGGCTAGGCAGGAAGTGTAGGCGGGACAAGGAGGAGAATAAAGCTGGGAAGTGGAAGGCTGAGTCAGAGAGACACTGCCAGCCACCACGATGAGAAACAGCATGTGAAGATGCCGGTAAGCCACGAGACACGTGGCAAGGTATAGATTAATAGAAATGGATTAATTTAAGCTATAAGAACAGTTAGCAAGAAGCCTGCCAAGGCCATACAGTTTGTAACCAATATAAGTCTCTGTGTTTACTTGGTTGGGTCTGAGGGGCTGTGGGACTGGCAGGTGAGAGAGATTTGTCCTGACTGTGGGCCAGGCAGGAAAACTCTACCTACAAATGGCGTCCAACGTGGTGGCAAGAGTTTCCACCTAAAACCTGAGAAAAAAGATTCTAAAATGGAGCTAAAAACAGCTTCCTAATTGTCTCTCTCAAATGAGCGGCAGCTGCTGGTTTGAGCTACTGGCGGGTTCCTGGTGTGCGAGCTCAATCTGTCGCTGTATGGCGGGAATGAGGTCTCTGCAAGTGGCACATTAAGCTGTATGGTGGATTTAGACTTTGCTAGTACAAAACAAAAAAAAAAAGAGGTTTCTGGACTACACGCTGCTTGGCTAAAAGCATAGACCCATGATAGCTCCCAGAGCTGGTGGAAAAGGTAACAACGCCATGTTGGGAAGCTGAGGTGGGTGGAGCCAGCAGCCACAGCTGCTGCAGTTTAAGGCAATAGATTCACAATAAGACAGATTCAGATGTAATAGTTTACAATGTGTGTAAAAGATACGTAGGCTTGAAAGAGACAAAAAAGGTGATATATAGAGTTATAGAAACAAATACATAGTTTTAAAAAATAAAGTCTTTAAAGAGACAGTAAAGGTAGTATAAAAAATAAGCCATGTAAAAATGGATATTACACAGAGAATCTGCATTGTGTTGTCTTTGGGACTTTTAACTGCAGAAAAACATTTGATTGTAAAAGCTGTTGAGTTAAACCGATATGTATATTTTAAAGGTACCTTGACTTCAAAATTTGGATATAAGGATATGTTGCCTTGGAAAGGAGACTCTGCTTTTGTTCCCACAGAAAGCCAGAGGCTATGGATTTGTTCCAGATTAAGATACATCAGGTTTGACCAGCCAAGACCCCCTGAAAGGTCTCCGATGACACCATGGCCCAGATGATCCAACATCCAGAATGATTTCAAGGCAACTGGCTCAGACGATACAGTCTCACAGACTACTCCATGATCCTAAAATTTTCTTTGTGTCACCATAAGATACAGCGCTCCCCTCCAGCAGGAAGTAGTAAGAGAAGCTACGCCCAAATTCCCAAATTATATGTAATTTTACTTTAAGGTTAAAACCTTCCTTTTTGAAAAAAAAAAAAAGGGAAGTGCTGTGGGATGTTCTGTATGGCAAATGTGTTGCTAATTAGTCAATAAATAAAACACTGATTGGCCATTGGCTAGGCAGGAAGTATAGGCGGGACAAGGAGAAGAATAAAGCTGGGAAGTGGAAGGCTGAGTCAGAGAGACACTGCCAGCCACCACGATGAGAAACAGCATGTGAAGATGCCGGTAAGCCACGAGACACGTGGCAAGGTATAGATTAATAGAAATGGATTAATTTAAGCTATAAGAACAGTTAGCAAGAAGCCTGCCAAGGCCATACAGTTTGTAACCAATATAAGTCTCTGTGTCTACTTGGTTGGGTCTGAGGGGCTGTGGGACTGGCAGGTGAGAGAGATTTGTCCTGACTGTGGGCCAGGCAGGAAAACTCTACCTACATCTGGGCTTTTTCCTTTCCTTATTACTGTAATCTTATTTTCACTCTTACTCCGTGACTGGCTGTGTGGCTGGGTGGCTGGCCCCTGATGTCCTCCTCCTTCTCTGGTCTTTCCTCTTTCTTTCTTCTTCTGTTTATTCTCTCTGCCTGCCAGCCCCATCCAATCCCTCTCCTGCCTGGCTATTGGCCATTCAGCTCTTTAGACTATCAGGTGTTTTAGACAGGCAAAACACACAGCTCCACAGAGTTAAACAAATGCAACATAAACAAAAGCAACACACCTTAAAGTAACTTATTCTAGAACAATCTATCTTACCATCAAATCACAAGCTCATCTTATTTTATTTATTGTCAGAGGACTACTTTTGAGGCCCAGTTCTCTCCTTCCACTGTTGTTTTTGGAGGATGGACTCAGGTCATCAATATTGTGAGGCAAGTACTATCGCACACTGGGTCAACTCCTCAGTCCCACCAGTCTTGACTGTTGAAGCTTTAGTAGAAGTATTTAAATCATCCTCTCTCTCTCTCTCTCTCTCTCTCTCTCTCTCTCTCTCTCTCTCTCTGTGTGTGTGTGTGTGTGTGTGTGTGTGTGTGTGTGTGTGTGTGTCTTTCAAATTTGTCCTCCTGTTTCAAAATTAATTGGGTTCTTCTATGGCTATTGCTTTTCCATATAAAATTTAAAGTTGCTTTGCCAATATCTAGAATTAAGCTTCCTTGGCTATATACTTACTCATTAGAAACGACTGACAATAACAGAGATCTTTCCACTTCATGTGCATGACACTTCCGTGCTTCTAGATTACTTTAAACTTATCCTGCCTTTGTTTTCTGTTATAATCATGGGTTTCGGTTCATCTCCAGATGTCTCGTGTTTATGTTGAATGTCAGCATAAACAATGTGGATTTTAAAATGCCTCTATCCCCAGATGTCTAATGCTAGAATATAAAAATATAAGTGATTTTCATATGCTGACCATTACCCTGGGTCTTTTCTATGATTATTCACACTTTTATAGAGAAGTTTGTAGCTTATTAGGGACTATATTCACTAATGACCAGGATTCTCTGCAAATGATAATTTTCTTTCTTCTGAAGCATATATATATTTAATTTCTTCATCATGACTTGTAATCTTCTGTGGGGTTGTGTGATGGCTCAGCAGGGAAAAGCATTTACTTGTTGACCTGAGTTTGACCTCTGGGGTCCACACAGAAGGAGAGATTGCACATGCCTGTACACACACACACACATACACACACACACACACACACACACACACACACACACACACACACACACACGTAATAAAAAGAATTAAACTGAAAAAAATTCTCCAGAGCTTTTGTTTCACATAGATCACTGACTGAGGTTTCTATAGAAGACTCATCAAATCAAGGACATTCTTTTCAATTTTGAATTGGTAAGATAACTTTTATTGTAAATAGATGCTATATCCACTTTATTTTGTATTGTGTTTATTAATGCAATGCCATCTTTTTTAAATTAAATTTATTATTCATTTTACATATCAACTACAGATCCTCCTCTCTTATTTCCTCCCACCCACAACTTCACCCCTCCCCGTCCACACCCCATTCCCTCCCCCCAACAAGGTAAGGTCTCCCATGAGGAGTCAACAGAGCCCGGTACATTCAGCTGAGTCAGGTCCAAGTCCCTCCCTCCCCCTGCATCAAGGCCGTGCAAGGTGTCCCACCATAGGTAGTGGACACCAGAAAGCCCGTTCATGCTCCAGGAATGGATCTGCAATGCATCTTTTACCACGCTGCTTTGATACAGTGAATCTAAGTGACTGGCTGTCAAATGATAATTTCTAGGATTTGACTTATAAAATTTTTTTAAATAATTTTATATCTATGGTCATGTGCAGATTTGAACATGGTAAGTTTTTTTTTTTTCTTTGTTTTTGGAAACTGTATTTATTCTCCAAGTCTTCGGAACTCCTCCCTCAATTTTCCTTTGTCTGAAGTTGTTTTTCTTTCTGAAACTCTTTTCTTTCTTTCTTTCTCTCTGTCTTTTATTTTTATAAATAGAGACACTGAGAATGAGTTGAAAAGTTTTCCATAGTCTATCATTTCTTAAAGAACTTCACCTAAATGTGCCTTAATTCTCCACAAACGCTTTATGAGAGTCAGACATGCTGTTTACAGGTGTGGGGTTTACTTTGGAAAAAGATTTTTAACTACGAATTTGATAACTTACTATACAACATGCTGCAGGAGCTATCCCCTCTTAGTGGGTACGTTTCACTCTTTGGTGGCACTGTGGACACATAGTAGGTCCTGTTGTGAGCAGGGTCTAGTTGGAGATCATCAGGTGACAGGTGACGGGGGACATGTCCTTGAAGGGGAGGGTGTTCCACCAGTTCTCCTTCTTCTCTTTCTCCCCAGTTTTAAAATCACTGATTTTATTGGTTCTCTGTCTCCTCATCATGTGCTGTTTTATAATACACCTGAAGACAGAGAACCACAGTGACCAGGGGACATTCAGAAACTCCAAAACTGTGGGCAGCAGTGAGAGCAGATGTGCCTTTAGATTCTTGATTTTTCTAGTTTGGAGAGCTCTGTTACCACCTTAGTTAGTGCATCTCTTAATATCCCAGTGTTTAGATGCTATTGTAGATGATGCTGTCTTCTTGATTTCCTTTTTTTGATAATTAATCAGATAGTTCACCAAATAAAATATCATTAATTTTTCATGTATACTCTCTCTTTTTAATGCTTCACCTGTATTTTTCCAGCATTGAAGATAACATCACATGAGAAAATACAGGCCCTAGCAACTCTGACTCAAAAGGCGAATAAGAAGACTCAGATTCCAAATAAAGAACATTTTGAGAATATCTTAAGAAAAGGTAATATATCTTTCTTTATATGCTGGCACAAGCCAATTATTATAATAATTTATTTTTAAGTAAATCTGAAAAGGCTTTGAAGAGTTTCAGTGGTGGTGCATGCTTTAAACCTCAGAGAGGGGTAGTGGATCTCTGTGAGTTTCAGGCTAGCCTTGTCTACAGAGTGACTTCCAGTACAGCCAGAGAAACCCTATCTTAAAAACCAAACAAACAAACAAACAAACAAACAAAAACTTTAAATGCTAAGAAAGCATGCGCTAGCACTTTGGAGATGATAAAGTATCTGCCATACAATCTCCAGAATTTGGATGCTTAGTGTCTATATAAAAAGGTGTGCATGGCCACTAGAGTATGTCTCCAACTCTAAAACAGTGGTCATGAAGATGGGAGGATTCCTTAAGCTCCCTGCTCAGCAAATTTAAACAACCAGTGAGCACTGGATTCACAGAGAAGTATCTCAAAATAGGATGTAGGGCAGAGTGGCCAAAGTACACACCTGACCTTATCCTCTAATATCCACTTACACACATGTACATATGCACCCACATGTATAAGTACACACAAAGCATGTGTCATTTATCGGGTGAATGTATTTTGCAGTTGTCTGAAAATGAGGTGCATCTTGTCAGCAGTGATATGCAACTCAGCAGAATGTGGTCTCTGTGTTCCATATTCTATCAGCATGTAGTAAATTTTGAATAATTCCTACCAGGAAGCTGTTTCAATCATTTCTATTCATTTTGTTTTGTAAACTTCCTTTTTCTTTTAAGTAGAAGCTTTTACTATATTATAAATGCTAACGTCTTGACTCTACTGTTAAGTGTTTACTTAAATCCTCAGGACATCATTTACCTTGTGATCATCTTTAGCTTTTGACTCCCTGACAAAATAAATGTTTAAGCAAAATCAGAGACCATCAAACAGGAAAGAAAAAACAAACCAGAGGACATGGCAGGCCATTTTCTTCTTTGGAATAAGCGCTATCATTTTTACATTGCCTTTGAAATTCTATTTACCAACTGTTCAAGGCTTTATGTTTGATTTCAAACTATGGAATTGTAAGATGGGATAATATTTCTCTAGCAGAAAGAGTGGGGTCATGGGTAAATTTCTAATATAAGTATTGGTGCACTTTTCTCCCGGCCTGGGATGAAGACTTTCATGGTAAAGATAAAATCTCTTTGTAAGTGTTGACTTTGTCAAAGAGAATTTTGTTCCATTTCTTTCTTTGTTTATGAGCAAAGACCTCTGCTTTCAGCCTATCATTATTTTGACTTAGAAATATCCTTCAAGCTTTAGACTCTGATAATGGAAAGGTGATGCCAGTGTTGCTTGATTTATAAAGTTAGAATTAAGGATTTGTTTCTGGTGTCTGATGAGACAGATCAGATGAGAGACCTTCAGCCAATGACTGGTCTTCCCTGCCCTATGTTCTTCAAATGTTAGATGTGGCTCCTAGTTATAATTATACCAATAGCTAGCATGTTTATACTATTTAGTATTCAAGTAACACACTACACACTCTCTGCGTATCATTCTATTTCAATCCTTACAGGAAGCCTGTGGAGAAAGTGATGCTGTGATCCCTATTTTACAGAGGAGGGTACTAACAAGGTCATATTGAATTAAATAATGTAATGATGATGACACTTATGGTGTGGAGAGTAAGCAATCAATATGGTAATGACCATGATTAAATCCAAAGTGATAGAAACCGTGATAACAGTGACAAAGAAGAAAAGGTCTCTGCCTTGGCCTATAGCACCCTCCCAGGAGAATACACACTTAATATCAGAAATCCAGGGTTGGTTGTCTATTTAACAAGAGTTTATTGAAAGCCGTTTATAGTCACACACTGACAACTAAGATACAAGATTAATGTACAACGGTATTCCAAAGAAGTCCTTAGTCTAATAACAAAGGGGGAAAAAAAACCATATGAATAAAGAGGAAAATACTGTAGGGGAGAAAGGGAAGGAAATGTGGTGGGGTGAACACCGGAGGAAAAAGAAAAAGGAGAAAAGGTAGGAGGAGAAGGAAACCTTGGAAGCAATAGACTTGGCTTCGTGTGGACTGCACTGTGGGTGATATATTCCAATCTCTGATACAAGCCAGCTACTGAGGAGACACACGTAAACAGTGTGCAGTTTTCTTAAAGATGCATAGCCATGCACAGCACATACCAACCTCAAACCTGCACCTTATACAAAGTGCCTTGGGTCACTCACTGGTCCAGACTCAGTAATGCTGTCTGTGAAAACGATGCTATAGCACAACGTTGTACAGTTGATACCGCGAGGCGATGCCAAGCTGTGAAAGCCAGTGAGGGAGAAGTGTTGGATTGTTTGTTCGTTAATTCTTACTGTGACCAGCACCAGTTCTTCAATAAGCATCTCTAAGAATTATGAAAAAGAGTTGCCAGGAATATGAAGGCACACTAAAGATTCTGAGGGGAAGGAAGGGAAACAGTGGAGCTTCAGATGCCTTGGGAAGAGGTTTAGTATAAATTCTTTCCAGAAATGTAGGTGCAGTTCACTAGACTTAGATATGTGTTGTGCTGATCCAGTTAGTACATCAAAGTGTTCTGCTTCAAGCAAGAAGACAGCAAAGCTTTGCACTGCTACCAATGCGGGCTTCTTAATCCCTGGAGTGTTTGTCGCCTCTGAGGAAATAGCATTATGTAAGCATCTGATTTGCATCAGGGGGAGGCCTTGATTTTTCGAGAAGTCTGTTTGCAATTCAATAAGCTCCTTGCACAATGTTGCCATTCACGGGGAGCTTATGGTTCTGTGGATAATCATCATAATATATTTTTCCCCCCAAATGGAGTCCACGGAGGCAATGCTGAAGAAGATAAACCCAACTTTGTGTTTTCATCAGGGAACACATCAAGGCAGAGAATGTTGAACTTTTAGATTTTACTCTCTGATGTAGATTTCAAAAGCTGCCTCAAAGACCCTTAGGCCAGACAAAGGCCAGTTTGAGCTGAGTGCCTTGGAATGGCCTTGAAGGGTTTTTCAAAAGTGCAGGAGGGAAGGAGAAAAGGTGGGAGAATGGAAAAAGAAAGAGAGAGGAGGGGTAAGCAGAAAAAATAAAGACACACACACACACACACACACACACACACACACACACACACATACACACACACACGGAAACAGAGGGAGTCAAAAGCAGAGGCACAGACAGACAGACAGAAGACAGGCCGTTCCTTGGAGGTTTGAGCATGGCTAGAGCAGCAGTTTGAACAGCTTAGAGAGGGTCAGAAGTTCATATTCAGTTCATCCAGTGCTCCTGCATTCATCCCTGCCCTCAGCTCCCTCAGTACATTGTTTATGCTACAGGAGCTTGTAAAGTTTGGGTTGTTTTTCATTTCCCGTGTTGAGTCCTGGAAGAGCAACTCCCTCCTTTATAGCCCTGGGAATCTTAATTCTGTTTGCCTATGAGTCAAGCTGTTAAAAAACTGATGATTGAAAACTGTTTCCGGCTTGCTTGCTTCTTCACAGAACACATCCGAGGTAGAGATCCAGTGTGATGGACATGGATGCATGTTGCTACAATGGACTCCCAAGTGCTGGGGCTATAATCCCCCAAGCCAACTTCGGATCAAGCCATCTCTACAAATATGGAAAGATGACTAGCAATGCTACCTGAGTGAAAGTTACAAGAACCCATTATTTTAGATTAGGTGCCTGTACCAGCTTCTTACAGACAAGACATTCAAATGGAGTGAATCTTGACGAATTCCCCTGTCTCTAAACACAATTCCTAATCTTCCTAGAAATCAGAGAGAGATGGCAGCTAAATTTCTGGAATATGTCAGTCCTAATCAACACATGATAAAGTCTTCTTACTTTGTCATTCTTATAGCAAAGTCAGCTGAAGTAACCTAATGTCAACCATTCACTTATTCTTCTCCTGCTAACTCCTTATTCTTGACCTTAGAAGGAAATTATCTTTGAGATGACCAATCTGATTTTTATTACTATTTTCTGAGTAATAATTAATAACTTACTGTATTATTAAAGGCAACTATACTATCTGTCCATCACGGTCATGTAAACTCACTGAAGTACTTGGCTATTTTATGATTCTGGCTTCTTTTGTGGTTGGGGTCATGTTGACGATGCCTGGTAACTGAGATAGCAAAATGACATGCAGCTTTTCTAAGCCTTAGAAAAGATGATCTCCTCTGCCTCTCTTTCCCTCCTACTATGAATTGGAACAATGACAGAGGTGACCCAGCATCAACAGCGTAACAAAAGGCAACAGGATGAGGCAACAGAGAAGTAGAATCACCTTGTCAATGACATGGTCCATGGGTTTCTTTGTAGAACAGAAGAAGAGCCACAGCTTCAACTACCCACCTTGATAATCTGACATCTATGTAAAATGAAAGCTTCTAGTTTGCTGTGTTCTTTTAGTCACAGTGTTGGTATCTCTCTCTCTCTCCCTCTCTCTCTCTCTCTCTTTTTTTTTTTTTTTTTTTGGTTTTTCAAGACAGGGTTTCTCTGTGTAGCTTTGTGCCTTTCCTTGATCTCGCTCTGTAGACCAGGCTGGCCTCGAACTCGCAAAGATCCACCTGCCTCTGCCTCCCGAGTGCTGGGATTAAAGGCGTGCACCACCACCGCCTGGCTCGGGATCTCTCTCATATAGAAATTTAGCCTTTACTGTAACAGAGATGTGAGTTTAGACAGAGTCTGTAAAATGATTATGATGATAATGATAGAGACATGAGTGGATAGATAGATGATAGATGATGGATAGATAGATAGATAGATAGATAGATAGATAGATAGATAGATAGATAGATAAGAGGAAGAGATATTTTTATGAATGGTTCTAGAGGCCAAGAGATCCATAAACTATTGGAAAGAAGTATAGAGAAGGCTTGAGAAGAGTCAAAGGCTTGAGAAACATGAGAACAAATCATAGAGTTCCAAAGCTAGCCCTCAAACCTGAAAACAAGAATCTCTGATGTCCAAGGGAAGAAGAAATAGCAAGCTCACCTCTCCAGTGCTTTTGCATTTCTAACCAGGTGCTATGAATTGGATGGTGAAACTTCTGTGAGGACCATTTTCTGCACTCAGTTCATCAGTTCAGGTTCTTGTCTCTTCCAAAGACATTCTTGGAGATATATGTAGAAATTATTTACTGGATGTTTATCAACCTTCAACCCAGTCAAAATGATAAGTCAAACATAAAACTCACCTCTGTAAAATCATCCACACATATGATCAATGTGCAAACAGCTGGTTATATCAGACATTTTGGAAGAACATACTATGTAAGTAAATACATGTCCCTATTAGGGTAATTTTCTTTCCTTTCCATAAGACTCCCAGTAAGGTTCTAAGACCCTAAAGGGATGCTTGAAACTGTACTAGATACTGGAAGATTCACACTATGTTTTTGTATTGTATTATAAAGTTTAGTGATAATTCATCACCGTATATTAATAACTAATAACAAAATAAAGCAACTAGCTGTAATAAAGGTCACATGAACGTGTTCCCTTTCACATTAGCTTATTACCCTGTACTCACGCCTCTGCTGATGGGAGGTGGCCCAGTGTCTACATAAGAAGGCAAAGTGAAGTGTATGTCCCAGGCATTGTGCTTAGGCACAGTTCTTAGGTATTGCTTGAGCAGGAGTGCTGTCACGCTGTGGTGGTCAATCTGATAGACAGATCGCACACTGCTAAGCAGCGGTTGTCACAAGTCCCTGGGACATTCTCTTCTAGTGAAAACCCTCCCATCTCACAACAAGATAATCGCTAGGAGCCTGGAGTGACAGCTTTGGGTGCAGATAAGTGACTCACCAGAACACTGGGTGCTTTCCTTATGCTCTTTGCTACGTGTGGCAAACTTCTGAAACTTTAGCAGAATCTGATAAAACTTCGGGTGATTCATCTTTCTCTACGCTCTTGCCTCTAATTCCCGAAGATTGTGATCATAATCGAATGGATTGCCCTCTTTCCTACATCAATCCTACTCCGTAAAACACAACATTTCTATCTACAAAAACTAAGTCCCCTTTCAAACACATTTGCAAATGTGGTTTGTGATGTTGCAAATAGATTTTCCTCGCTCCAACACCAACAGCTCCATAAAATCCAGGGTGTATTCTGTCGAACTACTTGCACTACGGAAGAATTTACTACATGAAAACACATGTGTTAGTCTGATGTCAGTTCTTCTCCTCAAAATTTATAATCTGTGGTATAAGAAAGGCCCCCCTCACATCTTCCAGGTGTACCACCACTGCTTGTCAAAATAAGAAACCCCAATTGTTTTATGAATTGATTTCAATGAAATTTTGTCATGGAGTTTCTCTAGAACTCATTTTTTCCCATATTAAAAAAAATAACTAGTGCTCTCCTCCTAAGTTATATAACCTAAATATTTCTCAGACTAGAAACTTACTGTAAATTTTGATGAATCTTGGTGTCAACTTCTATTTACAAGTTTCTATTTGCCACCCATCATCTTCTTAAAAATTGCACCTTGCCTCATCTCCTCTTTACAAATATTTTTCTCTGCCTCCCCCTCCACTCAATTTACAGTTGCAAAAGATGCTGTGTCTTGTGGAAGTTTTTCTTCTTGCACTAACTCAGTAGGGCTGATTCTCCACTTTGAAGAAGCTTCTGTCATATGCTCATTTAACTCTTGGATGCTGTGATCAACCAGTGGTATTTTATAGTTTTCCTGTACAAATACAGCCCTAGATCTTTCTAAACAATTTTATTTAGTCTGCTAGGATATTTGCTAAGTCTCTATAATGAGATTGTGATGTTAACAACATCAATGTAGCACAGGCTTCATGGCTGAAAAGTCTCTTATAAAGCTCTCCTCAAGTCAGCCACCAGCCACAAGTATGGAGCTGCTCAGACCTCCTGCACTTCTGATGATGTCATCCCACCTAGGGGACCCTCAGAGTTGATAAGTGACCCAAAAGAGTCCCAAAATGAACACATGAACACTCTGTGTATGACCATGGTTTTACTGTACCAAACTGTGCAAACTTTAGTCACCAAATTCCCACAGAATGAAGACCGAGATGGTCCCTAAAAAGAAGTTGCTATGTTCTCAGGAGGCCTCCTGATGACCCATTCAGATTCAATCCACTCTTTTATGTCTGACTGGCAATCAGGAATGTCCATTGTGAGTCCATTGTCCTGCCTGGAGCTTTATCTGCTCTTCATTGTGTAAGGAGGAGCTAGGCAATCCTTGAACACATGACTGAAAACAATCTCCTGCTCAAAACCGTTCCCCAGAGATTACATGTCGCATTATTGTCGCAAGACTCTACACTCCAAATATTTATTAATGATACTGGACTTCTGGGACAGTCAGTCCTTACCTAGAAAATATGTGGGCTTGCCCATCACCGAGATAATCTCAGGTATGACTCCAGGGCCCACCACAAATACAAAGAGTGATCCTATCAAAGAAGTTCAGGTCTTAACAACCACTCTCTGGAATTCAGGACAAAAGCAGGTTCTTTATTGCACAAAGATCTTCCCTTTAAAAGTTAATTGTGGGCCAGTAAGATTGCTCAGCATAGACAGGTGGTTATTGCCAAGACTGAGGACGTAAGTTCAATCTCCAGGACCCACATGGTAGAAAGAAGAAAACGTATGCACCATTGCAAACTGGCGCTCTCTCTCTCTCTCTCTCTCTCTCTCTCTCTCTCTCTCTCTCTCTCTCACACACACACACACACATACACACACACAAACATGCATGCACAAATAAACAAATGAAATCATTGTTTAAAGTGAAATCATTTTTTTCCATAATATATAATTCAAGTGTGAGGTGATAATGTGTGTAAAGATGTGTGTAAAGTAGCACAGTTCTTTGCAGGAGGAAGAGTAAATATTTGATGTTTTGTGTGAAAGGTTGTGGAAGAATGGATTAAAAGCAGAGGGTATACCTTATAAGCTCCTTGAACAGAATTATAAAAGAGTTGGACATGCGAATTTTAGAACCTGAAGGAGTTTTAGAAATTCTATAATTCTTCATCAAGGCTCCCCAGCAACATATAGATAATGAGAATTAAGTAATTTTCCTATGGTAGGAAAAAAAAGAATCAATTGAATGATGAATATCATTAAAAAACATGAAATTTTTTAAGACTTCCTGTGATGGACTGCATACGGAGAGGCAGCTGCCTGCTGCTAAGTGTAGACTGGACCCTTCTCTCTGATTCCTCTACCCACGTGAAGCTGGGATTTAATTTCAAGATGAGTCCATGGGAAGCAGAGCATGTACACAAGTACATACAAATAAAAATAAATCTAAAACACGAAAGAATTTTAGTAGAGAAATGCAGGCAGGTGGTGGGGGGCAGCTCTTGGGGAAAGAGTAGTTTCACAGAAGACATGGGCATAGCCTTCTCTATAGAGTTTCACTGAATTCTCATGACAGACCTGTTTGTATCTGGGTTACCTTTGAAGTCACATTGAATAAATGGTTTCCAAGGAACTTGTTTTTTGTTTTTTCCCTCTTCTTTTCAGGAATGAGAATGTCAGCTGAGGTGCATTGGACAGGATGACAAGTTGATAAGATAAAGCCGTAGGTCACAAGGACCAAAGGACTCCTCACTATACAAGGTCACAGGGAGTCAAGATACCTGTTGGGCTGGAAACCAACTTGATAATCTTGTTCATGAGATCCACAGAAAGAGGTTGGAGAAAGGAGTGAAGGTGAGCTGAGAGGTCATATTCACTGACATCTTGGGTGCCATTAACTCCTCTTTTAATGTTTATTTCTATGGTATCTCTATCTAAAGAAATACTGTCTCTACGTAGGCATTGCTCCCAGCAAATGATGTTAGTTGTAATGAGATTGCTGAGTCTTAGCTGGAGAGAGGCTTCAGAACCCAGGATAAGAGCTTCCTTCTGTTCTCTGGTCCCATTCTTTTTCCACCTTTCTACCCAGACATATTCCCAATTCTTCCCCTTGTACATGGCTGGAGAGCCTGCCTCATTGTCCTCCCAAGGCTCGCACATACTCACGCCCCTTCCCTGCCCTCCCCTGCTCTCTTATTTCCCTTGATATTTTACTCATTTAAGCTCCTTTCTCCTGTGTTATTCTCTTGTCTCTTTCCATTCCTTTGCAATTCGTTGAGCCAATGAGTCAGCTACAAGTTCTCTTCCCTGCATGTTTGGATCTCAGAAGCCCAGCTAGGGTGAAATGTGTTAATTAAGTCATTTACAGCTCTCCTAGACACCGTGATACCTTAACTAGGCTTTTTTTTTTTTTAATTAGCCTTTCTGCTAGTGTTAATGAGAGGAATTTCAGGAATTGGACTTTGTAACTTCTATGTACACATGCCACAGAAAGCTGAGAGCTGAGTCTGGGTAAATTGTAAAGGAAAAGGAAGAAAGAAAGAAAGAAAGAAAGAAAGAAAGAAAGAAAGAAAGAAAGAAAGAAAGAAAGAAAGAAAGAAAGAAAGAAAGAAAGAGACAGAGAGAGAGAGAGAGAGAGAGAGAGAGAGAGAGAGAGAGAGAGAGAAAGGAAGAAAAAACTGTTGTAAATCAGGCCATTAGCAAGATCTGCTGCTCAGTGGGTTAGAAATAGAATGAGAGAGATAACTACTTCCGGTCATCTCTTCCTCGATCTGCTGTTCCTCTCCCTTAGCAACTTTACTCACATCAAATCTCATGCCGCCTTCCCATCCCCTTCCCCTCTCAGCATGGCATGCAAGAGTCCACACTTCCTTAAGTCTGTGAGCACTTAGTACCCCTGCTACCACACTGAGTTATTTACAGAACAACCGTTTTGTTCTGTCTGGAGTTACCTCTACTAGCAATCCTGGGCTATGGCATATAGGCATATATATGAGAAACCAGCATAAAATGCCCTTCTTACCCAGATGAGGTGGCACACCTCAAAATCCCACCTGTTTGGGGGGGCTGAGGTAGGGGATCACAAGGTAGAGAGAAGCTTGGGCTCCGTAGCATGTTTCAGGCTAGCCTGGATAAATTTGTGAAACCTTGTCTCAAAATAAAAATTAAAAGTGAGTTAGATAGGTGTGTATCCCAGTGGAAGATCACTTGACTAGCTTGTTCAAGGTCCTATGTTCAGTCCCCAGCGTAGAAGAAAACACATTTTACAATTAAAAACAAATTACACTAAGTAATTGCTTAGTGTAATTCAGATTTGAAGAAGACGTTACTTTTCTCATCCCCTCCCAGCAATGTGTACAAGTTCTTGAAGATAACACTTGAAATGCCATACGTCTCCCTCAAATGAATTGTGGAAATTCAGAAGCCACAACCCTCGTACTGATGTTTATTTTTGTATCTTCAGAAGTAACACATAACTGCCATGAAGTAATGTTTGATGAACAGAGGATCCTATAGTTATTATCTCCCACGTTCATCCTTCCTGGAGAATCATGGAGAGTTTCTTCAAAATGTATAGATTTGTAAATATCCACCTAAACCTTTGAAGACGCGGTATCCTCAGTGAAATTGTGTGTGCCCGTGCACTCACAGGTGTGCAAAATTCTCTTTGAGTTCTTCGGTGTTTATTGCATATTTTACATTTGAATGTCATATCATGATTTTTCTCCTCCAGAGACTGTGTCGTGATCCTTGTTTGCAGATACAAACAATGGCACACTCCACAGTGTGCTGAAAGGTATGCGTTAGACATGCCTGTCTTTGCAGGGATGAATACTTCAATAGAACTCCAATGGCGCTCTCTGCAGCTGCACCTGGACTCGCCCTCGCCACTGCTGCGTTTAGACAGACACAAACGGAGTTCTAGTGTTGTTTTCTATGAACACCACAAGATTGCTGTGTATTTTGCAACTTACAGGCCGGTATTTCATCCCACTACTACAATTGGGTCATTAGCTTTGTGCCCTAGACCCTTCCTATAGCTTTTGTAGCTCCATACAGCTCACATGATATGGAAACAAAAGTCAGATTTATACCACTAGAATTTATCAAGTATCTCTTGATAAAGCAGTAGGAGAGTGAATGTCCTGACTCTTTAAAATTCACTGTTGCTCCGTATTCCTCACATCCAAAAGCTAGAACTCCTTTCTTGCCCTTTTATTGAAAAGTTATAATCCATGGATTAGCTAGCTGAAGTGAAGGCATTACGTAATATCTAGATCTTTCCAAAGTGACATTTACAAGACACAAGTTTATATTTAGACCAAGAAATTGTCATGGTATGAAACAGTGGTACATAGGAAAGAACAACGGAGTGGTAATTGACTTTTTAGAAAATCATAAAAACGGCAATATGATAATGTAGCAAAAATGTAATTTTTTTTTTCTGTTAAGCTTGGCTTAATAGATATCCATATCAGAAAAGAGCTGTGGTACTTCCAACATGCTGCAGGCTCTCAGGTATAGCCTTCTGAAAGTAGAGACTTCTGTTGCTGGATACAGATGTGCAGTTTCTCTGACTCTGGGACTTTAGTAGACCTCTGGGATTTTATAATGATGCTGGTAGAATTTACATAGTTTGCTATGAAATGAGCAAAATGGGAAAAATAAAGTAAAATATAATATTTTTTGCATGAGATATTCCATAGAATAATGAGAGTTGAGAAGCAGTGCAAGTTTCCCTCAGGAAGTTATAAAGATTGAAAACAAGTCTATTTTCCTTGAATTAAATAAGCAGAGTTTTACCTCTTTCCTGCTTTGGTATTTAAAAGTACACAATTTTTTGGCATTTTAGGTTATTAAAAATTTAAATTAAAACAGCAATATAAATGTTTTGAGACTGAAATGTCAAATTTTAGAATATTATATCCAAAAACTTGTGTCAGATCCATCACGGTGCCAATTTATGCATTAAATATATTTACTTAGGTGATAATTTCACATGGTAAGATGAGAAATACATGTCTGATTTACTGTAATGTATAATGATTTTTTTGTAAATATGAATTTATTACTAATCCATGCATGTCTGAGAATTAAAAAAATATTATTTAGCCCAGAGTTATGTATTCTTTCTTGGTTAGATTGGAGTGTATTTTTATATTAGAAAATGAATTGTGTTAATTTCTAAAACATAACTTTATTTTTACTGTTCTGTGAAGCATCCAGGTAGTTTGCAATGTTTTGTTTCAAAACCAGAGCATGTTTAAAAGCCAAACATGCTATTTGTTATCATTTGAAAAGGAAGTAATTTTTTATGCAAAGTAAAATTGGATAGCCAGCATCATTGGTATAGAAAAATATAAAATCACTAAAAGAATTAATAGTTCAATGTAATTCCTTAACTATCAGTGATGTAATAAAACTTAGGAGACTTTTGAGGGGGGAAATGTAGTATACCTCTGCAGAGTATTGAGAATATTAGAGAAAGGGACTGTGGCTGGACAAGTCTTTAGATTCATATTGCATGGCTTAGAAGAAAAGACACAGTTTGCAAGATAAGTTCAAAGCTTGCTCTAATGGGGTACAGATTTCTTTTATAACTCTGGCACTTGAGATGGTCCTAGATGGCTGCTCAATCATTGCTTCCTATTAAGTTTACTTTTTAAAAAATAATTAAAACTCTACTAGTCACACAGTCCAGTAGAACAGTTGGGTCTTATAACTAGGTTATCATTCAAAATGCGAAATGTTAGGCAATATTGACCAGCATAGTGGTGGTTTATTAGTAGTGTTTGTATTATAATGATAGAGATGCCTCATTTCTTGTGTGGGAATGTGTAATTTTTTTCTCTAGCTCTTGTTTTCTGCCTCAACTAGGGCAATTCAGTAGATGAAGAAGATGTGTCCAAAATACCTTGAGCATGGTATTGTTTTTTCTTATATGATGCCCAGAAACCATGTAGAATAGACAGTGACTGCTTGGAAAGGCTTAAAATAACTTAATTCTATCTTGCTGATCCTAAGGGTAGGCTCAAAGCGGAACATAAATGCAACCAGTGGTAAAACTAATTCTGTTTTTTGTCTGTTGCTGGAGGGTTTGTTTGGGTTAAAAAAATGTTTCTTGTTCCTATGAATATTGTACAAAAAGGTCTCAGATCACTCTGAAAATACAGAGGTCAGTAAAGTTCTGTGAGTGACTCACTGTGTGGTCTGAAGGAGGATACTAAAACTGTCCAGGTTTCCATGCATGGCAGAGAAATAATAGCACTTAAATATTATTAAGTATATTACAGTAATTAATTTTTTTGCAATGCTTTGAAATAAGCATCAAAGAAATTCACTTATGTGTTTTATCTTTGATTCTATGTGGTAATGAGAGAGAACATATTGTACATGGTAAAATAAATGTTCTTGAGGTTGCAGTGGTAAAACTACACACTACATTAAACTCACGCTGCTCCATTCATCAAGAACATTGCGGAAATCGGCAAGAGGTTTTTGTCTTATCCAGTTGTCCATAGAGACCGTCACAGAAGATGAGAGGTATTGGTAGCCAGTGTCACCTTGAACTAAATATCTGGCAATACAAGCATTAGATTATATTATAATGTATTTCTATAAGATTTGCCTATTAAAAGTATTTTCCCATGCATCATGGGGTTAATAGCATTGTTCAATTGATGTTTTTTTTTTTTTTTCTGTTAAGGTATTTTGAATAGAAAATAAGAACAATATCATCCATTGGCTTATTAAATGGGGAAAGTTTGAAGGTTAAGGTATTAACTAGCTTTTTGTTGTTATTGTTTGTTTGTTTGTTTGCTTGTTTGTTTTTCGAGACAGGGTTTCTCTGTGTCCTGGCTGTCCTGGAACTCACTTTGTAGGCCAGGCTGGCCTCTACCTCACAGAGATCCACCTGTCTTTGTGCCCTGAGTACTGGGATTAAAGTTGTGTGTGACACCATGGTCTGGCTGGTATTAACTAGTTTTGATGAACAGTATGCTCTAGGAAGAATTCCATCATTTGCAATAGTACACAAAGTATTTCTCTGTCCATCTTCTTACATGTCAGCAAAGGCATGTTCTTTCCATGTGTTTCTCCATTCTGAGACTCAGCTTGAGGGATCAGAGAACCTAGCCAAGGTATCTTAAGGTATAATATAGTGCATTGGTGGAAACGGATTTACACACGGCATCTCAAGCTTCATCTAAGGAGTCGCGTGTCTTTTCATGGATTTTGTCATCACTGGCCCAGGCAGCGTTTGTAGAGTAAATATTGAGGTCAATGGGGTGAAAAATATAGTTTTTAGGAAGAAAGCTGGTAAATACTCCAGAGTGATCATGCAGTTTACCCCACCATGTGATGTTTGGGACCTGTGCAACCTGGCCGCTACTGCTCTGAATTTTTTTTAGTGCATTTATTGGCTATGACCCAGAACAAGTTTTCTCTTGAAGTAAATTGGCAAGCACTCCAAACTTCACATTCAACAAAAGACTCACTTTCCCTCTTCCACACCAGGAGAAAAAGTTACAGGTATTACTTTGATTGAGTTCTCTTGTGTTACATACCCAGTGTAGTGACCTAGCCAGAGAAGGCCAGTCACTGCTTAAGAAAGAGAACTGAAATAGGGATGGGTGAGTTAGACCAGCAAGATGCATCCTGAGTCTGGGATCCATTCCACCCCCACTCAGGAATGGAAGGAATGCAGGAGACCAGTGCCAGGTAAAGAGATCCCAATCCACTTTGTGTTTGATCAACTTTTTGTATCAACAAGTTAAAAGGGTCTATTGTCTTCTTCACCCTTAAGCTCTGTGGTATATGTATGTTATACAAAAATGTCTTTATAAGTGCTTGGTTTTATTTGGAAGACGTTCTTTTGCTCAAAAACTAACAAGTTTTACCCTAGAACCAGATTTCACACAAAACTGATATAAATCAAAGGTAACCCAGGTGTTGGAGAGATGGCTCAGGAGTTAAGAGCATTGGTCACTCTTGCAGATCACTGTGATTATGTTCTAAGCACCCACATGGTAACTCATAACCGTCCATGCCTCTGGTTCCAGGGAACCGAAGGACCCAAGGCTCTTTTTTAATCTCCATGGTCACTCGGCAAGTACATAATATGCACACATACATTCAGGCAAGACTCTCAAACACACAAAATAAACATAAATATTAAAAGGATGGATGATTCAACACACACACAAAATAAAACACTACAGATTTTGGTTGCAATTAAAATCCTTTTATGTTACATTTAAGCTTGAGTTTGGACAGGAATCCCACATGGCAGATCTCTAGGAGACAATGGACAAGGATGGCCTCTTACAGGGTTGTGTCTTGTGTGGGTGAAGAATGGGAAAAGCACAGGCAGGCTGAGGAAATGGAAGGAAGTCTGTGCTTGTGAATCTTTCAACCATCTCTCCCTCTGTATTTCTCCCGTCCCATCTCCAAATAGGAACGGTACCTCCACACGCACAGCTGGTTCATCTACATCTGTGGCTAAAGTGCCATTCTAGCTTATTGTGTGATGCTTCCTAGTGTGTGTGTGTGTGTGAGAAAGGACTACAGACACGGTCTTGCTTTTCAAGCTTGATATTTGAATACTGTTATCTATTTGCCATGTAGTTATCCATCTTCTATTTCCCAGTGTGCTACAATACATATATACCTTTATTCTGCAATACATATATACCTTTATTCTATAATACAGATATACCTTTATCCTATAATCCATATATACCTTTATTCTATAATACATATACCTTTATTCTATAATACATATATACCTTTATTCTATAATACATATATACCTTTATTCAAATGTGCATAATTATGATTTATGCTGACATAAGAGAAAAAAATAACGCAGCCACCGTGATCTTAGTCCTCTCTTGTGAAATCATTGTCTGGACTTCTTTGGCTCTCTTAATTGTTTCCACACTGAAAACATAACCCAAGAGAATGCAATCAAAAAGGCACCTGAAACTTTATCTACTGATAGGGAAAGGAGAAGTTCCCTTCTGTCACTGAATATAAAGTTTGGAATGCTTGGGATTATTTTTGTCCTCAAATGAGCGGCTAGCAATGTATAGTATGTGTATTATAAAGGTTATTCCGTTTGATGATGACTAAATATTTTTATTCTAATTAAACTGTGCTAGCTCTAAATGTGTATGTGTTCTATAGTCATGTGTTTGGCTTCAAGAATTAAAATAATTAAATACAAACTACAAACAGCAGTGAGCCAGCTACTGCCACAAACAACTACTAGACTCCTACATCATCAAAATATCGGATGCAGCACTTTGAATCTCCCCAGGGTGGAACAGATCGTTTCAGTTGCTGTGGTCAGGCGGCTCTTTTTACTGACCTGTAGAACAATTTTTTTTTCTCTCTTCAGCTGAAAACCTATTTCTCACAGTTTGCCGGTTACCAAAGGCTTTACATAGCACATGAAATATGTTGAGATTACGGTGTGAAAAAAACAAAAACAAAAACAAAACAACAACAACAAAAAAAGGTGAATTTTTTTTTGAAAATAGGCATGATAGTTGCAGACACAAATAACTTAAGGAAAACAAGAGGACCCAATTCCTTCTACGTAAGCGCCACACTTGGGATTCTTACTGGATTTTGCTGTTGCTGTTCTTAGCTTGTGTCTGCTGGTATCCCTTACCCTCGGATACACAGCTACATTACAATTGTTGAATCAGTCAGTGGATAACATAGGCCACCTCTGGTACAATTCCGACAATTGAGAGATCTCTCTAGAAGGTCTGCGGAGAATTTGTATGTAAATTTCATCCGTGCAAAGGTTAAAACTCCAGGCATTCCCATGTCCTGATAAAACATCCCTGGAGGTACTTTATGATGGGGAATAGCTACCTTTTGTCCTCAGAGTATGACAGTTTCAAATAAAAGCCACATGTTCTTAATGAATACGAGCAGTTAGCTCCACCTGGGTTCCATCCATTTGACAGAAGAAAGAATATTCAGAGATTATTAAAATCAAAATAAATAAGACACTTGGGCCATGTGTCCCTAAGTAGAATGTTCTGATTTGCATCACCGTGACCTTAAGGTTAATTCCTTCTCATCTCAGTTTGGATCTCATCACTTAGAATTTGCTAAGAATAAAATATAAAAATCATCTGTTATAATGGAAAATTTTATTACAAGGTATTCTGACTGATCCTTGACAACACAAAAAGTAGAAAACCTCAAATGTATAGAAGTTTATCCATCAAATTTCCAAATTGGAAGGGGAGATAATAAAAGTCTTCTAAATTCAGATTATAACCAAGAATAAAAAGTGTTGAAAAACACAAACCTAAAGAGTCAGAGCTAGAATTTACACATGAGAGATGTGAATGGCTTTTCTTTTTCTTGACCTAAACTAACTCACTCAGTATAATTTTCCCAGATCCATCCATTTACCTGTGGATTTCATGATAGCACTTTTATGTATAGCTAAAGTGTGTTTAGGTGCCACATTTTTATCATCAGTTCTTTGGTTGATAGACATCTAAGTTGATTCCATTTCCTACCCACTGTCACTGGGGCAGTGGTCAGCATGGATGAGCAAGTATGGCATTAGTAGGATGTAAAGTCCTTTGGGCAAAGATCCAGGAGAGATAGAGCTGGGTCATGTGGTAGTGTTAGTTTTAGACTCTTGAGGATTCACCGCAATTACCTCATACTACAGATTACACTACACAGATTATACTCCAAACAACAAAGAACATCTTTCTCTTTTCCCCCCATACCCTTGTTGGTATTTGATCTCATTTGACTTTTTTTCATTATAGCCATATGACTGGGGTAAGGTGTAATCTCAAAGCAGGTTAACTTACATTTGTTTTATTGTTAATGATGTTGAACACCTTTAAAAAAAAATCACTATTAGCCATTTTAAAGCTGGAACTGAGCCACCTTTCATAATGCCAGAAGCTGTAATGCAGACTGCCAGGAAGGAAAAGGCATGGGTAGTCTCACTCACCTGAGAACCGGATGAACTACAGAACCTGCCAGGCAAGATGTATCCACCGGTGCCAGAGTGGCAGAACTGTTCTGGGGGTAACTAAGTGCTCTGTACTCGGTTTTGAGGCCCACTCCACAAGAAGGCATCCAAACCCAGGACGGTAAGTTAAGGCTTCAATCCTATGACTAAAGCAGTCTTATGTCCTAGCAGCTAACTTACTACTATTTAGTCAAATCAATACAGCACCAAGATGTATTCAAAAATGTTTATGTTTATACCTGTAGAAAATAACCACCCTCAACCTGAATCCAAGAAACTCCTCTGCAATGAACAGCAGTGAATGCGGAGAGGCACACGGCTGCTCGAAGTGTGAAGATAAGAAATGCTCCAGAGAAGCTAGAACCTACATCCAGTGACTGGTGGAAGCAGATGCAAAGACCCACAGCCAAGCACTGGGCCTAGCTCCTGGAGTTCATTTGAAGAGAGGAAAGAGGGATTATAGGAACAACAGGGGGGGGGGGGGGGGAGGGCGTCAAGATCATGATGGAGAAATCCACAGAGACAGCTGACCCGAGCTAATAGGAGCTCATGGACTTTGACCTGTCACCCCCGGGGAGCCTGCATGGAATCGAATTAGGCCCTCTGAATGTGGGTGATAGTTGTGTGGCTTGATCTGTTTGTGGGGCCCCTGTCAGTGGAACCAGGACTTATCCTGGGCACATGAACTGGCTTTATAGCATCCATTCCCTATTGGAGGGATACCTTGCTCAGCCTTGATGCAGGGAAGAGGGGCTTGGCCCTGCCCCAACTTGGTATGCCAGCCTGTGTTAACTAACTAAGGGAGGCCTTACCCACTATGAGGAGTGGATAGGGGTGGGGGTGGTTGGTGGGGGAGGGAGCAGGAGAAAGGGAGGGAGGGGGAACTGTGGTTGACATATAAATGAAAATATTTTTTAATCAAGAAAGAAATGTTCCATTACTCAGCCCTAAACAGGACATTCAAACCACCTCTTCTAAGACTCAGGGAACCACATAGAAGATGGTAAGAAGGGCTCTGGAATCATATCTTTGGGGAGTGAAATAGCCATTGTGTTTCTGGATCCTAACAGCTCCCTCAGGGAAGGGGTGAGAAGGCACGGATCAATGACACAGACACCAGGAGTCAGTAGAAAGCGAAGAGTAGACTTATTTATTCAATAATGGGGACGGCCTTATATACCCTCCTCCCAGCACCCAAGCTGTGTCCCAATCTGGTGGCACTTCATGATCCTCCCTCCTTGGCTAGGTACGATCAGGAAATCTGACAGCACCTATTGCTAGGCCCTCAGGCAGATTCCAGGTTGCCTCATAAGGAAGTACATTATGTGCATGCCTGGGTAACTGGATTGAGTCAATTTCTTCTATACTATAGGCCTGTCCTACTCCACCATTGGAATCACAATCTCATAATAGCAGAGGCTGCCTGCAAACTGCCTGTGCAAGCCTCTCCACAGTGTCATGGATTGGTAAAGATAGATCAGTATGTAGCTGTACGTTTTCTCTGGTCCCAGCTGGTCCCAAGGTCCCACAGCCATTTATAAAATAATCATTCAGAGGCTCATATTAATTACAAAATGTATGGCCAATGGCTTAAGTTTCTTGCTAGCTAGCTCTATCATCTTAAATTAACCCATTTCTATTAATCTATGTTTTGTCACATGGCTGTGGCATTACCACTCTGCTGGCATGTTGCTCCTTGGGTGGCAGGCTGGCATCTCTCTAGACTCCACCTTTCTCTTTCCTGTCTCTCTCCTTGGATTTCCTATCTGCCTCTAAGCTGCTTTGCCATAGGCCAAAACAACCTATTTATTAACTAATGGGAACAACATATACTCACAGAGTACAGAAAGACATCCCCCAGCACCTGTATCATTCTGTCTTTACTAGATAAACCATGAACTACCCCTGGCTTCTGAAGAAGGTAATGATATTCTCTAAATCTATGTATCTACTGATGAACACATCCTTCTCAATTCGGTAGTTTCGAGCTCATGGTCACACTGTGTAAGAGACCACACATGTGGTGATATATTGTGTACCCTAATAAAATTTACCTGAAGACCAGAGGACAGAACAAGCAACTAGATTAAACACAGAGGCCAGGCAGTGGTGGCACAGGCCTTTAATCCTAGCACTCGAGAGGGAGGCAGAGATCTGTCTGGATCTCTGTGAGTTCTAAGCCACCCTGGACTACATGAGATTGACTCAGTTTAGGAGATAAACAGAACCAGGCAATGGTGGCACACACCTTTAATCCCAGTACTTGGGAATCACTCATTGTTAATCCCAGCACTTGAGATCTCATGCCTTTGCTTGGGAAGCACACACGCCTTTAATCCCAGCACTAAGAAGAAAGTGAAATGACTGGGTAGAAAAAGGCATATAAGGCATGAGGAGACAGAAACCTGGAGCCCTTTTTGGCTGAGGAGCCTTTTTGGCTGGAGACCTTTCCTCTGAGGACGCAGAGGCATTCAGTCAGAGGATTTGTGGAGTTGTCGAGGTAAGAAGTGGTGGCAGTGGCTTGTTCCTTTGTCTCTCTGATCTCTCAGCATTTACTCCAACATCTGGCTCCATTTTGTTGTTGTTGTTGTTTTTTATTAAAAGACCTATTAGATTTCAAGGAACACATACACAACTCACAGTTAACTGCTGACTGTAGCTAGAGTTTTCCTGCCTTGCCCACAGTCAAGACAAATCTCTGTCACTGACCAGTCCCACAGCTGCTCAGACCCAATCAAGTAAACACAGAGACTTATATTGCTTACAAACTGTATGGCCGCGGCAGGCTTCTTGCTAACTGTTCTTATAGCTTAAGTTAATCCATTTCCATAAATCTATACCTTGCCCACATGGCTCGTGGCTTACCGGTGTCTTCACATGCTGCTTGTCATGGTGGCAGCTGACAGTCTCTCCCTCTGCTTTCCTGTTCTTTCTTTTCTCCTCCCTGTTACTCCTGCCTATACTTCCTGCCTAGCCACTGGCCAATCAGTGTTTTATTTATTGACCAATAAGAGCAACAAATTTGACATACAGACCATCCCACAGCAGCTGACTTCACACACACCCATTGTACTTGTTAATGCCATAATATTTGCCTCCAGACATTTCTTAGGATGATGGTAAATACATCAGCCATTAGAACTGCGAGGACGTTGCCAGTTTTATTGTGAAATAGTTCCTCATGTGATGTGAGATTACTTCAGTTTACCAATTCTCATTGGCTTATCTATTTTTCCTATTTAACTAGTTGGCTTTACCAACTGTGCTCCAGGTACAGAAGGCAAGGTTTTGGATGCAGTTGGAAATGCCCATCTCTGGGCTACCTGTTGAGGTCCCTGTTGTTAAATTTCTGTTGACTATAAGAAAACATCTGAGGGGCTGGGAGTGTGTGACACACTTGCCTTGCGAGCATGAGGACTGGGATTCTGATCCACAACACCTATGGTGGGCATGGTAGCCCAACTTTAATCCCAGGGTTTGTAAAACAGACAGGGGGGGTCCAGGGAACAAGCTGGCTAGCTAGATTAGCCAGGTCTACATGGGCAGGGAAGACAGCCAATGTCAATATGCCACTTATAATTCATGTGTGCACACACATGTGTGTACACACATATAAACACACACACACACACACACACACACACACACACACACACATACACACACACATGCACGCACACACGCACACACGCACGCACGCATGGATGCATATCCATACCAAAAAAAGAGAAGCAAAAAGAAAATAACCAGGAGTAATCCTCTTCTAGAGGTAAAAGGTTTATTCTGGTTCTTATGTTTGGGGGTTTCCCTCTAGGAGCAGTTGGGTCCATTGCTTTGGGCTTGTGGCAGTATGAAATGACACAGTGGGCTTGCAAGAAGTGCTCTGTTTGTCTCATCACTGGGTACAAAGAGAGAAAAAGAAAGGGTCCCCGTATTCTTTTCAAGGCATGCCCTGCGTGACCTGACTTCACCCAATGGAGTCCTCTTCCTTAGTTGATACTGACTCCCAGTAGAACAGCAGAGCAATCCATCAGCCTCTGTGTCTTTGGAGCACTTAGCACTTAAGATAAATTAAAGCAGTGGCAAGTATTTGATTGTGACCTCTGCTGAGAATGTACATCCCTGGGGAAACTTCCACTGAAGTTACAGGTTACATTTCCGACTTCTTCGGGAGGAGTTTCTGGGAGTAACATTTCATGGACCTCTTGCATTGCACTTTTGTTTTTTCATTTCAGTCAGTTGCTATTTATGATCCAGCACTTCCAAGTCATTTTTACCCACCCAAAATATCAGTGGGCTTCCTCCTCCCCACCCCTACCCCTGCTTGGCATTTTAGTATTCAGAAAGGCTTAATGCCATCTAAAAACTGAGAAATTCAATTTAAAGATGTTGAGAAAATGTGAAATTGTGAAATCTAATTGATCTTTAATTATTTATAGTGTGACTCATCTCTTAACCATTTCATATCCATTTCTATAAAAGCTTTGGGATCCCGAAGTAATTTAATTCTCAATAAAACAAACAAACAAGACACATTATGAGGTTGGAGAAAGGGATTAACAGTTAAGAGTGCTTGCTGCTCCTGCAGGGAGCTCAAGTTTGAATCTTGGCACTCACATCATGCCCCTTACAGCTGTTTGTAACTCCAGCTCCAGGATCTGTTGCCCTCTTCTGGTGTCAGAGAGGATGTGCATTCTTGTGTGCATACTCATGCACACACACACACACACACACACACACACACACACACACACACAATTTTTTTTGAAACAGGCTATATCATTAAACAGTCATAATATTAAGCAACAAAATTTTATAAATTTTTAATAGATTTTTAAATAAAATATTTAACACATTTAATACCTTCAAAGCACTTTATAAGAAAAAACATCATTTACTGAAGATGTGTGAGCTTAAAATGCCCAGGTGAGCTCAGTGACATGATTTTAGCCTAGGATTGTGAGGTAGCTATTTATCATAAGGTTCATTTTCTGATTGAAGAGAAGTTTAGAATTGTTGTGTTTGTTACCAAAGTATACAAATCTAGTAACATTCAAGCACTTACCAGCTGAAGTCAGCATGACCATAACTGCAGTTTCTAAAATCAGTTGTTCTATCTTTTTGACTATAACAACACACACTGTAAATAACTGAACTGTGGTGATATTTTGTTTTTGCTCTCACAAAAAAGCTTGCCTGGAGATCAGAGTGAGAAGCTAGCTACTCAAGGCCAGGCAGTGGTGGCACACACCTTTAATCCCAGCACTTGGGAGGAGGAAACAGGAAGTGATATGGCTGGGCAGAGAGAGGAAGTGATAAGGCAGGCTGGAGACAGGAGCTCTGCCCTTTCGGTCTGAGGTTTTGGCAGAGGTAAGAAGTGTCTCCTTACTTCTCTGATCTTTCAGTATTTACCCTGATATCTGACTCTGGGTTTTTATTAAGAACAATTAGAATTCGTGCTACACCAAACACAATGGAACAACATAATGCAAAGCAGGACTGTAGGCTCTGTTTGACATGCATAAGGTGACTATGGGAGTCCGAGTAGTCTTGACATATAATTGTTTTACTCACAACTCTGTCTAGAAAATAGAACATCTTAAACTCTTATGAACAAATAGAAGGATATTATAGTGTGTGTGTAAGCATGCACAAAATTCAAGATATAAAGCAACAAAACCCAGAAACAGCACAGAGTTAAAAACCATTTTAATTATTGACACATGCTCTCAAGTTCAAATGGAGTTTCGGAGATGTTAAGAATGATTTCATGTTAAAGCCCGTATAAAAATAAATTAGCCTGGCAGCAAAAGTCAATATGCTGGTGGTCTAGAATGTATTAAGATTTAGTAGGGAGCATATTTGAACATGTTTTAATAATTATTACCATTAAAATATTGAACTGAAATCAAATGTCAATGGACCTTTCAAAACCATTAAGAACTAAGGCTCTATAGAAATTGGTTCAGAAATCACCTCTGAGAATATCGTATCTACAACTTAAATTTCCTATTTTTAAGATATGTAATCATTTCAAACCTCTATGCAACCTACAGATGTTCATATCAGATAGTTTGCAAGGGCCAGGAAAGTCAGAAAACACACACACACACACACACACACACACACACACACACACACACACACCTCAAATGCAGAGAGAGACAAAAACAGAGAAAGAGACAAAAACAGACAGATATGAATTACTTCACATAGCTTGTTTCCAATACACATTGAAAGCACATTGGATCAATCTATGTGCATATTTTATACAGAGAGTGGCAGAGAAATATGGAAAATTTCTCAGGCAACAGCTTGATGATATCAAAGTAGGAATATTATGTCGAATAACTTATATGAAAAGGAAATATGGTAAATGTTCAAAGGGAGCAACACAGAAAACATACAGTGAATGTAGGGTTAGTGTTGAATATTATAGTCTTATTTAATGTTACCCAAGTTTGTCCAATTTTCTTTTTTTCTACAAAGACATTTTCATTATAGAAAAGAATGTTCAATTAGGGATGTTAATTTCAATACCTACACACACACACACAAGATGGTTATTTTAAGAGAAATTCAGCCTTGGGAATCACACACTTAAGGTCAGTGGGAAGCAGATCCCCCCCCCCCAGAGCATTTGTTTGCTTTCTTGTTAATTTTTGTTTGCATGTTTACATTGTCCCAGGACTGAACTCAAAGACATGACTCAGTGCTTTCACCAGACCTGCAACTAGTTTGCCACATGACTCAGCAAGATCTAGCCAAGACACACATTTGCCAATAACAGAGGAGGTAGGCTAAAATATGAAAGGAAACACAACCGCCTCATATTCTTTTAAATGACGACTTCATGCAGGTTGAGGGATTTCATTGTCTGTTTTTAAATACTGTTGTATTATTCTGGGCAGAATTAGTTCACTGCATATTATTCATTGTGTGTCTAAGCAGGATGAACAGAGGGACTGAACATACCATGCACATAAGGAACTGATTTAACCTGAGACCCAGCTAAAAAAATAAAGGAGGGGCTTGGCTCTATGCCATATACAAAAGTAAGGGACAGTATTTCATTTTGCATTTGTGCTGTTTAATCTAACCCTTAACACTTTTCTTTGAAACAGTGGATCTCTGCTTGTGCCTTCTGGCCTATAGACACTCCAATGAGGTTCTCTATATTGTATCTATAGTAGCAAAAAACACATCATAGAGAGAAAACTACTGTCTTTAAAAACACAAATAGCCCCAACTACATACATATGGGAAAACTTATTTTAAATAACCTTAGTTGGCTTTGTTTTTTTTCTAAAATATTTTAATTTTATTTCCTTTTTTAAATTGAAAGTAGATTTTCTTCATACAATATATTCTTTTTTAAGAAGTTTCTACTGTTGTAGGTTTCCATACAACCCTGTAAATGGCCCTAGTTTTAATTGTCCCTCTGTGTATTCCTTCCCTTACCCTCCTCTTCACTCACCATCTCCATTTGATCCTCCTTTTCCAGGTCACCCAAGCCACCATTCATCCATAACTATCGATTCTAGTTCCCCTTTTCAGGGAGATCCATTCCTTTAACTAGTCCCTTACTCTATATCTAACTTCCGTGGTTATACAGATTTTAGCCTGGTTATCAAAAAATTAACAGCTAACATCCACATATAAGTGAATATATACCATATTTGTCTCTTGGGGTCAGGAATACCTCACTCGGGATGATTTTTTTCTTTTAAGCTCCATTCATTTACCTGTAAATTTCATTTTTAACACATGAATAATATTCTATTGTATAAATGTACCACATTTTCTTTAATTCATTCTTCTGTTAATGGACATCTAGGCTGTTCTCAATTTCTGGCTATTAAGAATATATAGCAATGATGATTGTTGAGCAACTGTCTCTATAGTAAGATAGTGAGTCCTTTGGCTATATGGGAAAGAGTGGTATAGCTAGATCTTGAGGTACATATATTCCCAGTTTACTGATGAACCATCACACTGATTTGCACAGTGGCTATATAAGTTTGTACTCAACAGCAATGGATGAGTGCTCCCTTTACTCCACATCCATATAATACCTTATTGAATAGTACTTGAAGTTTTAACTAGAGCAATAAAATAACTACAGGAGGCCAAGAGGATACAAATAGGAAAGGAAGAAGCCAAAGCTTCTTTATTTTCAGATGATATGATTACATATAGAGATGACCCTAGAGATTCTACCAGGAAACCCCTACAGCCAATAAACACTCTCAGCAAAGTATCAGGACATAAAATTAACACATAAAATCAGTAGCCTTCATATATACCAATGCCAAACAGATTAAGAAAGAAATCAGGGAAACAAACCTTCACAATTATGTCAAAAAATACCTTAGGGTAACTCTAATTAAGCAAGTGAAATACTTTTATGGTTAAAACTTTAAGACATTGAAGAAAGAAATTGAGGAAGACATCAGAAGTTGGAAAGACCTTCCTTGCTCATGGATCAGTAGGATTAATAAGTAAAAATGGTCACCTTACCAAAAGCAATCTATGGATTCATTGCATCAAAATTCCAACACAGTTCTTCACATATCTTGAAAGGACAATTTTCAGCTTCCCATGGAAACAAAAATCAAGCAAGCAAACAAATAAATACCCAGGATAGCTAAAACAATCCTGAATAATAAAAGATATAGATAGCACTATCCCCAATTTCAAGTTGAACAACAGCTACAGTAAGAAAAACAGCATGGTACTGGCACAAAAACAGACATGTCGATCAATGGATCTGAGTTGGCAAACCAGACATGCCTATGTATGATTTTTTATAAATAAGCTAGAAATATGCCCCAGATAAACAAATACTGCTGCAGCTTCAACAAATACTGTGGGTCAAACTGGTTATCACTCTTCACAAAACTCAATTCTAAATGGACCAAGACCTCATCATAAAGCCAGATACACTGAATCTGATAGAAGAAAAAGTAGAGAATAATCCTGAATACACAGAAAAAGACCTTCTGAACAGAGCACCCACAGCATAGGCACTGAGAAAAACAACAAACAGGACCTCATGAGACTCAAAAGCTTCTAAGTGGCAAAGGACACCATCATTCAAAGTGAAAAACTATCAAATGGGAAAAGATTTTTTTTTTCACCCACTGAATATCTGATAGTGGGCTAATATCTACCATACATAAAGAACTCAAAAAATGACATCAAAAGAACAAATAACCCAATATAAAAATAGGGTAGAGATTTAAACAGAGCATTCACAAAATATGAAACACACGGGGCTGAGCAGCACTTAGAGAAACGGTCAGCATTTTTAGTCATCAGGGAAATGTAAATGGAAACTCCATCAAGACAGAGATTCTTATGGTACACCTGTCAGAATGACCAAGGTTTCTTTGTTTTGTTTTGGCATTACCAAACAACCTGTGTAGGAGTTCCAGGAACAATGATCCTTCAAATGTATCCTGAATAAGTGAAGACCGTGGGGATGCTGATAGTTTTATTTCCCGGGAGTTTAGCACCACTGAAAGAGGAGAATGTATGTCCACAACTTTTTATGTAAAATTCTCTAACAGGTGTGCTTCAGAAGTTCTTAATTTGCAAAGGAAATATAGGATATGGGCAATTCCAGATGTGGCTCTGGTCGCAGAGCCTGTCTGAGGAATGTGCACAGTAATTACAGAAATCTTTACAGCAAAATTTCAGAATATTCTTATCAAGTCATGCAACGACCATCAGTTGCTTTGTCCCAATTCTGACAGCAAATCGGCTTTGAGAGTTTAGAATTCCAGAATTGTATTTGAAAGACGGTAGTCTCCTACATCATAAGCAGGGCTCTCCAAGAAGACACAGCATCCCAGGGCCAACAGCATCGGCAGGCGATTTCTTCACATATCTTACTCATCTTTGCATTGCTAATCTTAGTGTCTAATCTTAGTCAATATTAATCTTTAAAACTGAATTATTTAAGTAAGAGAGCAGTCTCAAGAAAGGGAACTAGGATCATTTCTGGGGGATGCACAGTGTGCAATCACTTGAAAACAGATTTAAAGAGCTAAACATGGGGACTGTTTTTACACACTGCAGCTCTGTGGTGGTTTAGACAGAAGGTTAAACTAAATGAGATCTTCACTTCATCAGTACTTGCCACCAAGTATTGAAGTGGTCAGACTCCAGCAGGTCAGATAGAGCTCTAAATAATACAGCCAAGAAAGTAAAATAAATCAATAAGGCCAAATAATCAATATCTGAGGTGTCTGTCATACCTTGAGAATGACCATCCCAAGAGCTAATTAGAAGCCTAGGATGGATTCTTGGTATCTGAGTTTTTAGTAACTGGCATCTCATGATGACTGCTCAACTGGAGATTCTTCTAGCTTTGGAGCACCGGAAGGCTTTGTTACAAAAATAGATCTCACCACCTGAAATTTGTCATTTTAAGGAATACTAGGGTACTGGGTCAATGGTTCAGTGGTTAAAAGCACTGGCTGCTCTTCTAGAGGACCTGGGTTCAATCCCAGGCATCCAAGGGCAGCTGAACACCGCCTGCAACTGTAGTCTCAAGACATTGGAAACCATCTTTTGGCCTCCAAGGAGAGTGTACGTGTGTGGCGCACACATACATGCAGGTAAAACATCCATACAAAAACAAAAAAATTAAAAATCAGAATTCTATGACATTTTTCCTTTTCATTGTTTTAAAACACTAATACTTGTTTAAAACGTTAATCTTTTTAAACAATTATCATTGGGAGCTTATCTATAAAAAAAATTATTAGACTAGCCACCTGAAGTCAAAGACCTTCACATCAGATTTTATAGTCATATGACAGGTTTTATTTTTATGAACTTATCCCCCATACGAAACATGAAAAATCCATGGTTGGATTAAAAGTAGAAAAAAAACAATTTGCTATTTTGCTCTAAGTAGTTAGTTAAGTTGCTTTTAGCTTAAAGCTTAAATAATTTTAAGACAAAAAAAGAGGGCTCATCATGGTGTTAGAACACAAAATCACCATAAATGAAAGCATGGCTATAAATGATATAGAATTGTTAGAGCCTTCCGTTCTGGGGTTGGAGGACACAGCATCAAGAATGGGATGCAGCCTGTGTTCTCTAGATGAGCAAGTGGTCGGCACTGGGATGGAGAGACAGAAGACTAGAACGGCACTTATGAAAGCTTCCACCATTAGACTGAAGTGAGTCAATGTGACTGTAAGACTGATGTCATTTCTAGTGAGAGCATCAGTTTCCAGTTAACATGACAGAGTCCCTTAATCAATAGCAAATAGCTTAAGTCTGGGGGACATTCTGTGTTCCATGATCAATACGGAATCTGACATTGGCGTCTCTGTGATGACCTACCAAAAGTTTTACTCAGTACCTCCCCGGGGGCAGGGGGGATCTGGCAAGAAATATCAGAGACCATTTATGACCCTGTGGTTGGGTGTGATGAGAGGCCGGAAAGTCAAGCTTCACATTTTGGTAAAGAGGTATATAGCAAACAGGTACCCATTAAGATTATCCTTTTCTGTGAAGAAAATAAAACACAAGAATATTCCTGTTTGATAAATAAAGGAGGATAATACATTCATTTTGCATTTGATTTGTTTAAAAAACTTTCAACCTTTTTTTTTTTTTTTTGGTTTTTCGAGACAGGGTTTCTCTGTGTAGCTTTGCGCCTTTTCCTGGAACTCACTTGGTAGCCCAGGCTGGCCTCGAACTCACAGAGATCCACCTGGCTCTGCCTCCCGAGTGCTGGGATCAAAGGCGTGCGCCACCACTGCCCGGCTGTTTAAAAAACTTTCTACATTGATTTTTAACATGTTTTTTTCCTACTGACAGATTGCTTAATATTCACTTGCAAAAAAATGTGCTTTCAATTTAGTTTTAATGTTTCAGACTTGGGTATTTAATCAATATTAAATTAATATTAAAAACATATTTCTCTAGAATAAAAAATATGAGGCACAGAACTGAAGGAAATGGAGTTTTTCCTATTAATCATTTAAGATATTCAATAGCTGTGCTGCTTGCTGGGTATTGTAGAACAATAAAATCCTTTCTGATATTTTTAGTGTATTTCACTGCTATGAGTGGCCTGGGAGAATTCAGCATGTCTGGCTTTCATAGTATTGAATCCTACCAGTGTAGGATGTAAGGTGAAAATGAAATATCTCCCTTTACAAAATGCTAATCTAGTGTTAGTTTGATAGGAGAGATGATTTAATAATCCTGGGAGATTTTCATGGTAAAGATGGTTTCATGTAAAAATCTTCAAAAGAATAAAGGCATTTATGGTTAAAGAATTAGTGTTTTAGGGTACATGGTGATTGGTTTCCTGATTTAACCAAGACTGTCCACAACACTCAGTGATTGGATTAAACACTAATCTTGTTGTGGCTGTGTTGGCATTTTGTAAATGTAATTAACATATGCACTCAGTTGACTTGAAGTAAAGGAATTATTCTCAATAATTTGGGTGGAATTTTCCAACTCATCAAAAGGATGTAAAGTACTGATGCTTTCCCTATAAAAGGAATTCTATCCACGGGCTGAGGATTTCAGCTCCTGCTTACATTTCTAGCCTTCCGTGTTGATTTTGAACTTGTCTGGCTAGTGCCATGCTAAGGCAGTTACTTGAAATAAGATCTGTATGTACAATCTGTCTATCATCTTTCTATCTATGTATCGATGTATCGACTATCTATCTATCTATCTATCTATCTATCTACTATCTATCTATCATCTATCTATGTATCTATCTATCTACGTATTTATCTGCTATCTATCTACATCTATCTATCTATCTATCTATCATCTATCTAACATCTATTATCTATCTATCTATCATCTATCTAACATCTATCTATCATCTATTGTGTCTGTGTGTATATTTGCAGATATAAGCTTTATATTGAGATTTAATGTGCAGATGAGACGATAAAAGCTTAATTAGTGTATCAGAGGAAAAAGGAGATGGAGGGAGGAAAGAAGGGGAGATGGATGGAGGGCCACAAAGGCCAAAGGAGGGATGAAGGGAGGGGGGCTGTTTCTGTTTCTGGTACAAGTCCACACACAGTCCACAATCTGTTTCTTCCTCAAAGATCTTTTTTTTCAACAGCCTAAGGCCTGGACCTTCTTTTTTCACCAACATTCTCTAGCACGACATCCCAATGAATTTCTTCTTTTTGTTGTTACTGTCCTTGCTTTTTGTTAGTTTGTGTGAGACAGTGTCTCATCTTGTGAACACAGACAGGCTTGGGCGTTGCTAGCTACCCAGGCTGGCCTTGAACTCATCATTGATTCTCCTGCCCTAGTTTTTGTGTGCTCTGGGACTGTGGGTGAGAACCTTCATACTTGGTTTAATCTTATCATACAGTTCACGACAACTGCAAATTTATTAAATTTTGTGTTCTGCTGTCATTCTGTGTAACTGAAATAAAGTTTTCTGGCTAGCCTCTTGGAAATCTCCTGCACTGATTGCAGAGCTGGAACCTGGTGTTCATGACCCATGCATGTCCCTGGTCTCACTTGGACAATACTGACATCACTAATTGAGTCATGGGCAGAGTCGTGCCCTTGCCTCAAAGCAGGTGCTGCATGGTTTTTTGGGTTTTTTTTTGATTCATGCAAAATAAATGAATTTTCTCATTATATTTTTATAAAGCCTCAGTCCTGTAAGGGCGATTATCTTCATTTCACAAATCTCAGGGAAAAGACAATTTTTGCCTCAAACCACACAACTAATAAGTGATAGATCTGTAGTTCATATCCCAATTGTCCCATTTCTAAAATCCAGTCCATTTCTTTCCCATTCTTTTGTCTGACTTGGTCTTTCATTAAAAGAGCCCGCAGCCACAACACCAAGTAGGACCAGAGGCATGCAGTGGGTGAAAGAGTTGCATGGGGGCAGTCTTGCTTGAGAAACAGAAAGGAACCTTGGGAGAAGGCAGCTATTCAAAGGGGCCTTGAGTTGAAGGGCAGTCATCTTGAAAAGATCAGTTTTAAGGTAAGACCCAACATTAACAAAGCATTTTCTGCCTTAGAATTTTAGAGCAATGGTTATTTCAGGGTATGATCTGTGCAGGTGTGGAAGGAAGGAATACAGTACTATGAAATGGGCTGGAAAACCGAGTTCAACTCATACTAGATCTGTTTTGGCATTTGGAGATTGGTCTTAGAAGGTAGAGAACTTGGTAAGTATCTTTATAGTAGAAGATCATTTCCATAAGACTTTTGTTACACCATTCCAATCTCCCAAGAAATGCATACCAAGGCAGAGTTAGATGTTTAAGAATTTCATTAGGGTAAAATTTAAGAGAACCTAGAAAATTTGTGAAGATTGAAGGTACACAATGCTGTACTGATCCCTAGGGAAGAGGATAAGACAAAGGGTTGAATGTATATGTTCTAATGGCCCTACAACCAAGGGAATATTCAGTAGGGACATGAGGAATCTTTGGGTGCAAAGTTAGAAAAAGAGGAGTTTAAGTTGCTTTCTTCTCCTCTCTCTGCCTCCTTGCCAAGGATAGTAGTTGACTACCTCTGAGCCCTTTGGCCAATAATAGAACTGCTTGAAATCGGGGGCTATGAACTGCTCTCTTAGCCTATACACCCTAAGTGGCTTGAGTCCATGTGGAATTAAACCAATTTTTTTTTACTCTTTTGATTTGATTGAGTGAGTACCAATCTGGAGTCTCTTGGAAGATGGTTGTTTATTTGGGGAGTGTTCAGTTATTTTTTGAGTAGTGATTCTTCAATCAAAATGAAGTATATTTGTTTGACAATTAGACAAAGAATTGCATGACTGTGAGAAGCAGGATGCAAATTCTCATTGATTTGCTCATTTGTGGAGATGTGTTTCAAGTGTTTTAAAATCAAGATATGCTGGCACATAGTAGCCAACGGGAAGGGAAATAAAAGAAAATAAAAGAAGAAATAATCATTAAGAACCATGTATTAGACTAATTTCATTCCTGTTAGTTACTATTTTGCGCTCATTTTACTAAGGTAGAAACGGGTTCAGTGATGAGCCACCTGTGAAAATAGATCAAAGTTAATAAAGTTGTGTTCCTGCCTCTGCTCTGCCTCCTGCTGCCTGCAGATCCTTGATGTGAAGTGGCTGCCTGTCTTTCACAGGAAGGGGAAATGGGAAGGTTCATTCAGAAAAGAAAATTCGTGTCAGCCTACTTTCTGTCGGCTTTTTCTGGTCATTGTCAGTTTGGGAGGGCCGGCCTGAGCTGGAACTGGGCAACTCAACAAGCAGTATACCAGGGAGTAAAGAGGCTTCCCACACATAGGCCCTGACCCAGCTTGAGGGGCTGCCAACTTCCTCTTCCTCATCCCTCTCCCAGATGAGTGCAAATAACCTTGGAAGGCTCCATCCCCATCTCTAATTTGTTTCTTTGACTTTCATTCCTTAGAATTTTCTAGATTCTCTGGTTCCTTTAGGACTTGCTATCACATCAGTTCATATCAATTCAACATGACATCCACCTTGCTATTGATTTATTCGAAAAATTCATGGTGATTTCTACCTATGCGTGGGATACTACACATTCCTGAGACAGCACTGGATAGACTAGGCTTGGCCCCTAACCTTGCAGAGCCCACTCTCGGGTGACACGTGGAAGTTACACCTGCCAAAATTAGCTAACTTGAGTACATACATTTTCCTTTGTACTGTGCACTGGAAAATTCTAACCAGTTCTCTTACTTTTTAAGTACTCCTATACCCTCCACACCCCTCCCCCAATCTGGTTCTGCAAACAGCTATCAAAACTGATAATCTCACTGATTAAATAAAAATAGATTTTTTTTTTTTTTTTTTTTTTGGTTTTTTGAGACAGGGTTTCTCTGTGTAGCTTTGTGTCTTTCGTGGAACTCACTTGGTAGCCCAGGCTGGCCTCGAACTCACAGAGATCCGCCTGGCTCTGCCTCCCGAGTGCTGGGATTAAAGGCGTGCGCCACCACCGCCCGGCAAAAATAGATTTTTAAAAGCACCCATTAGCTCTTGACTTGCAAAGGTCTCTGTATGCACCTAACTTTTTCCATCCATCTATACTGCCACATAGGAACACCCTATAGTTTCCTAATTTTTCATACATGCTGTTTCCTCTATATTGAATGCTATGTTTCTCTTTTGTATCAGAAAAAACTTCTGCCAGCCTGCTATGACCCTACACACATGACCCTTTGACTATGAAACCTTGACCCTGTCATGAGACTGACCACTACCTCTTCTGATTATTATTGATATTAACTCATGACATGAAGCATCTAGCAGCATATAAGAATCTATTTAACTTCCTTTCATCTTCTGTTCCAAGAGCATCACTAAGAGATAACACCTTTGTGTTTTTTTAACTTTCAGTATTAACAACATAGTTAAGAAATGAATAAAAGACTGGTTGACCTGGTGAAATTTATATAGTCTGTGATAAAGAGAAGTTGGTTTGGATTAATTTTTATAATATTAGTATCCATCCAAATGGGTCACTTAATCTAACTACATAGGGGTACCCGTTGTCCATTGTTTAGATTCTTTATGAAAACGCAGATGAAATGTAGATGTAGATGAAAATATAATAAGGAATTATCATCATATCAGAAATGTGTCCAAACAGGGCCTGGAGAGGTCATTCAGCGATTAGAAGCCCTTACTGCTCTCATAAAGGTCCTAAGGTTCAGTTCCTAGCATCCACTTGGCCACTCATAACACTCTGTTTTCTCTGGTTCCAGGGAGTCTAATGCCCTCCTTGATTCCCGTGGTCTTCTGCACACAAGTAGTACACATAGACTCAAGTAAGTTCACACACATACACACAAACAATAAATAAATCTTAAAAAATATGTTTACAAGCATATCTCAACATTGTCCTCCATCTCTCTTTTTTCCCTTCCTTCCTTCCTTCCTTCCTTCCTTCCTTCCTTCCTTTCTTCCTTCCTTCCTTCCTTCCTTCCTTCCTTCCTTCCTTCCTTCCTTCCTTCCTTCCTTTCTCCCTCCCTCCCTTCCTTCCTTCCTTCCTTCCTTCCTTCCTTCCTTCCTTCCTTCCTTCCTTCCTTCCTTCCTACTCTTCCCCTACCCAAACACTTCCTTCTTCTTTATTTTCTTCTCCCTCACCCTCTCTGTCTCTGTCTCTCTCTGTCCTCTCCCTCCCTCCCTCTACCCCCTCTCATTTCTTTTTACAACAGGATCTATTTATGAACCCCAGGCTAACCTCAAGCTTACTATGTCGCCCAGGTTGGCCTTAAACCTAAGATCTGCCTCAAACTCTTGAGTTCTGGGATATCAGGCATGTATCATGATGCCTAGCTGGCATTTCTCAACAATTGGTCAATTCTAGATATCTGAAAATAAAATACAAGGAATGGCTAATATTTAGCATTATGGCATTTCAAATATGACACTGCAATTTACCTCAAATTCAAGATTTGGGCAAAAATTACTTGAGAGATAAATGAAAATCTCCATGCTCTCAAAATTGCTGATTGTAGGCCACTCCTGATGCTGTTTATTTTTACATGATATACAGTGAAAACACTATAATTAAGAATGGGCAAACCCAGCTGTGATTTGGGTTTATCAAATTTCATAAAGTTGCTTTTTACTATTTATAGTCCATGGAGACTAAAGTCTACTTTTCCAAGAAAATTTCCCTCAATTTTTAAGTCGATGTTTATTTTAAAAGGAGAGAAATCCATATGGTTTTGATTCTTCCACACTTGACTCATCCAAATGCAGTTTTGTAAGAGTTGTTTGAAGTTAAAAGCTTTTTGAAATTTTTATGAGCTTTTTTTGTCTTTTTCCTCCTCAGAAGAGGAAGCGATGCTTTGCCAAGTATAAACAAAGCTAATCACCAAACAGTTTTATATCCTAAAATAATGAAACTGTATTGTAAGCTGAATTTGACAGAAATAACTCTTTCATCCTCACTGAGAATGTTGCCCAAACTTGTTCAGAGATTGCCTTCTCTGAAGGACCACTCCTAGCAGCAGCAACGCTACCCCAAAGGCTTTCAAGAAGGTACCTGATAGTAGCTAAATCATTTGTTTTCCACCCAGAGTTTACTTACTACTTTTTCTTTTCATAGAAGCCACAGAAGTGGAATACTAAATGTCATGGCTGGACCAAATAATTAGGTCTCAGGAACAGAAACGATGAAATGGTGCTGCATGGGCACCATTCAGGACTGTGATCTGAGCAGGAAGTCAAGGATGATTAGAACCCAATTTCCCTCTGCATGTTTTCATAATCACACCTAGAATAGTGGCCAGGACACTGATGTCCGCTGCCTCGGAATAGCCTACCAGCTGCTTTTGTCAATAAAGTTTTATTGACATAAGCAATCCTATTCATGTGTAGATTGCATGTGCTTGCTTTTGTTCTACAACGACAGTCACCGTGTGAAGAGTGAAACCTAAGCTACTTTCAGTACAAGTATTTTTACTAATTCTTTGAGAGTGTCATATAGTATACTTTAATCATATTCACCACCAACTCCTCTCCCTATCTCTACCCAGATCTGCCTCCAACCTCATGTTTTGGTGTCTTCTCCCATTTGAGATTATCTATTAACTCCAATATATGTGATGCCCATATATGTCCAGGTATGGGGTCATCCTCCGGAGTGTGGTCAGCTTATTAAGATTCACACCCTGTTTTATTACAGGCTCTCTCTTCCACCCAAGAACCAGCAACTGTCCACAAATTTGGTTAGATGTAGGGCTCGTGAGCCCCTTTCCACTCCATGCTAGAATGCTGACTAGTTTGATCTTCTGGAAGTCTTGCGCAGGCAACCATGGCTGCTGGGAACACAAGGGTCTTATTCTGTCCAGAAGACACTGTTTCTCAGGGGTCCTCCCTGACCTCTGGATCTTGAAATCTTTCAACTCCTTCTTCTTTGGTAGTCTCTGAGGTTGGGGACGCAGGTATGATCTAGATTGCAGCTGTGCACTCCACTGACACTCTGTTCACTCTGACTAGTTGTGACAACCCTTTTCCACCGAAAAGGACATGTGCCCCCGATAAAGTTCACATACGGCTCTTATGGAACTCTGATCCTCTAATCTTTTACTGTAATTCAAACGGTCTCCTTTGTTATGAAATGATGTCGTATTCTTTACTACTTACCAAAGCCTGGAATAGGACACATAAGCCACCCCCCCGCCCCCCCACACACACAACAAAGGAATACATCATTTTTTTTTATTTGTGAACTACATATTATTGAAGAGTAAATCAGCAAAGCTAGGCTTGAGGGCACATTACTGTAATCCCAGAAGTGAGAGAGCCAAAGCATGAGAATTGTCATGAGCTTAAAGCCAGGTTGGCCACATAGTGACTCCCAGACAGTCTGGGTAGTCAGACTCTTAGCTCCAAAAACAAAAACAAGTGAATGAAAGGAAAAAGAGTGGGAGAGGAGAGGGGAAGAGGGGTTGAGTAAGAGGGAAGAGAGAGGAGAAGAGGAAGAAGAGAGAAGAAAGGAATCAACATAAACATTATGCTAGGCATTTACATTATTGTTCACATATGAGAAGTGGCCAATATTTCCGCACTTACAGTTTCTTGTTGACCAAGCATTCCAAGGACTTGAAAATTTTACATGGTTTTCCCATTACTGAGGTATTTATGGTAGATTTCCCTGGTGATGTCATCATGTCCCCTGAATTATTACTGTAACAGAAGAAAATCAAACTCAGGAATCTTTGCTTTGTGCTAGGTTGCCCACAATGTAAGTTTTTCATGCTTTATATGGGATTCTCAACAAAACACTTCCTTACACTCTCTTGTTTCTAGGGTAGTCAATTTCTTTTTCGGTGAAATGGAGATAACACTGCCTACTTTATGGAGTGCATTTGACCATTAAGAAAATGAGTATGTGTAATGCATTAAGGGCAAAGCCTGTGTCATCTTTCAAACCCTACAAGGAGTTCCAAAAGTCAGTTGAGTGAACAGGGCTCAATTCATTAAACTTATTGCAGTAGAAAAATACCATTGTGCAACCTTGAGTAAGAAGAATCCCAAAAGGGGAAAATCAGGAGAAAAATATGATGTGTGTGTGTGTGTGTGTGTGGGGTGTGTGTGTGTGTGTGTGTGTGTGTGAAATAATTATATACATACACACATATAATTTTATTCATGGTTTTATGACTTATCCAGAGATCAGCATAACTACTCCTCAGGGCTCTTACATTCTTTCTGTATGCTCTTCTGTGGTGTTTCCCAAGCCTTGGACAGCTTCAAGGAGGGGGTTATAGTTGATCCATCTGGGCTATTTATGGCAGGAGAGGTGGAGCTAGGTAAAAGGCTTTGTGCAAGTACTGATGAATAAGAAACCCACTAATCTTACTGAATACTTGTTTTCATTAAGTGTTCTTTCAGGAAGACTTATTTCTTAAGATTTGTAGTTCTTATTTTTTCTCCTCATTCCTGGACTATGCAATATTGGAATTTATTTAGGACTACTTGTTTTTACTTGTTTATCAGTTTTATGCCACAAACTTTCTCTAGTTCCAATCAGTTTCCTGTCTGGAAAGATGCATTCTATACCTATCATGCTCAGATCCCAAACCGGTAGGTCTTCAGCTCTGATCGTCCCCTCTAGAGAAACAATGGGAGCTAAACCTGGGAAGGATGTTGGTTGCAGTCAGTGTGGGAGGTATCAATAATATATTAGAAAATATAGTTATCATTATCCTCTCTGTGCATATCACGTGTGTGTGTGTATATGTGTGTGTGTGTGTGTGTGTGTTGCTGTGCTTTTGTTAACTTTTGTGAGTGTGCTTCTACAGGAGTATGAACACCTGAGGTTGGTGTCAGGTGTCATCCTGATACTGGACACCTTTTTTTGAGACAGAGTCTCATTGAATCTGAAGCTGGTCATTTTGGATGAATTAGCTAGCCAGTCTGTTCCAGGGATCTGTCTGTCTCTGCCTCCCTGGCACCAGAATGACAGCTGCACACTGACATGCCTTACTTTTTTGTGGGTGCTGTGAATCCAACCCCAGATCCTAATGCTTATTCAGCTAACAGTTTACTGATTGAGTTATTCTCCTTGGATCATTTTATTATGTTTTATTACCATTCTTTTATAGATGAAGTACCTGAGTCTTTAGAATATTAGGCAATACACTAGGCTTCACTCAGTCTAGACAGCATTATTTGTGCTTGTTGTATTCAAATCCCAGTGTGATCAGGAAGTTACAGAGTGTTGTAACAGGTGTTGTACTAATAGCATTTGCTTGCTCAGATGAACCCAATTCAGAATAATGGGAATGACTCTAGATCAATGGTTCTCAACCTCTGGGTCACGACCCCTGAGGGACAAAAGACCCTTTCACAGGGGTCACCTAAGACCATTGGAAAGCACGTATATTCATATCACAATTCATAACTATAGACAAATTGTAGTTATGAAGTAGCAATGAAAATTATGTTATAGTTGGGAGTTACCACAACATGAAGAACTGTATTAAAAGGTCACAGCATTAGGAAGGTTGAGAGCCACTGATATAGGTAGAAGAAATGTTTTCAATTTTAGTATGTTCTCTCTCTCACAAAAACTGAATGGAATCGATTGCGTTTGATTGAGTAAGGTGGTTGTGGAAGGTGTGGGTGGCCGTAGTGGAGTGGTAAAGACATTCTATGGCCATCCTACCTCAAAACACAGAGAAAATATCTGTCACTCACGAAAGCCACACTGTTCAGATTTGCTATAGTAGAGTCGTACAACCTTCATGATTAGGGTTTTTTTGTTTGAAAGACTGAGGCCTGGAATCTACTGGGTTGGGGTGTAGACAGTTCTTAGGCATCAGGAGAAAGTTTACAGCATGAAACTGATAGACTCGTTAAAGCAAGGGTCTTTGAGCAGATCTAAGAAGTAAAATATTGCCTGATAAGTGACATGTTTGACAGGTGAGTGATCTATTAGCCCGAGAGAACTCTTTATCTAGACGAGAAAACTATTTGCCCAAATTGGTTAGTACAAATTTCATGAAGCTCAGAGTAAAATTATTTATCATTTAGATTCTTATCTTCCCGAGTAGAATTTTGCCTGAACAAACTTATAAGTCATATTGACAAGGTGGATTAAGTTCTCAGTTCCAATAATTAGAATATGTGGATGTGAGTGGCTTCTGTTCTGTTCTTGAACCAACAAAATAATGAATTGCACTTGTGTCCATTTGCATTCCCAAGGATATTTCATCTTTAGAAAAAGAAAAACAACTCCTTTGGCATGTTAATCTTCAAATCAGATGAGTTATCTGCAGATTTAAAGGCTGTTAGGATAAACAATGTTACCCAGGCCAGGGAGTGAACTTCTCATTGATTTTCCACTTGCAGCATGCAGATCACTTGTTAATTTATGAAATGCAAGCATTGATTCACACAGTCACTCGACATTCTCTATTCTGTCGTATTGAATCAGCAGGGCTAAATCACATTCCAAGAGTAAAGGTCTTCTTGTCTCTTCCTCTTTTTACTTATCTATGTCATTTAATATGTATGTGGTGTGTGTGTGTGTGTGTGTGTGTGTGTACTTTTTAACACATGGTTAAGCTTTTTTTTCATGCTGCCTGTGTTGATTTTCATGCCATCTAATTTTAAAGGTTTTACTTATGACTGCTAAATAAAAGGACAAAATGTTAAAATTTAATTATATGCAAGTAAGCAGAGGTGAAAGCCCCAGGACTAATAACTTTAAGACACTAAGTTACCTAGTAAGACAAAAGAGTGTCGGAGGCAATGATTAAATAAATAGCATAAGGAAGGAAAGAAGTGCAGATTGTAAATAAGCAAATTTAAAAAAAACTATGCAAAATTATTTTAAGGCATAAATACTGGAACTGTGTTCAACACTTTTAAAAACAGGTGTCAGAAACCATGGCTTAAGGGCATATTCTGATCAGGTTAATAGCAAGTAAGAAGAGGTCAATGATCAATGTTGATCAGTCGCCTAGTAAATAACCATTCCAAAAGTTGGAGCAGGTCAAGCATACGGAGTTAACAAACAAAATGTGGAGAATATAATTTCAAAGTAGTTATATTAATCTCGTCTCCCCTGATTGCCTAGCAAAGCTATATTGGAAAAAAATGCTTGTATTAAACATGTATTTTCTCTCTGTTGTTGATTGTACAACAAGAAATATAAAATGTAAAATAAAGTGTAAATAAGTAGCCTCGTCATGATGGGAGAAGACCAGCAAAGAGGAAATTGTATTTCATATGCTAACAGGAACCACAGACATTTGGCAAACCATTACCTATTATATAGTATCATTTGTGTTAATAATAAATCAGCCTGTCTGCTTTTCTGGTGTTACACACATTTGTGGTACTTTACATTAAGCAGAGAGAAAGCAAAGCCACCAGCTAGAAGTTGAAGCGTATTTCTGCAACATGACAGCCAGAGGCAGGGAGCTAACTGCTCTGTTCTTAAGTGTGATGCAGCCCAAGCAGCTTTAGAGTTGTTACAATCTACACTTTGTACTGCTTCTCCCTTTATGCTCCTTGGTATTCTCCATGGACCTGCCTTCTGGAGGGAAGACTCCAGAAGGTTAATGAGATGAGTTATCGTGAGCTATCATCCTTATTCCTGCAGCTGGGGTGGACTGAGCAATAGGTGTTCATCCCATATCTTCTCCATTCCAGATTACCTCATAGCTTGACCTGTACTCCCAACCTGAAGATCTTAACCTGGGAGAACCATATCTTTCAAAATAGGAGCAGTTGCTCATGTCTATTCATGACAACTTTTTGACCAAGTATTTGAAGGGATGCCCTTACCTCACTTTGTAAAAGCACCCTAAATCATCCTACTAATGTGGGTCAATTATTCTTCCTTGATGGTGTACCTTGATCTTATCATAAGGAATCCAAGGAGCATAGAAGTGCACAGTTCAACACCACCTCCTGCCAAACACACATCTTCCTCTTAGGCAAGGGTTCTCAATCATATCATTTTCATCAAGGGTTTGACAAGACTCTGTAATAGAAGGACTACACTATGACTTGAAGGCAAAACCAGTGTCTTGTGCTCTCTTATTATTGATATTTGAGATCACTTCTGTTTCTATCCCATGAATTTGGGGGCTGATATATTTTTCATACTGAATTATCTTTCACTGGATTTGTGTGCTTGAACACGTGGTGCCCAGCAAGTGGTACTGTTTGGGGAAATTGTGGAACTTTTGGAACATGAGACCTCACTGGCAGAAGTAGGTATCTAGATGCAGGTTTTTGAAGGTGATAGTCAACTTGTGATTCTGGCTCAAGCTCTTTGCTTTGAGGAGCCCAGGCCATACCTATACCTACCATGAACTCTTCTTAGCCACGATAGACTGAAACCCTCTTTCATACATGAGTCAAAAGAAATCCTTTTTCCTTACTGACAGACACTGTGTCAAAGTAAAGAGAAAGATCACTTATTGAGAACAGCATCATTTTTAATCCTTTCTTCTGAGTTTAGCATTCAGCTTGCTCTTCATATGCACCATCTAACTCACCAAACAGTCACTTTTGATTTGTGTGGTATAGGACACAATACAGCGTGGTACCTAGATTGCCCTGGATCCATGATTAACTTAGATGACTTGCCTTACTCTGGGTTGGTTGAGACCTATACTGATTTCTATCTCTTTTGTTTCTTGACAACTTCAAACTATCTTTTCTACCATTGGGTCTGTTTGGAATGCTGTGTTGTTGGCCCCATCAAGCAGACATGCTACAAAGATTGCTCTTCTTAATGTTAGTCCTATACAAGGAGCATGTCCTCACAAGAGGTAAGTAGTCTGGAAAAAGATTTCAGGATGTGCAATGTGCCTTTGTGAATCCCTAAGAGGCTTATTGGACCTTCTTTATCATGGAAAAGTCAGGATGCATCAATTTGCCTTTTACTCTGTAGGAAATCTTGCCATAGGTACCACCTAAAACTGTTTTCAGGGGTCAGGTCCTCCAATATCTACAAGGTTTAACTTTGTGTCTAAAGCACATGTTGCCTTACCAAGATTTCTAGTATAATCGACATCATTTGTTTACATCAATACACCGTAGTTTTTGTGGCATGCCTTGATGGATGGACCTCCTCCAGACTACTTATAGGAGCTAAGTGCAATTAGCATATCCCTAATGAAAAACTATAAATGAAAACTGCTGCACCTATTCATTCATGAGAATTGATACACACGCCAATGATTAGTGCTAACCAGATATACACTGGGTTTCTTATTGAAAAAAAAATTCATTTACCTTACCATAGCCTTTCCAACCTGCTCTAGAAGTAAATCTATACCTATCTGTAATAAGTACTAGTCATTGGTTTCCATACAATTATCATCACCTAGGACTCATCTTCTGCTGGAACTAGACTGTTGCATGGCACATAAATATGGCAATAATAATTAATATTGCTTTTCCTTATATAACAATTTTTTCTGTCTTTTTTCTACTTTAAAGTCCAATTTCATAATTTATCTTTGGAATGCAGAGTCCTTTTATATATTAGGCAACCATGTGTTAAAGTAGCAATGGGCCTGAATGGAGTTTTAGATTGTCCATTGTTTTAAATTTACTATTTTGGCTATATGTGCTCAATTCCGTAAGTTTCCAATTGGTCCTTCCCATTATACTGAGTCTTATTCCACCTGCCAAGCATGAAACGAGAGGGTTACTCCACAGAGCCAGTGTTTCTATCAGTGTTTCCTCAGCATCTGTGGAAATGATAACAGTATGAGACCACAGACACAATGTCCACACTGCGAACTGGGTTTCATTCTGGATTCAATGGCTCACTTCCCTAGACCCTGACTCTAAGAGAAGAGCCACAAGGAGGCATTGGGCCTCTGGCTATTGATGTCACTTCTGTACCATAAAAATCATAAAGATTCTTAAGAAGACATTCCCTTTTGAGAGAATGTAAAAAAAAAAAAAAACAAAAACAACAACAAGCTGCAAACTGGTAGGAAATACTTAGGCATCAGATGCCTATTAAAAGGACTTGTATACAGAATATACAAAGAACTTTCAAAGTCCAATCATTACAAAGCATACAACATGATATAAAATAAATATAAGTGAGAGAAACAATAAAGTTAATAAGAATAAGAAGCAGAAGAGAAAAATAATGTTGATGGTGATAAAACAATAACATATTTAGGAAACATATTTAGAGCTATTTGTTAACTCTGGTTGAAGAACACCGGATTTAGAACTGTGAATTGGAGTTGTTCTCCAAGATTCAAACCAGAACCCATCAAACCAGATACTTACATTAAGTATAGCTGCATCCTTTCTGCTGCCCACTTTAGCTGTCTTTATTCATAGGTTTTATGTTTGTGACAGCAAATAGCAAAGTCAGGAATTATTTGGCTTAGCCAAGCAAGAGACTATTTAATATGTACTCTGGGAAGATATAAATGTTATCAGCTGCTTCTGCAGTTTGTAATATTTCTTAGTTGTAAAACTGCAAGGGCCATTCCCATGGTAGAAGGTAGTGGGTGGATAGAATGGAATGCTCCTTGAATAGCCAATTAGAGGGGATCCAAGGAATTACGTTGAGCTGTTAATCCAAGCAGAAACTCAATGAGTTCTTAATATTCACTGGGCCATTTCTCTTAGAAATAATGTGCAACTCAGGGCTTTATAGGAAAGTGAATTGAGCTGGAGACAGGTTCAGGAAGAAAAGTGGGAAGTAGGTTCTGGAATGGACTTGGGACCCCACTAAATGAAGCAGAGTGACCAGCTAATGTCCACCTCACTGGGAGGCTTACAACATTCATTAAGCACTTAGCTTTAACAAAGGAAAGGATCCAATGGTTGAATTTTTGTTCAAAGCCTTCTATGGTTAGTATTAGCAGACAGAGGACAAGCTTTTGAAAGGACAGACATTGTCACTGTTTTCATGAGTCAACAATCTGCAGTCAGCATTTGAGGTCATGAGTATAAGTGTTCTAAAATCAGGCTGTATCTTTCTTCCAATCATATCTTAGTTGCTAGACTTTAGCCATAGGAACCAATATTTACATTAGGCCACATCATAGGAACCACAAATGAAGTGACTACATTGAGGAATATAGTCCTTGTCTCAAGTGACAGAAACTCTTTCCAGTTAACAAGCCTTAAGTCCCTTCCAAAATGTCTTGGTTGGCCCAAACAAACCCTGTGACCTCAGAAACCTCTACATCGAGTGAAAGCAATAGTTTACAGTATGCAAGCTGGGCTACCCACCCTTCATTTATCCTTTTTCCATCCTTATCCCAAGAATGGTTGCCACATATTCATATTGCTAAAATTGTCCACATAGATCACTAAGTATAAATATGATGCAATACAGAGATATTGAGATGTTTCCATGGCTTCCAGAAGTTGTTTTTACCACCTCATTTTATTTTGCACAATGATTTAGACATACCTTTATTTCATTTGACTGATATTAATGACAATTAACCTTTAAACACCCAATGGGTCCCAGGATCCTAACATATATTTCCTCAAGCATGGTTATAGCAAGGTGTTTCCCACTCTAACACCTTATGAACAACATTTTCAGAATTTGATATATTTTGGTAGGATATTGAAAGCAAAAAATCATTTTCTGCAAATATATACCTGCTTTATTCCTATAAGCATTTATTTGGTTCAGAAAATTCTGTTAACTATTTAGGAAAAGGATGATTTTATATACATATATATATATATATTTCATATATATATGTGTGTGTGTGTGTATCTAATTCTGGCAAACGTTTTATAATAATAACGATAATATTCTCTATATGCTATACTGGAAAATTTAATATTCTACTGAGTACTCTGTTCAGAGCAGGAACAGTACTTATATCATAACTGATTTTTACCTAACACCAACCTCAAAATGAAGATATTTTTGACATTTTAAATGTATAAGGAAAGTGCAACTCGGAAACAATTAAGATACACAAATGCTCTCCGTTATTGTGTCTTTAAAGATGTGATCACAAATGCTGTATTCTACTCTTCACCACATGCAACACTATCTTGCACTCACCAAGCTAAGATTCTAAATACGGTTTTTGTTTGCTTAGTTGATTGGTTTTGGTCTTGGTTTTGGTTTTGGCCTTGCTATGTTTTGTTTTTCTTGTTTTCTATTTCCACCCAGTTTGAGTTATGTCTTGCTTTGGTCACGTAGAAAGCCATGGCTTAGTTATAAGTTTGTTATGATAAAATATGCAGACAAAAGCATTTTAAGGAGGAAAGAGTTTATTTTAAGTCATAGATCTAGAATGATAAAGTCTATCATGGAGGGGAAGACAGGGCAATGGCAATGCAAAGAGAAGCCATGGTAGGAGGAGCAGGAGGCTGGATGGTCACCTTGCAAATGTACTCGAGAAAAAGTGAACAGGAAGTGGGTGGGGATAAGTGGCCCAGAAGCTTAGCCTTGAGTGACATACTTCCTCCAGTGAGATTCTACCTCCTGAAAGTTCTACAAACTTCCCCAAAGCACCAACAGTAGTGGATGAAATCACATTTAAACTACAGTTGGATGAAGAGAAATGTATAAAGGAGAAAGTCCATTGAAATTCCTTCTGACTTTATTGAACATCAATGGGAAAAGTTCAATTCGTATTTCAAAAGGAGGGTGGTTCTCTGTGGACAGTTTGATTGTTGTTCAGCATTTCAAGGCAGCATTCAAATGTCGAGGGCTAATATAAATGCACACATTCCAAGTCTGTCATATTCTGTTTTAGGTTGAAAGCCAAGTTTAACGTCTGTGAGAAAACAAGAGTGTCTTTTCTACTGACTTGTTCTGTGTGAGGTATGTTGGGTAAAGGTGTAAAGTTGAGTCATAAAATCAAGTGGGTAGAGTCATTATTCTGATTTTTGACTTTTTTTCATGACTATTCACACATAAAACTATCAACTATATACAACTATCAAACTATCATTAGTACAAATTTAATTGTTCATTTTTACTCTGGACCATCAAGAGGTTTTTTTTTTATTTTTAATTCTTCTCTCTTTTCTCTTCTCTCTTCCTTCTCCCCTTTCTCTCTTATTCTTTCTGCTTCTCTTATATCCCCACACACAAATGGATCAGTGGCTTTTTCTATATATTCTATATACTATTGAGTCATAGATCGACTTAAAATTTAAGAAATGTAAATTTAGCTAAGATTTTGGTGATAGCAAACACCTAAACAAATACATGATTACAAAAATAAATTTATTTTGTGCTTTGGGGTCACTGAGCACTTGTATAAGGCCATTATATTGTTAGGAAGCAAGTTGTAATGAACTAGCATCATCTACCAGAAATATGTTTTGAACATTCAACTGGAAATAAAACCTGCTTAAATATCTTTAGTATATCCTGCTGAAGTCATTCTTAACACCACGATGTGGGTATTTTTGATTGTTGATATAGGATGTATTACTGAGGATTTGAAAGAGATAATCTGACTTTGAGTTGTATTTTCTGAATGGAATGCTTGCTCTTGGAAGAACTGAATGGACACATTTTTCATATGACACCAAATTATTTACTATTAAGGAAGAACAGGAATCCTGCTAACAATATGCATGAAAAAAGAACTGTACATAATTAGGAAAGAGACAAGCTTCCAAGAAGATCAACATCCTGGCAAATTAAACTCTATTCACAGCAACAAGAAGTAAACTGGAAAGGGGATGTTGTCTTTATCAGCAAAAGAGTATTGTGCATTTGTCACGGTGGGAGATAGAGGCAAAAAAATGGGAAAGATCATCATAAGGCTTTTCTCCTGTTAATGAAACAAGAGCTTCCTGGAGCAAACAGGATACTCATATAGTGCAACTCAATATTTTGATGAAGCTAGTGGAAGTAGGTTTTGTGTGTGTGTGTATGTGTGTGTGTGTGCGCGCGTGTGCGCGCGCACCCATTCTCTCTCTCTCTCTCTCTCTCTCTCTCTCTCTCTCTCTCTCTCTCTCTCTCTCTCTCACACACACACACACACACACACACACATTAAATCTATTTTTATTCATGATATGGGTTTTTCTCATTAAAAATGAGAATAAAAAGCATATATTTTATCTTAAAATAATGCCATTGCTGTGAGGAAGACATTTTTCTATTTCAAAGAATCAAAGATGCCAGGCAGATTTTTGACATAACAGGAGCTACTAGAAGGCTATTAAGAGATAATAAGGATAGAGGAAGAATGAGAGAAGTTTACTACCAAACAGGCATTGATGGTTTCTTTAATCTTAAATCTTTGAGGTTGTGTTATGATTTGATGGCAGGTGTGGCTGGTGGAATAAATGGTGGAACTGCCTTTGGACCACTCACAAGTCCTTAGAACAGCCGTAGAGATTTGCTGCTGAGATATCCCTTCAAGAATAGATCTGTCAAAAGGAGTGTAGTAGATGACAGCCTCCAGGAACAGGTGCCTTTGAAGTATACTCTACTGAACCGAGGCTGGGTTTCCAGGAGTCTGAGCAGCCAACCTGCCTGGAGTCATGTCAGAGGGTCTCGATTGGGAGGTAACAAAGCAAAGGACTCTTTAAAGAGCACCGATCCCATCCTCCTGCTGGAAGCTGAGTATCTTGGCCCTTTGATGCTCTGGATTCCTTTTCTATCTAGTCTTCCTGACTAGCTTTCTTTCTTTCGTAGAAAAATGGCTTCCATTGGATATTCTGCCTGTCGTGCTTCCTTATGGTTCGTGGGTATTATTCACACACACACACACACACACACACACACACACACACACACACACAGAGAGAGAGAGAGAGACAGAGACAGAGACAGAGAGAGTTACTAAGTAGTCTTTATGTATTGATTGTTTCTTGAAATGATGTGTGCTATTAATTAAGACAATAGAGTGTTGTAAGTGTTGTAAGTAGATCATTCACTACCTACAATACAGTAAGAACCCATATATACTGGTATAGGAGAACATGTATATTTTCTAGAACAACAGCCCAACTAATAAAAACCTTTACTAAAGGTGACTTTAAATAACATCTTACTAGAGGTGAATACCTCACTCAGAAAAATATTATGGGTTTCTTATCTTTTCACAGCAGACATAGACATAGCAGATAGTAACTAGGGATTTATTATTTAGGGCCATCACATTGAAAAGAAGTTTGGGTGTTCAGGTGAAGAATAGTTCATATGCTAAAGTCAGAGATCTTACTTGAAAACTTGAGCGGTGTAAACAAGATGGAGCCACCTTGGTGAATACCCCACCAATATATAACCCAACTCTACAGAATGGGTCCTTCCTTCTCTACTAAGAACATAAGTGTCTGCTCATAGAAGGCGATACTTAAGAGGCCACTTTCTCATAACTTGAATGCCACAACCTTCACAGGGTGTTTTCTTGGTTTTAGGGTTGAATGTAATGGTTAAATTCTAGTACAATAAAGCTGGAGAAGAGAAACAAGTAAGAAAAGACAGAATCCCCCAGCAAAGCTTCAAGAGTAAGCTAGCATAAAATGTCAAGATAGAATGTACTGGGTTTTCTTAGTACTTGTTTGCTTACCAGAACCAAAACTTAAGACTGAAAAAAAAAAAAAAAGAAGTTATTGACATAGGCATGTGCCCTTAAAACATAGAATTTAATGCTCTGGCAAAGAATCCCAAACATCAAGAAAATCTGATGGTAGGGTGGTTCCAGAAACCCAAAGAGAGTTGTGTGAAGTTGATAGATGCATTAAAAGAGTGAAGGCTCAGGGAAGCAGACATGTTGGGAAGGATGCATGATGTGATGTGTGGGGGCCACCAGGAGCTATGCATGAAAGCCATGGAGGATAGTTCAGGGAGGCATGAAGAGTGTGCTGGTGAGACAAACATCAGAATGATTGATTTTTCCATCGTGATCTTTGCTCAAAAGTAGACAATAAGGAGAGTAACATAAACTGAGATGTTAGTAGTTGGGGATGATGGGAATGTGAAGAAATTTAGTCTTGATGGCATACACAACTGCAGGAAATCAGTAGGTCCCAATGACCATAAGTGACCATTTCACTGGAGGGACATTGAAGACGATTTATGCCCAAAGAAATCTGACCAAAGAACAGAAATAGGCTGCATGTACATGGAATCCTCAGCAACAAACATCTACATACTTTCCCATTGAGAATGTTAGATGTGCTGTCACTTGTCATGGTACAGTCCAAACAGATTAGAAATCCTGGGAAACTGCACAGGGCATCTCTTTTCCATTACATCTAAGATGAAGAAAGCAGACTAAGAAATATGAAGCTAGAAAGGTCAAAGTTTTGGAGACATATGGGCTCAAAGAGCTATAAAACCTATAATAAATCAGGGATTTTTACCTTTCTGTTAAGATTTGTGGTATCATAGGAAACACATGCACAAACCATCTTTTTAAAGTAGAAGACAAATTGTCTCATCTTGTATCCCTACTATAAAGAAGGAAAAATCAACAACAATAACAAAATTTGGGCTGCTTCAAGCTTGGTAGGAAACCTTTTTCCACACTAAGAATACTGCCTCTGAATCACAGCAATGATTCAAGTTATCCCTAAAGGTGCAATAGTGGCACTTACATCTTGGCAGGAACCAACAGTTACTTAATTGGACTTAAGACTCATTCAGCAGGAGGTAAACCATTCCTAGTAATGGAAGCCTTGCCAACCACACCTAGCTAGGGAGGCCATAGATCCTACCTAGCAGAGAACCTCCTGCTACCACTTTCCTAAATCAGCATAATTCTTAATTACACTCTCATTGACTATCCTTATACCCTCAGATAAGTGTAAATCTCACCCTGCATAAGAGAAGCTTCATTTTGCAGTGGAAGGAGACCATTGAAGATATCCCAACGAATAAAAAAAAAAAAAGACTAACCATGAGGTTCCCAGGCCCAAGTGATACCTCCACAACATAGTTTCTGAACTTAAGGCTCTGGGAACATTGTGGAACAGATGGCAGAAAGACTGCAAGAGCCAGAGGACCAGGAAGTCTGCGGTGAGATTGTGCATTCTAGCTACAATTGGAAAACTACAGCCATGCAATCTGAACAACATGGCTTCCTAAATAGGACCTGTACCAGGCTAACACCAGCTGAGGTCCTATATTGGATGGTGAAGTCTTCCAGGACTGCACCGCTAGATGAAGAGCCATAAGCAATTAACAAGAGAATTACTCTTTCTTGGGGATGAGACCCACCCGCCGTTGGTTACCCAATACTGAAAGGTAAAGACAAGAAATATATAAATGAAGGCAACCATGAAGAGACTCAGGGAGTTTATTTATATATTTATCTATTTATATGTTTAAGTAACAATAATTGTTTATAAAAAGGGGGCAGTGAATTTGGGAGTAAGGGAGCAATAAGAGGGGCAACATGTCTGATTAGGAGGAAAAAGAAGGAGGGTTAAATTATACAATGAACTTTTAACAAAAGAATCATGTCTAGTCTATATCCTGTGTAACTCAAAAGGAAGCTAGGTTTGAGAGAAGCTTGGAGAAAGAAGAGACTTTGAAGCACCATAGGAAATTTAAATGTCCCTAATTTTTGGAGTATATGACCCAACAGCCTTCACATCACTGAAGATATTGATTGTGGAAAAGGTGTAGTTGGAATTACATGTGAAGAATTATATGGGAGAATCACTGCTTTGACTTCTGGGTTTCTGGATGAGGGTCATTCATCATGCAGTAGAGAATTATAAACCTTTCAATGAAAAGCTCCCAGAGTACTCCTAAGCCTTAGTAAAAAAAAAAAAAAAAAAAAATATATATATATATATATATATATATATATATATATATATATAAAATTAAGTAATTATGTACCCCAAACTTCCAAATTCAAGGACCCAGGCAGAAGTCATAAAATTCATATCATAAAATAGAATATACACCAGAAAGTAGCCAAGTAGGGCCAGAGATTTAGAGCAAAGAGCACAAACATGAAACTCAGGCTCTCATAGGATCTACTTTGGTGAAGTCAATGCCTATCATCATGTGTACTTCCATATGCTGAGGTCCAATCACTGAAAGCTGAAAAAAAAAACTGTGAATTTGATTTGTGGGTGAATTAGGTTGGTTTTTGGGTTTGAGCTGAATATAGTGTTGGTCTTATAACCCTAATCAGACTGGCTTAATAATATAGTGAAAGAAAAAATATTTCCAAATACACAGAGTCAAATTATGATTTACTTATTCAGTCTGTAAGGAGGAGGAAATTTCTGGAGTATGGTCACATATAAAATGTGGGAAAGAAATAATAAATAGGTCAGCTGGTCAGAGACACGGATCAAGAAGGACTAGGAAGTTGGATTAAAATATATTGCATGTAGAAAGATATTAATAGATGTAGAAGAGTGAGCAAATACTATAAAATTACTTTTGTTACATATTAATTAGAAAGCAATTACCACAGGAAAGGCAATGGCCAATTAAGCTTTAAAAAATAGTCTTAACTAGTTAATATCAGCCAGAACAGCTACCATGTGTACATCAACAGATCTATCATAACAGCGGACACGGAGACCAAGTCTGGGCCGGACAGTGTAGATTCTTACCTAAGGTCACTCTAACCACAGCATTTCTCAATGTCTAACACACTGGCAATAGGCACGAGCACAGAGTGCTTGATATTATGGCTTAAGAAGATAAATTAGGACTGGAGAGATGGCTCAGTGGTTAAGAGCACTCACTGCTCTTGCAGAGGAGCGCTTTGGTTCCCAGAACCTACATCGTGACTCATAACTGTGTGTCCAGTTCAAGGGGAACTGATGCCTCTACTGACCTCCATGGGCTCCTGCACACACACAGTGCAAAAACACACACTCAGTTACACACACATATACAAAACTAAAACAAAGAAATATTTTTAACAAGAAGAGGATAAAGTAGACATAAGGAAACTGACTCTGTTGACGCCCCCCTCTGACTAGAGATAGTACAATTTGTTACTTCAGGAGTAGATAGAAGTCTGCTCTAGATGGCTTTGCCATTTTTAACTACAAATCTTCAGTCAATATCAGTATAGAGAAGCCTCGGGAGTATGTGACCTAAAGACTCGGAATTCTGTACTGAAAATAAAAAGCAGTCTACTTCAGAATGAAAAAGGTATATGGGTAGCCCATGACGTTTTATTAGGTTGCACAATATTCAGAAGGTTCTAGTCTGATAGAGCATTTCAGTGGATGTGCCCCATAAAGACTGGAACAGAAGCACTAGGAGGAGTGACATGTGTTCACCAAGTTGACTCCTGAGGCACAGAGGGTCCCCTGGAGACATCATCAGGAGACTCAACAAGGTCCCAGTCAGAGGTGCGCTAGAGTGGTATGGCATGCGCTATCAAACAATGGCATTAGGCTCTATCAGTTCTTGACTTTTGCTCTCCACTATGAAAATAGAATGGTTGCTTCTTTATTCTCAAATCCAGAACATGATACAAGGAGCAAGATCCAGCTGAGTCCAGCTTAAGTGCTGATGGACTATAAACAGATACTAAATGAATACATTTTGCTACAGTCTGGGTGTGCATAACTGTCACCAAATAAGAGAAGCCAGAATACTCACCCCCATCATAACAGAATGAGGAGATCTGGTATTTGGGAGATGATTAGTCATGAGAAGAACTAAAAAAAGCCGGATATGAAATTGCCTCATTCCTTCTCCCAAGTGAGATCAAAGAGAGAGTGAGAGAGAGAGAGAGAGAGAGAGAGAGAGAGAGAGAGAGAGAGAGAGAGAGAGAGAGAGAGAAAGGCTGCCTGTGGTGATGTAGACCCTCTTGAACAAATGGCGGGATTGCAGCCCACACAAGCTTGTCGCCACCAGTGTTTTTCTGGTGCAGCCGATCAGGCCACAGCAGCATAAGGCCCTTACATTTTATGGTGTTTGTGACTACATTTATTTGACTAACACATTAATCAAGATGGAAGACGAAATGTGATGTGTTTCCAAGCACTCTTATTTTTTAAAACTGTTTTAGTGATAGGCTGTTTCAAATATATGCATGTGCTAATGAAAAATTGCTGAGATGACCAAATTTATATACAATCGTCACCATTTTATTTTATCTTTGCCTCTACTTCCTATGTTAGTGTCAGAAGTTAAAAAACAAACAAATAAAACACCCACAGGAAATTGTAGAAAATAGTTCTTCCCATTTCCTTTATTCTTCTCCCATCCCTTCTCTTCCTTTCTTTTATTTTCTTTTTCTTTCTTTTCTCTTTAGTACTTTCAGTTAAATCTAGGGCCTCAAACATGCCAAGGAAACTCTCTACCACTGAGCAACACACTCGATCTTCCACTTACTTTTTATTTTGAAATAGGATTTCACTGCATTTCCAGGCTGGCTCTCAGCATTCATTCTGTAGCCTAGATGTGTCTTCAACCCATGATCCTCCTGCCTCAGCCTCCTAAGTAGCTCTGACTATAGCCTATGCCACCAGACAAAAGACCAACTCATCCCCTCTCTAAAAAATAATACAAAGTTTTACTTGTAAAGATTATGAATGGTATCAAATGTAGTAGGAGCACTGTGGTTTCACATACTTAATGGGTAGCTTATCATATTTTGACATAGTTCTATGTAGTGAAATGGCTATTTGATGACTTTTTAAAAGTAATTCTCTCTAAATAGATGGAAGTTACATCATGATTCTTCTAGCTTCAGACATATTTCACAAGGAATGTACTAGGGCATTTGTATATTTAAAACATAGTATCACTATAAACAGTTCTGAAATACATAATAAGAATTCTTGGAAACATAACAACACATTTCAAATATTATTTTTACCGCCTTGGGAAATTCCATTCATTGTATATTGTTTAAAAAATCTATTTGGATGAAAGTACTCATTTAACAAATGTCATATTAAACTGGTGTATATTTTCTTAGCAATATCTTAAAATACTGAAATATAAGGTCAAGTGCTTATGATTTGTAGGTGATAAGGATGGTAATTAAAATGATAACTAACAAATGTGTCCTTAGAGAACAGACCAGAATACAGTAGATAGTACATAGAATAAGACTTCATAGGCTATTTCAAGCCTTTTCCCAATCATATTTAGAGTTAATCATCTCAAAAACTATTTATTAGTTACATATGAAATTTAACTTGATAACTATGTTAATCCCTCATTCATAAAACAAGAAAAACATCATACAATGGGGCTGGCAAGGTGAGTATCTTTGTCTTCAACAAGAGGACTTTTAACAGAGTAGATTTTTCATTTGCTCTTACAAGATCAAAGCTTTTTTATTCTATCTACCCTCCGACAAATCTTGACTTAGGCTTTGGTCAAATTAAATATGTCTACACTCTACTTAGAAAGCGGACAGAGACATGAACAAGAAGGAATGTGTGCTTAATCCTCTCAGTGCCCTTGGAATTAGAGCTGAAGCCTCTCCCATCTGTCTGGAGTACAGCTCCACCGAATTTCCCACGCCCCGGCTGCTAGAGAACTCTGTTTAATTACCACTTCCTTTCTGTTTATCTCCACAGAGAGCCCTTTGCTTTTACAGAAGGACTAAGATGACCAAGTTCTCAGGAACATCCCTGGTTTTAAAAGCAGACTATTCGGTGGCTCCAGAAGCCACAAAGGCATGGGTACTACAGAACAGTTTGCCACTCTGATAACTCAATTCATACCTAATCCATTCTTTTATTCAATTTGCCTTTAATGAATAGTATTGTCTTCAATAAAATAAGAAGGAAATGAAACAAATGAAGACATGAGGAGAAAAAAAATTATAGTGAAGGCCAGAGAGACTCCAGAAATAAGAGGAAGGAACGGAGGTGGGCTTTCCTCACTGTTCATGATCAATACAGCTTCACAACCAGCCTTTCCTAACCCCACATTCTCCTTGTTTCTCTTTACACCTGTATTTCTTTTGAACAATTTCTTCTCTGCTTCCTCCCCCATTTCCTTTCCAGACCTAGAAGTTGAGAACGCAATCCTAAAGCCAGAATGTATACTAGGTGCTGTGTCTCTTTGTTCTCAGGAACTCTGGATGAAAATAGCACCCATGGGTAGTTGCTAAATGGCTTGGTGCATGCAAAAGCAAGCAAACAAACAAACAAAAAACCACGAGTTGAAAGTGAGCTACTGTTGTTACTGTCTTCCTGTGCTGAGTTCAGAAACAATGTCTTTAAGAAACTCAGAACTCCGTGGCGAGTACTGACAGACTGACTCTGGTACCACAGCACCGTTCAGCACTGTTTCAACGAGTAACTTTAAATAGACTCTTTGAAAAAGAACCTGGTCCTAAGCATTCGACTGACTGTAGGTTACATAAAATTTATACTGCATCTGTCATTTGCATGCTCAGTTGCTAGAGCTGATTGTATCTGAGAGCAAAAATCTGGCATAAACCTTTTGCTCATACATTTTTAATTTATGGATTAAAAAGTTTGGAATAACATTCAAAGTCACAGATGCGTATCTGAACTAAACCCAAAATATTTTGAGGTTTCATATCAGCCATAACCATCAGAGAACTTGCTGCAAAAGAAAAACCTTTGCCCAGAAAACAAACTCGAGATTTATGTTGAATATTTACCTTGAGGGGGGAAATTCTATTTCTCGGTTTACAAACTATAACACATGGAAACTGGGTTTAAAATAATGAGAGGCCCTACAGAGAAGTGTCACCAATGAATTCGGGCAGGTACCAGCTGTAGCACTGTAAACAAACAAACAAAAAAACACAGTTTTGAAACTAAAAAGTAGTTACGCAGTGGTACTGGGATGGTTCTTGTCAGACATGAATGAAGTTCTCCCTGTTGCTTTGAAGATGGTTCCAGGTAATTCTAGGGGTTGGAATAGGAGAGCAATTTGCATACAACCCAACGCTAGTATGCAAGGGAAATAGATACCGCATTATATCAAGAGCTTAAATAAGTGTAAGACCAGGTCACCAAATTAAGTACATTTTCCCAAGAACTTCAAGAACAACTCTGGAAGGACTCCACAGAACAGACCTTGGCAGACTTTGAAAATGGAGCAGAGTGTTTATAGGTTTGTGGGTACAAACACTGACAAAGTGTATCTCTAATAACATATGGTCATGAGCAGTTGTGAACTGAGCTTTCCACGTGGTAAAATAACTACAGCAATTGTTGGTTTTGTAGGCAGAAAAAAACACATTTAAACTTTAGATGCAGGTATGTCAGTGAAAGATGGCATAGCCAGAGGGTGAGACATAAAACAGTAAAAAGGAAGACAGAAAGACCAGGGAGGGGGATCAAGGTGCCCCTTCTTAATCTAAGAAGGGAGTTTGTGGAGAAATAAGCAAAAGCTGAATGAGAAGAAACTGTGTCATATCTTTTCATTAAGCCAATGTTGGAGGGTGTAGTTAATTAATACTTTAAAGTTGAATTCACTGTTATTCAAAAGGCTTCATCAAAATTATTCCATGTGTTGAGTCAGTTGATGAATGTTTTACTCTTAAAGATTGCTTTCAATGTGTAATTTTAATTCCCAGTGAACCTGTTAAAATCAAAGGCTCCTGAATCACTGTGCCACCAGCCCTCATGGCCTACTACATTTTGTTACAAACTTTTATGGCTTTATAGAAACTTTATCTGTTCTTTCTGCATTGAATTCCTTTTCCTATTCATGATCTGATCCTTCTATCTTATCTTCTGTCAGTCAAGCCCTCCTGGGACTACCCTAAGTCTCTCCCTTCCCCGGTAAAAATTTTCACAGTGATGCTTCATCCTCATATGTGAGGTCTATCACCAGTAGACAATGGTGATTAGGTATTACATAAAACTGAGGCCTTCTGCTCCAGTCCCATGTGACTTACCAGTCGGCCTCCTTGGAATTGAGCCCTCTCAAAAGCAATGTGACTGTCTTATGCTTTTCTGTATTGTTCACCTCGAAGTGTAGAACTTGGCATATAGTTTTGACTTTTTCTTTGGGGCTGTTAAAAACCCTTCAGCAGCAGTTCTAATGGTGATGTCACCTATAACCTACCTAGCAACATTAGAAAAAATATTATTTTAAAATCTTGATGTTAACTCATGCTGGTTGTTATAAATGAGACTCTTGCTGGTATTTCTACAACTGAATTCAGAGTATGCTGATCATAAGGTCATATCCTTCTCTCTTTCTCTTCCTGTATTCCCCTCCTCTTAGCACCTTTTCCAATCTCCACATTTATACTTTCATACTGACTTTCTCATTCGTTTCTTTGTTTGTTTTTTATATATTAAATATTATAGGTATTAGCTATTATCTGTATTATAGATAAGAACAGGTCATTCTCATCCTCCTGTGTCTTTTTTCTGGATCTGGCTTGCTTCACTTAACATTATGTCCTCTAGTCTCATTCATTTTGCTGCAGCTGGAAGGAGCTCATCATCCTTCACGGATGAACAGCATTCCTTTGTGCATACATGCCATATTTTCTTTACTCATTCATCAACTGGTGGATACATAGGCTACTTTATGACATAAATATTGTAAGCAATGGGTAGAAATATGGACATACACATATCCTTTTGTATAGTGACTTCATTTTCTATATATAAACCTAGGATTAGAAGAGTCCAGTTATATGGTCCTTCTATTTTTTTTAATAGAGTTCTTTAATGAAGCTTTATACTCTTTTCCATAGTGGCTGTGTTGGAGTTACATGACCAGCCTCAGTATGTAAGACTTCTTTTTGGTTCATGTCCTCACAACATTTGTCTTGTTATTTTCTAAACAGGGTAAGACTGTAGTACAACTATAATTTTAATTTGCATTTTTCCTGCAGCTGATGTCACTGAATTTTTTGGCAGCCATTGTCATTTCTTCCTTGGAGAAGTGTCTACTCAGACAGGAAGTGTCTACTCATTTCCTGTTGCTTTACATCTTTAAGAACGGTATGTCTTTATCATTGGTTACATGGGTCCAAATTAAAAAGAAAAAGAAAAAACTAATGACATTCTTCACAGAATAGGAAAAAACAATTGTAAAATACAAAAACACAAAAGACCCAAGTAGGAAAAAAAAAAACCACAACCTTGAGCAGAGTGAAAAAAGCTGAAAGGCATCATAATTCATGATTTAAGACATACTACAGAGCCATAGCAACCAAAACAGCTGAGGATTGGCATAAAAACAGATGCAAAGACCAGTGAAAAAACAGAAGCCAGGAAAAAATCCACACACCGACAGCCAACTGACTCAGCAAAGGTGTGGTAACCTCATAGGACTTCACAAATGATGTTGGGAAAACGGGATGTCCACATGTTGAAGACTGACACCTGCTCACTCTCTTCGACCCTGTATTCAATCATCCCCAGCTAATCAAAGACCTTAATGTACGGTGTAAAGCTGAAATTATTGGAGGGAGACATGGGAAGCAGTTAAGAATATTGGTACAGACAATTATTTCCCTGGATAGGATCCCAGCCTTGGAAACAAAAGCAAAAATTGACAAAAGGTTTACATCAAAATAAAAAGCTCTGCACAGCAAAGAAAAGAAACAATCAGTAGAGTGAGAAGCCAACGTACTGAACAGGAGAACGTGCTGAGAAGGGCTGGGGTATAGATTGGCAGTACAATGCTTACTTAACATGCACAAGACTCTCAGTTCACTCTTCAGGCACTGCACACACACAAAATACAAAATTAAATATTCTTATGTCATCTCAAAGTCTTTGGTCTTTAGAACCACAAAACAAGTTGAGTCCTTCTTGTGCCCTGGTCACTGCATTTCCATTCTAGGTGTAGATATTCACTTTTTTTATGAAAGAAATCTCTGACTCATGATTTATAAATAAATACTCATCGTGGTATCCAATACTCGGGGTGTCTGTTTTCTACAGGGACCTCTAATAGCTTTGCACATATTTAGAATTACCTAGTGAGTCAGTCACATGCCTTGGAGGTTTTATTATTTTCCCACACTGGAGAGATGGTACCACTTAGGGTGAATTGTGGGAGAGTGAATGGCCACTGGCAATGATTGCACTCCAATAGGAGATCAAAGTGAGGACCATTCTAGAAAATCTGGGATGTGCATTCACCCTTCTCTATGAATGTGAATCTAGTCCTTAAATAGGCTGTATTCCTTTGTTTCCTTGATGTAGGCCTCGGATTACAGTTCCAGTGGTGGTCTGTAGTTTCCTAGGGGTCCCATGTTGTTGGTGTTTAGATTCCCTTTGTTTGCAAGGATCTAGAGAATCATAAACAATATTTCCTGGTAAGTTTATAACACTTTCTATGAATCTTTATTTATGACTCTACACACACATACACACACACACACACACACACACACACACACACACACACACACACACACTTCTCGCTCTGCTTACAAAGGTCCTGCATTGCTATCCATAAATTTGTAATTACAATCTTTCTAGCATCGTTTCCAAAATTCAATGATTAATTAACTCTGCTGTTTGTGGAATGACTAGGCTTTGGGTCTTTGACATCAACCCCCCACCCCATACAGTGAACTCCATACAGAGTCAATACCTGTGGATTCTTAGTTATGATCATTTCTCCATGGCCTCTATAATTAGCAAAATCCTAAATCTTCATGCAAGAGGTACCTCAAAAATCTTCTTCCATGTCAATGTTCTTTCCAGAGCTGGAGGTTCTGTTTTCCGACTGAACAATAAGTGTGGATGGTAGAGGTAACGTGACAAGAGGAGAATTTTCTAACAGAATTACCAAGGAAAGTATTTCAGCTGTCAATTTTTGTTTTGGCAAAGGAGGCAGAGCCTTGATGATCTGTGCCAAATCTCTCAACTTAAAGTTTATAAACTCTTTAAGATGTTTATGAAATGAAGATGGAATAATGACAAATCCCAGACGGTTGTGAAGAATAGCATAATGTGAGAATGACTTGCTTTGTAAGTGCTAAATGGTAAATACTTGTTTTAACTCCAACTTAAGATCCTATTGCAGATCAAGTAACGTTGGAAAATGTTATGTATTTCTTCTTGCATTAGTTATGCAAGAACTTATTTTTTTTTAACAAACCTATTTTAACACCAAGACCCACTTTCACACTCTTCTCAAGGATTCTTCTGGCCCTCCCAAAATAGCACTACAGATTGGGATTCTTAAATCTTCCTGAAAACAGGAAAAAGGTTGTCATCTCCCAGGAGACATGGTCACATCTGATTTTCCTCACCGTCTGAGAGCCCCCTTAAGGTCTGGCGGCTCTCTTGTGTGTTTGCATAGTATTGTGTGATGGGAAGCCTCTTTTGGGCTAGGAACTTGGGACTGGTCACGTGGGCCTGTATCCAGGTCTCACTGCTCCGGGCTCGTGGAACCTAATATTGAACTCTGGAGTCATCGTGTCTCTCCTGCATTCACTCAAGGGGCCAGGGTTCTGGTTCATCTGCTCTGGGACACACAGCCAATGAGAGGCAGTGGTTCTCAACCTCCTTAATGTGCGACCCTTTAATACAGTTCCTCATGTTGTGGTGAACCCCAACCATACAATTACACAACTGCAATTTTGCTACTGTTATGAATCATAATGTAAATATATGATAAGCAAGCCCAAATGGGTCACGACCCACAGATGGGGAACCACTGAAGACTATGCACCTTGGACTTGTATGAGTCAGTCTGTGTTTTCCCTTAATTATTTGCTAGAGGTCTGGAAACCAGAGCCAGAAATGCATGTCATCTTCTCTTGCCCTTCCATCTTCCTGTCTGGAGGGATAACTTGACACGCACAGTCTATGACTCCCTGAAACGGAAAACATGGGCGAATGTGGACGGGAAACAGGAAGAAGTGGAAGGATATTTTTAAGCGTGTGTTTTATGGATGTGATGATGGACGACTTCGTTGGAGTGACAGCTGTCTACGGGAAAAGGAACTCTGGTTTCTTGTAAAGAGCACTGTGTGCCTCAAGGAAGACGAGGAAGGCAGCTTCCTGCAGACTTTGGATTCTGGCTTCAGAGCTTCAGCAGTGTGGGCAAGACAGCTGCTTGCACCCTCCGGTCTTCTTTCTATATACACCTAAAGCTGGCGTTGGGGCAGCTGCAAGGCCAGGGCGAGCAAACATGACAGATGCATAGAACAAGGCAGCGCATGCGTGATGGCTCTTCCACGGCGACCGCCTCATGGTATTTCTATAAAATCCACTGGGCTCTCTCAATAATTATAGCTACATGTAGAATGATCAATTCCTCTAGCTGTCGTTAGGCCAACATGATAACGATTCACGATAAACATGATAAAGATTCATAAAACTCACAACAGTACTGAAGGGAATAGACTGAGTTTTCTAGATATTGCATGCTAAAAATTATGTATGTACATGCGTGCATATGCGTGGTCTTCTGGGAATTCAATTCTTTAGAAATATGACTGAGTGGATTTTATTCCTTAATCGTCTGTTTTTATATTTGTTTACAGAGCACCATAATTAAATGCAACAGGGGAAAGAGAGGCACAATACTCTTCCAGTTTTGTATATTTGCTGCATGAATATGATAGTCGACCCTCAGAACCACTATTCTGCATTAAAATGTTTAATGGGAAAAATCTATTATTGGCTCACAGATGTGCTTTGGAGTAATACTTTACAATTTCAGTATTTTGTGATTTTTCTCAGCCAGGAAATACCTGTGTATTGTTCCTTCACCATGTCCAATTAGACTATCAACTTTTGCTCCTGTTTTACCGAGAAGCTTGATTTTCTAAGGTACCCCACCAGGAGTAAAGGTTTATTAAGTTTCATTTATGTATCGTGAGATATGTGCTCAAGAGGAAAACAGAGTGCTGAACAGACAGCTTTCTCTGGGGTGAATATGTAAATAATGCATTATCAGAATTCTTTTGCCAAGCATGTTCCGGACTAGGTACATTATACAGGTTGCTCTCATAAAAAATAAAAAAATAAAAAAGGTTGGAAACTGGAAGGCATCAGGACCACCTTTTAATCATCACTCTTATAATAAATCTAGTTTAAAAATCACGACGTGGTGTTTTCAGTCCCATTTCCAAGTTACTGCAGCCACATTTGTCCTTCCTGGCCCTAAGTTCCCGGGGTAGCAGTTTGGGTTGTTTGGGGATGCTTTGTCCCATAGTGCTCATCATGAGTCGTGCCTGAGGGTTTCAAACAGCGACTCCTCACTCCTTTTAGTCCTGCCTAAAAGGTACCCACCAAGTCCTTTTTCTTTTTGCTTTGAAGATTACAGAGGGACGCCGGCGCCAAGAGCTCCGTCTACTGTGTCACAGCGCCCCCTAGAGGCCCGATGCCTTGAGGGCGGCCGGCACCCGGAGCTGTCTCCAATCAAGTCCGCCTTTGTTCTGCTTATCTGGAGAGCGATCTGTGCAGCGACCAAGGACTGTCTCTGAGAAAGTGGGCTGGCTGTGTTTGATAACCACCATCTAAGGCCCAAAGTTTCAGGATCTTCACTTCCAACTGTCTACGGCTCAGGGGTATTTGTTTGTTTGTTTGTTTCATTTTCACACTTAATGAGAGGTTTTTGGTGTGGGGGTTTTGGTTTTTTGGTTTTTGTTTTTGCTTTTGTTTTTTTCTCTTTGCCAACGAATCATAACAACCAACTTGCACATTGGCCAAAAGCCTTTGATGGCTTTTTGTTTGGGATGAGAAAAAAAAAAAAAAATCCCTGTAAAGTAAGTAAAAGTCTCGGGGAAAAATAGGAAAAAGACCCATGTTCGCAGCAGGGACACCCGCAGGACTCATCGTTGGAAGCTGAGCGCTCGCTCCATCTCTTCTTTTGCAGATTTTCCCCACCCCCCGCTTTGTTCCGCTTCAAACCTTTCAGAGGGCTGAGATGCATTATTACCTTGTTAAATCTCAACCCCAATCATTCCTACAGCCCAAAGCTGTTTTGACGTGGGTTGAGCATCACACACACACACACACACACACACACACACACACACACACACACACACACACACACACACACACACACACACACACACACACACACACACACACACACACACACACACACGAATGGCTTTTGTTCCCAGAAGCTCTCATTGGCTGAGCGGCCTGTGCTTCGGGCCAATCAGAAGCGAGTTGTCAGGCTTGGCAGGCTATTTTTAACCCAACACACAAAAACACTGGGTCTTGGAGGCTGTCCTCCGCGGAATGAAAGTCCCCGTAGTAAAAGAGAACAGCTGAATGTGTTTTGGATGTCACGGCGTGTTTGACATTTTCTCTTTAATTCCGTATACACTGTTACATTAGCATGTGTTTTTTGTAAACAACTAACTCAGAAATGGACTGCGTCTCCCCGCTCGGAATTACCCTGTTAGTAAAGGAAAGCCTTAAAAAAAAAAAAAAAAAAAATACGATGTTCACGCTTGATCCAAAAGCAATACACGGCGTGTGGAGGTGTTTCTTACACACACACACACACACACACACACACACACACACACACACACACACACACAAAGTTGCAATGGAAATGTAGATTTTCATCTTGGGTTGATGGGAATTTTCATCAGTTAACTCGTGAGTGACAATCATAGCCATCTTTCCCAGTTCCTCTCTAAATATGTATATAATTACTCCAACATGCATACACTTGATGTGTGGCGACTAAAATTATAAATACTCGGTGTGGGTTTTTGTGTGTGTGTGTCAGATGAAGCATTGTTTGCACCATGCTCCCTTATTAAACCCATTGTTCAGCGGGGAAAGGTGTTTTTAACCTCCCTAAATACACCTTAAGTGACAAGACATTAAAACACAAAATTTGTTAATTATCCAAAGTGTCCAGGAAATGAAAGTTGCCAAATGAGAAGATGCCAGGCTGTAAACTTTGATTTTTTTCCCCTCAGCCATCCATTTAACAGGCCAAAAAGGAGAAAAAGCTAACCTGATCTCAAAAATGTATAACACGAAGCAATTTTACTGGCAGAAAGGGGGACTTGTTTCCTGCAAAGGAAGTTGGGGGCGGGGATCTAAATAAGAAAGACAGACGGTAAGAACCATATCTAGTTCTTAAAAGGGATTTTAGGTTGTCGTTTGGGCCAGTATTTACCCAAGTTTGGGATATGACTTCATCTGTGGTTCTTCGTTAATCTCCCGAAAAAGTCCTTTTACTTTTTGGTGCCAACCGTGGAGGCGCTGTTTGAACATGGCGACAGATAATTGTGGAAATCCCCAAAAGGCTTCTGGGACAAATGGCTTGGGTCCTATTCAAAGATGCAGGGAGTGGTTTGCAGAGAAAGGCTTCCATATCAAGAGTGGCCAAGAATAGTGAAGGTTTTCACACACAGTTCTACCAGAACCGGGGGAGTCACAGCCAGACTGAGGGAAGACATGTACCTTGCCTTAAGTAATGCAAACTTCACTGTTGAGGAGAAAGGTCTCCTGCGTTTCGGAAGGTGAATTGGAACAATTTTAACAACTCACTTGGAAGAGAGGTAACTCTTTCCAACATCAATTTGAGGCACACTAGGACAGCTTTTTAAAAATCTATATAATAGCTCCCAGGAGCTTTGCTAGGTTTAGGTAGACAACCACCTGTTAACAATTTAGTTTAATATTTATTCTTACTAAATTCAAAGAATGTGATAAAGTGAGCCTCAGCAAGATTCTTATCTGTTGGCTGCAGTCTCGTACCTTAAACTCCCTTAGAAATTAAACCATTGCAAGTTTTTTTTTTTTTTTTTTTTTTTTTTTTTTTTTTTTTTTTTTTTTTTTTTTTAATGCCAGACTCCTATTTTATTTCCTCACTCACTTCCTTGCGCCGGGTGTTTTTGCTCTTGGCTTAATCATCTGGGCAGTTCCTTGGTTTTTATGCTTGTCTGGTTTAAAAGTAAATATACAACAATAATAACAATTTTATAAGTCTGTTTCCAGGTCTCTCTCTCTCTGTTTGCATCTAAACTCCTTGAAGGCAAAAGAAAATTGAATAAAATGGGTCTGTTATTCTTGTAAAAAAAAAATGTTTAACTCCTCCCACCCAGTATTTGGTGAGTCTTAAACCTGCATGGTGTACACTTCGTTCTCTGTGGAAACCCTTCTGGGAAGGAACATGTGAAGATCACTTGGCTGTGTCTCTGTGGGAGCGGTGAGCAGGAAAGGGCTGGGTTGAGTACATCCAGTCCCTACATAACAGATAAGAAATGGAGTTCTTGTTAACTGCAAAATGTAGATTCACATGTCTACAAGATATCTTATGATCTGTAATAATATTTGGAGCAATCACATGCTGACTGATAGCTGTTATAATACTAATTGGGGAATCGCTGCAATTCCTGAACTTTAGCACTCACGCCAATGAGTTTGGAGAACCAATAAGCCAGACAAAATCATAACAGACCAAACAATAGTTCCAGGATGACAAAGGAGGTACTTGCTTAGAAGTGACAGTTGGGCAAAACTGTGAAGGATGCCTGTCATGGTACCTGGTATCTTCTTCAGCTTGCTTCTCCCTTCCTAGGAGCCATGCTTCAAACCTTCTCTCAATGTTCCCATCCTCCAACGTCTTCATTTGATCATGAGCTGCATTTCCCCCTTTCACTCCTCACCGGTCTTCCCAACCTACAGTTAAGACTAAATCCTTGGGATTCTCCTCTCTTTTTCTTTTTTGATTGAGCCGAAACCATGGCAGATTTTTCTATACATGGTGTGTGTGTGTGTGTGTGTGTGTGTGTGTGTGTGTGTGTGTGTGTGTATGCACCATTAAGCACAAGTATATAGAGCACTTCTTAACATACCATAGGACACATTCACTAGTTCTTTGACTGTCATATTTTCAATTTGATTTATTTGTGGCCCTCCAGAAGAATTGTCTGTGTGAATTGTGTTGGCTTTGTTGGGGGCCGTTATGCAGAGAGACAATCTGTGCAAATAGTGTTCTCGACTGAACAGTGTCTTCTCAATAGGCTTTGTAACTGTTCATTACTTCGACCTGCTTTGATCTTGTGAATAGTTGACTGTTTTTCTTAGATTAATATGAAAACATATGAAAAACTAGAACCAATGTGTAATCTATAACGTTAGCAATGGTAAAAGAAAAGTACATTTAAAAAAACGGTTAAAGACTCATAGACTATCAAAGATTGTGAATGACATAAAGATACTAGACATTGAATTAAGGAAAGTTTAGTAGAAAATTTGAGTGGGAGAATAATTCTGCAAGGATGATTGGTATTCTAAATTTTAGTGTGCAGGCTGCAGTGAACCCTGAAAATGAAGACAACAATTTTAAAACAACCCATCTAAATCAAATTATCATCCAGAATAAGCTAAACAATTTGGAGAAATGCAATTTTTATTGTGACCAATCATTAAAGATCAAGTAGAAGTCATTACAATGTTCACAATTAAGAAATAAAGAAAAACAGAAGCTTGGCTGGCAGGGAAACAAAGGAAATATGGAAATTAAAAATAAAAATAGAGCCTATAGCTGAAATTTATGATGCCTTATTTTTTTCTGGCTTTTATAAACAGATAAAACAATATTGTGTGTTACCTAGAAACTCCAAACTATATTACTTAAATAAAAACAATTTCATTTACATTGTATTGTCAGGATACAATTTAGTTGAAACCGGAAAAAGTCATAATGGGGTTCAGAATAAAAGAATAAAATTCATAACATTTCTAGTGTTGTAGGTGTATATGTGTATGTATGTGTGGGTCTGCATGTGGAGGTCAAAGGGATATTTATGTGAGTCAGTTTTTACCTTCAAACATGTGGGGTCAAACTCAGTTCTTTCAGCTTGGCAGCAAGTTCCTTTCCTCGCTGAACCATCCTGTTGGTCCTAAAAGAATAAAATTTAAATGATTCTTTTGTTTTTAATAAAACACCATACATTGTAAGTATGGCATTTGCAATAAGAAAAAAATCCAAAGAATATGAATTCATTACATCAGCAAAAATACTAAGGGAAAACAGTTGGGAAAAATTTTTGAACGTGTTTGGTAAGTATGTGGTTTTAGCAAGTTATTTGAATTTGTGAAAACTTGCAAGGCATCCTTTTGCACTGGCATCTCAAACCATTAATCATGTCCTAATTATTATAGAGTTAGGTGTAGTGATTGAAGCACACTGGGGCAGGATATCAGTTATACAATTATGAATTTTTAAGCTCCAAATATTACATAACCCTTAAGTAATAAGCCCCAATAAGTGATCAGAAACCAACATCACAAACTCATCCTGCAACTGTCCTTTAGCCTAGAGAACGCCCAAGGGGTCTACTTTACAGCTTACTCTTCCAGTAACATCTCTCTTCTTTCATGCATTTTGAAAGGCTCTGTCAATTCTGTCATTGCCACTGACAGAACTATGTAGAAATGCTTTGAAGCACCCAATGTAAACATACGAGTATTAGAAAAATGCCATGAGAAAATTCTTTTAATAATCGTTTGTGGTGATGGAGTAAAACGCTCAGTGGGGATATCCAGTCTCCAGTGGAGTCTTTGAAAGTAGAACTATAGTTTGCCTTCACAGGACTTAGGTTTGGTTTGAAAAGGGCTTTCTAAACCTGTGTGTTCCACTTGGATAGGAGCACTAACGTCCTTGGAAGAGGCAGGCTTTGCTCCTTTGTGACTTACTCGAATGTCAATGCTATGCTTCACTGGATTACAATAACAAATAAGTATTGAATATTTTATAGGACTCATTAGACTGTGGCCAGGGCCTGCACAACTATTAAATAAACATAGTAGTAATACTTAGAAAAAAGCCACTGTACAGATGTCTCCAAAATCTCACAGCTATTGTGTCTGGGAATTGGCTGACATGAGCTCTGGGGCCAGTGTGGGGAAAGAAATTCTGATGCTCCATATTAAACATCCATCAGTGGTAAAACACAAAGTAAATTGATAGTGGATGTGGTAACTTGCAAAATGTAGTATTTCCTTGTCAGTTATTACAGAGTATTAATCCGTACAGAATAGATACCACCACTAACCACTGGGATTAAATGTTCATGAAACTCAACCATGACTTTCTACAAATTTTGCTATAAACATAGTCATTGGTATCAAAATATAAGACCAATGGGAACTGAATGGAAAAGTGTTTTCTGAGGGATAAGCATTCTGGAGGAGAAATCGAATACCTGGATCCTAATATGTTGCAACACTCTTCCCTTCACCACTTAGGTTTCCTAATTTAGCATCACTTCCTACAAGTGTTGGGAATCATGAATGTGTTCATAAATTGGACTTCAGTCATGAGTTATGCCGTCGTTATCCTCCAGTATGTTCAATAACGGCACAAGGCCAATGGCATCCACCCAACCTAGACACCAAGAGTGTACTGTTGCTCAGAAGAGTTATCTCCCAATGTAGAAGGAGTATTTCTTTCTTGGTACTTCTAAGAGAAAGAAAAATCTGGGTCTGACAGTGCGTAGGTGAGATCTCTGGTAAGGCTAAGGTGACTCACTCATGCAGTAAGAAAGATCATAGGTCGGTCACAAAGACCTTATGCGAATTTGGCCACAGGACTTCACTCAGTTGGATCAGGTATGTCTATTCCCACAAGTGATAAAGGTGTGGGATCCTACACAAATCTCCATGGTATATTCATTGTTTCATCTAGTGCAAGCACTTTCATTGAAAGGGGACTTCAGAGACTACTCAGGAGTCGTGTATTTGAAAAGACCATTTCTGATTTATCTGAGGTCATTGTATGTGTATTTTCTATGGTTACTATTTCACTTAATATTGATATACATGTAATGATGAAAAGAGCTCCTGAGTTACTTAGAACTGAGACAGGCTAATGTCGGGAAGCCCTACAAAACAAACGGCTGGATACTTTAACATACAATTACTATGGGATGGGAGTATTAAGGAGGTGCTGAAGTCACATAAGATACTGCCAAAGCCTTTCAATGTAGACCTGAGGAGGAAGTAAGCATCTAAGATAGGAAGGAGGAGGAGAAATAGGGAACATCACCGAGGGAAAACATTAAGTATGGCTAGTAGCTGGAGGTGAAAATAGCATAAAATGAAACTGGATCCTAATACAAGGTACAGATCATTAAAAGCCTGACAGGTGATACTGCAACTAGGGTGGCAGCAATGTGAGGGACAGTCTAACACAGGTCACTTTGGAGATGGAGAGTGGCGCTGTCGATAATCGTCTTGACAAAGTATAAACTCAGATGGTCCCTGTTGAACTGGTGGCTGAATGCAGCTGACTAGCCATGGAGTATGCAGGGAATGCTGCCCGGTATTATCACCTTGCTGATGCCATCCTGGCTAAGGTTGATTTTCACACAATGATAACTGGAATCTAGACAGGACATGAACTTGAAAGTCCAGGTTCATTGAGGTGGCGGAGGACAAACTTAGCTGTGTGAGCAAATCCATCAGAAGACGCCTGGTCTTATTCATTTTGGGCCATAGCAAAAAAAAAAAAAAAAAAAAAAAAAATGATAAGCTGTGTGACTTATGAAAACATCCACTTTACTTTCTTGACTCTGGGGGCTGGGAAGTCCTGGGTATGGATAGATTTAGTGCCTGGAGAGTTAGTGCTTCCTGGCTCCTGGATGGCTACATTCTCTGATCCAGTGTTCTTACATAAGAGTTGGGGTGAAGGAGGGTCCCTGGGGCCTCTTTTATAAAGGTACTAAGCATGTTGACAGGGCTTTTTTTTTTTTATCATAGTATCACTTTAGGGTTTAAAATTTCAGCTTATGAATGTGGAAATGCACAATCCATCCCTTAATGTTCAAACGGCCATGTTGCTCTACTCAGGCAAACATGAAATATTGGTAAGCTGCTGGGTGAAATGGGGGCTTGTCACCCCAGTGCGTAGTGGGTATTTGTTCAGCCTATGACTTTGGGGTACCAGCCCTTAGGGCATGGCCTCTTGGCTAGCTTATGACTGGAAGAGCAGGAATGTGGGACCCCTTCTCTCTCCAGCATTCTTGGATGATGGAGAGTGATTCAGGCAGCCAGAAGCAATGTGGGACCAGCTCTCAGCCTTCCAGGACTCTATGACAGATTTGCCTCATCCTGTATCACTGAGTTGATGCCCCTTAATAAATAGATTCATTATCAGTATCTGTGCATTTCAATTCCAGCATAACCAGTGTCTTAAATTTAGTGAAAATCAAAGAAAAATATCGGTAACAGAAGGGTTAGGGGGCACTGGGAAGGCAGTATTCCCTTTGGTAACCCCTTTTGCTGTGGGATGTTCTGTATGCTGTGAAAATGTGTTGCTCTGATTGGTTGATAAATAAAATGCTGATTGGCCAGTAGCCAAGCAGGAAGTATAGGTGGAATAAGCAGACAAGGAGAATTCTTGGAAGAGGAAGGCTGAGTCAGGAGATGCCAGCCTGCCATCCAGGGAGCAGCATATAATGGCACATAGGTAAAGCCATGGAACACATGGCAACATATAGATTAACAGAAATGGGCTGAGTTTAAAAGTAAGAGCTAGACAGTGGTAGGCCTGAGCTAATGGCTGAGCAGTTTTAATTAATATAAGCCTCTGTGTGTTTACTTGGGTCCCAGCGGCTGCAGGACTGGTGGGTGAGAGAGATTTTTCCTGATCACAGGCCAGGCGGGACACAGGAAAACTTCAGCTACATCCTCTGGACTCTGTGGTCTTTAAGAGTCTTTCTCTTAAAGCTTCAAAGAACCCTGCAACTCACTATCCTACCTCCCCAGATCTACCTCCTAGTGCTCTCACTGCAGGGAACATGGCCCAGGTGGTCTGCAATCGACTTGACTCAGAAGCAGTATTGCAGGGTTCTTTAACACTTTAAGAGGACTCTTGAAGACCATTGAGTCCAGAGGGAGTACTCCCTACCCTGGCCTTCTGCAGTATTTCAGCTGCCCTGGCACAGTGCACACAAACATCTCTCACTTTTATTTCTTCAGCCTCCTAAACTGCTGTGGGTTTTGAGTTTTACCAGAGGAGACCTAATGGATCTTGGAGGCTCCTCAGCTTTCTGCTTCCCTTCTGTGTTTATTAGATAATAAACAGCTTGCCTAATGTCTCATTTTCACATCTTATTTTACATTTTTTTCCAAGCTATACATTTTATAACAGTTCCCCGAGGCAAAATAACCTTGGCCAAAGTTCCTATAAAATGGCTTTGTGTATATATCAAATCAGTATAAACAACATTATGGCTTCAGACACTTAGCCCTTTCAAAATGAATGCTCACTCTCCTGTTTATGTGTTTTAAATTAGCCTGGGTACAACAAAATCTTTGAAAACATATTCTTCCAAAAACTATTCTCTGGATGTAAGTAATTCCCACATCCATTCATTTATATTTTATGGAATGATCGGCCGAGTCTCTGTTGTGTTCCTGATAGTGCAAACTGCTGGGCACAAAGTGGCGTGAAAGACAACTATTATTCTTGAAGAGTTTGCAACTTATTGGTGGTAAGAAAGGGGAGGTTAATGGAAGTAAACTGGCTATTCATGGATAAAAGTCATTTTCTGAAAGGGTAGTCCCCCAAACATCCATGTCATCGGGGAAATTGCTAAATCAAATTTTTTTGACCACTCCCAATCTATTGAGCCCCAAACAAGATTGTGATCCCTTGACCCTGACCTATTCTTAGGCTGTGGAGCCATTGAAGTATTGGATGATGCAGGAGGATGTGTCCAAAGATGCTGAGTCCTGTGTGGTCAGAGAACTTCTTGTGTGTGTGTGTGTGTGTGTGTGTGTGTGTGTGTGTGTGTGTGTGTGTGTATGAACAGTATGTAATAACGTGTGCACGGGTACATATATGCACGAGTATGTGAAGGCCAATGGTCAACTTTGGCTCTCCTGCCTCAGGCACAGTGGACTTTGTTTCTTAAGAAAGGCTCATTCATTGGTCCGGAATGTGCTAATTAGGCTAGGTTTTCTGGCCAGCTAAACCTACTACCACACCTGGCTTTTTGATGTGGGTTCTGGTTATGAGACTCAGGTTCCAGTGTTTGCAAGGCAAGCACTTTCCTGACTGACTTCTCTGTCAGCCCTTAATAAAGGGTTGGTAGGAATTGGCGAGAAGATCAGAGGGAGGAGGTCGCCATACATTTAAGCAGATACTGAATTAGACTAAACCCCTTCAGAACTCAGGAGGCTTTCAGAGATGCCAAAATCTTGGTCTTGACGTTCAGCTTCCAGAGCAGTGAGAAAGAAAATCCCTGTCATCTCAGTGTGTGGTATTTTGTTAGGACACCATTGTCCTGAGGAGACTGATTTTGGAGCGGAGGTGGTCACACCAGGTTTATGGGTTAATCCTTTCTGTTGCCTCCCTACCTAGGTTCTTAAAAGGGTCTCTGGAGGGCCCCTACCTTCACATTCTCAACTCAGCTTTCTTCCCCACCCCCTTTCCCAATGTGCTCAACTTCCTGTTATAAAACCCCCATTTTACCTAAGAGCAGCGGCTGCTCTCACTGTTATGAGCAGGTGTGCCTACCTGTGAGTTTTGACTGTTCCTTGTTAAGGGAGACAAAGATCCCCCACCCCCACCCTACACCACTGTGGGTTCAGGTCCGTGTACCTTTGTGAGCTTCCCAAGTAATAGTGTCACAAGATGTTACGGCTCAGGGAAAACAAAACAAAACAAAACCACAAACCTTGGACTTGGAAGGGTTTGAAGGCAGAAACAAGCCAGGTTTAGTTTTGTTTTGTTTTTTTATAAATCAATGGAAAACTGCTATGCTAAATCTGTTCTGTTAAAACTCCTCAAATCCACAGATTATTCAAAATTTGGAGATACCATAGTGGTATAGACATAGGCCTAAAATAGGCTGTGAGAAAAACAATTTTAAATGTTGGTATTAGCCAGGCAGTGGTGGCTCACGTCTTTAACTCCAGCACTCGGGAGGCAGAGGCAGGTGGATCTCTGTGAGTTCGAGGCCAGCCTGGGCTACAGAGTGAGTTCCAGGAAAGGTGCAAAGCTACACAGAGAAACCCTGTCTCAAAAAAAAAATGTTGGTATTGAGTCACTTACATTTCATTTTCCTCTCACTTGTGGGGGCAAGAATAATTACAAAGGACAGCGTAGTTATAGAGCTGTATAAGCTAGAAAAAGCACTGAAAGAAGAATTTGGGGTTTGGATAACACATCTTCCAACCACTGGCAGGAGGAGGGCTTTGTGCAGGCTCCTCCACCTCTGTCCCTCATGCCTTGCTCTGTGCTCCCAGGAGACTGGTGACCTGTGATGTATTCCCTTTTTAGTGAGCGAAAAGCCCAACCCGGAAACGGAAGCCTGGTGGTATTTCATCGCCCGAGGACAGTCGTGAAAGCACTGGGATTATTATTAAGACAATGCTTCCCCACAAAGAAGGAAGAGAAGCCTGTAGAGAGTCATCCTGGAAACCACATTAAAAAAGGTGCATAGCTCAAGGAAACAGCATGCCTCTTCAAAATGGAAGGGTGGAAGGGGTTAGAACACGGCCTGCAACTTCAAGCCTAATCTCAGAGCCTGAACCGGGTCGGACCTTCCTGGAGCTCTCTCTGGGCTAAGGGTTTGAGAAGCAGCCTGCACTGTGACTTGCTGTCTCTCAGTTTATGGTACCTGGTTCCCCTATGCTCCTTGCCACATCCCCTATGCTGAACTAAATCACGTGCTGCACAACTTCCTGCTGCCACTAGAAGGTTACACGAAGTTGACTCAGTTTTTGTTCCGGAAGATGACTTGACACTACTCAGGGAGACTGCTCGGCTCAGGGATTTGGTCTAGAGATGGAGCTGGGCTCTTACCCCTGATCTTCTCCCCCCCCCACCACGCCCCCACTCCTACCCACCACCCTCCGCCCCCAGCACCTCTCTAGGTTTTAAAGGGAAACCTCTTCTTTCCTTTAAGGTACCATCATGTTTAGCTACCTTCATACAGTGCATCATTTCTTTCTAACAGTCTCTCTCTCCCCTCAAGGCCCAATTGCAGCCTTCAGGCCCCTTCATTATTGTAAACATCATTAAAGGAAAGAATTGTGTCAGTTCTTCGGTACAGACCAATGGCTGCTGTTTTGCTGATTTATCATCTTTTTTTGTTGTTGTTTTCTTAACAGAGGACAGAGACACTTCAGGGCATGCCCAATTCTGTACTGTGATGAACCAAATTTACCCTAGGTTAACTGAAATAATTAGTTAAAATGAGTTGGTGATCTTGGCTGACTAGCATTTCACACAGTTCTCCAAAGAGTTTTAGATGAAATTTAGGCGGGGGGGGGGGGGGGGGGGGGGGGGGGGAGATTTTGAAAATGTATTAACAGTCTTGTAAAGAGGTGGTAGCTTTCTCTTCCACATATGTGGGAACCTTAAGGAACCTGCCTCATCTCTTAGCTAGCAGAATAACTCCTGTAATCCTCAGCTTTCCTCACCTGTGTGGAATCCATCTGTGGAGACCTCCAGCTCTCATTGGAAGAAGGTTGAAAATGAAGGGCCGGGATTTGCTTCTCTCTCTCTCCCAGCCAGGTTAACCGCAGGCAGGCTGGTTCTACTTCTCCACCAAGGCCTATGGTTATCAGTGAGACTCTGCTAGGATCCTGTAATGCCTCCCTCCCTCCCCACTGCAGCTGAGCATGCTTAAACACTCCTCACTGTTGCTGTGACAGAGCAGACTGAAAATTACAGAGAGAAAAGAAGAGTGAATTTACAAAAGAGGAAGCCTGACTCACCCGGAAGGAACAGCCTATTCTTTGCTGGGCTTTGCAATACATAAACAAGCCCTATCTGCCCCATGCTGCTCATTTTTGATCTCTAGCAAGCTTTCTCTGTCCCAGAGGACCCTGAGTCCCAAGGAGGACTTTAGCTTCCTCCTTACTTTGCCTATCACCCTTTTTATTTGCAAAAATCAGTGTGTCAACAGGGTGACCAGAGGGTAGGACTAAGAGAATTTCTCTAAGAGTGACTTGCAGTGAAGAATCCCTAAATGCCCCCATAAAAATCCCCCTGAGACTATTTCCCCTTTCAAAAATGTTAAACAGAGAATCACTTTTCTGTGAGACAGGCAATCTCTGACCAATTTTCCTCAGTAATATATCGTCGAATAAAACTACCTCCCCCACCGGTCTCTGCAACTTCTTTGTTCTGGTAGTGGTAGGAGGAAGCAGGCCCTCAGAGCCAGCATTAGGGCTAGCCTCCACACAGTGCTGTTATTTTCCCAAGTGCCTTGGGCTAGCCTCCACACTGTACTGTCATTTTCCTAGGTGCCTTGTGCTAGCCTCCACACTGTATTGTCATTTTCCTAGGTGCCTTGTGCTAGCTAGCCTCCACACTGTATTGTCATTTTCCTAGGTGCCTTGGGCTAGCCTCCACACTGTACTGTCATTTTCCTAGGTGCCTTGGGCTAGCCTCCACACTCTACTGTCATTTTCCTAGGTGCCTTGGGCTAACCTCTACACAGTACTGTCATTTTCCTAAGTGCCTTGGGCTAGCCTCCATACTGTATTGTCATTTTCCTAGGTGCCTTGGGCTAGCCTTCATACAGTACTGTCATTTTCCTAGATGCCTTGGGCTAGCCTCCACACAGTGATGTCACTTTACTAGGATCCTTCTACACTGACTTTGAGTAGACCATTTCTTTTTCAGACTCAATTTTCCCACTTAAGTATGTCCCATAGATTCTGATAGGACCCCTAGAGATTTATTTACATGACACGGCAGTTGAGGAGAAAAATCAAAACATTCCTTGTGACCAGAGCCTGGGTAATCTCAAACACCATATTGGATTGATTTAGTCATTTCCTGTGTCTTCTCCCTTTGCTTCAAATGTATTCTTCATACTGTCTGAGATACAAGGGATGATTTATGTAGCCAGTACTAACACTGTAACTTTACAAAACTTTGACCAAATGAATCCTATTTTATATAAATTCTACTCTCATTAAAGTATTGTAGAGGTATTCTCCATCTCTAGAATACATGAGTTTGAAATCAGTTCTCTCTAAAGGAAGTCTAAGCCTTGTCAGACATGAATTTTCTTTAAAACCAGATTCTAGAAAACACTTAATTTCATTGACTTGTTTTGAAGAGGTAAACAGAAAATGAGTGATAATAAAAATATTTTATATTAATCAAAATACCTTTAAAATAATGTATACTGATATTGTTTTATTAGGTTATTGCTATGGCTTAATTTTCCAGGCATAATTTTATGTATACAATTGAGAAATATGGTTTTAAAGGCTGTGGTACATAAGAAATGATGGATATTTAGTTTATCAAAGATTTTTATGCCAGTTTTCAGTTTCCTGGAGGGATCAGAGGCAGTACCAACCTGGCAAAACGTCACATTCAGGATCTGGGTAAATTTTGACATCTCCCTCTAATAAACAAACAAACAAACAAAAAACTGTGCTAAGTGTTACCAAATGAAGACAGCTAACACGTTGACTTTAAATGGTGACTAACATGTTAAAATGTCCTTTAAAAACGCTCAGGAAATTTCTAAACTTTTTTTGTTTTGGAGACATACAATGTGAAATTCTCAAATTAAGAAAAAAATGAAGGACCAGCTCACAGGGACTTACTTTTGCATGACTTACAGGATTTCTTCCATGAAATATATTTTGCTGTTGTGCGATATTTGTATAATGTGCGAAGATATATTGTTGTCATTGGTGTAGTAAAAAGTCAAATGGTCAATAGCTACGAAGAAGTTAGGAGGGACTTCAGGGGACAGAGAAGACTCTGGGAAAAAGAAGGGCAGAATTGCCAGCCAGCCAGGTAGAGAGGAAGCAGGGGGTGCAAGGTGAAAGAGATACCTCTCACCACGTAACAGAATGTAGATTAAAATAAATAGATTAAAAGTTATAAGAGCAAGGAGGACAAGCCTAAGCTAAGGCTGAGCTTTCATACTTAATAATACGTCTCTGTATCACTGTTTGGGAGCTGGTGGTCCAAAGAAAAATCTGACTACATTTTGCCAACATTGAAAGGGTGTAGCTGAAGTTTTCCTGCATCCCGCCTGGCCTGCCATGAGGACAAATCTCTCTCACCCACCAGTCCCGCAGCCACTCAGACCCAAGTAAGCACACAGAGGCTTATTTTAATTAAAACTGCTTAGCCATTAGCTCAGGCTTACTACTGACTAGCTCTTACACTTAAACTCAGTCCATTTCTGTTAATCTATATTTCACCACGTGTTCTGTGGCTTTACCTGTGTGCCATTGCATGCTGCTCCCTAGAGGGTGGGCTGGCGTCTCCTGACTCAGCCTTCCTTTTCCCAGAATTCTCCTTGTCTGCTTATCCCACCTATACTTCCTATCTGGCTACTGTCCAATCAGTGTTTTATTAAACCAGTATGCAAAAAGCATTATTCTACAGCAAAATGGGCTATTTTCGCTTCTGACTGAGAAAGTATCACTCAAAATGAAGTCATTCCTAAAAGATGCTGTTTGCTAATAATGTTACAATATTTGATATTTTGATTTCTGATTTGCTGTTTGTGTACATTATTAATTATTACCATAAAACCATTGTTGTTCACAAAAAATGCAACACTAGATTTAGAGTCTCTATCTTCATTGAGCCACTAGATTCAATATTAATGTCTGTAATAAAAATGCTCTGATGACCTGCATAATACAGTGTTATATATAAATGAGATTGGTATGATGGAAGTGTCATTAGAAACTTTGTTATTTTGGTTTTCAAATGTGTATGTAGCCAACACACATAATTCTTTATATGATGGAACTCTCCATGCTAGGAAATAACATTAAATAAAAATGTAGGAGCCAAAAAAAGTTATAGATCTTCTATACCCTGGGTATGTTAGGTTTTTAATGAATATGCAAAGCTTACAGCTATAAATGACATCCATAATTTGTTTTTAGTTTGATGTAAATTTATGTCACAGTTATAAAGCAATGTATCTTTTTAGAAAAGGTCTATTCAACATAGATTTATCATAATCAAGATGTGGTTTCAAAGTTGTTTTCTTCATGCTTTGTGCTCTGTGTATCTAGACTTTATTAGTACATTCATCTGCTTTTAGCAACATTTAAAAGGGCTAATTTTCAAAGACAAGAATCTTGTGTTTTCTGTTAATTTTATCAGTTTTTGTTTAACATGACCCTTATTCATGTGGCCCACTTTGCAGAAAAACAACAATAAACAAACACACTATTTTTCTACTTTTGCAAATCTTCCTGACCCCTTATTTCAGTCCATTGAATAAGAGTCCGAGATCTTTCTCCTAGGAGCTGTTCCCCTTCAAGCTATGATGGCTGCTCTTCACCGCCAACTGAACTGGCATGGTAACACAGTTCCCGGTGTGTCTCTGAGGATGATTCCCGAAAGACTTAACTTAAGAGGGAAGATCCACTCTGAATAAAGACAGTGCCAGCAAATGGGATGGGAATCTAAAGTTTAAAAGTTTTTTAGAAGAAACAGAGGAAGAAAAGAAGGAGAGGAAGAGGAGAAAGAAGAAGTCGAAGAAGTAAAGGAAGATGGTAGTTAGCAAGCTGAGTTGGTTCAAGGATTTTATTTTAGCACCACGATAAGACGGAGCTAGTATATTTTTTTTTCATTTAGTTGTGAGTAGACTAGACAAACCTCATTGACATCTGATAACTGAAAGCAGATATCCAAAAGCAGGTCTTTCCAACAGCAAATCCTTATTAGGGTTAGCCAATTCATGCTGTCTTTAGTTAGCCTTCAGTGTATGTGTCTCTGCATGGCTGAACATGAAGATGAGGGCTGAGGCTCTCCAGGGTGAACATGCAGGAATAGTCACTCTACATTTGGCTGGTCTCCTAAGACTTGAAGTGCCCTCCATTCCTGTTGATTAAGCTCACTGTGACCCTTTGGGTTAAAGTTATTATTCATCCCTAACTGTTCCCAGCCTTCCCTCCACGGGGTTTCCAACTTTCCTACTACTAATGTCAAACTTATGTACACAGAGTCTTGTTTCTAATTGCTTAAAATAAATACAATAAATGCACATAAGCACTGATATGTGTTGGATGCCACTTTTTTCTTTAAAGAAAGTGAATAAGACAGAGCTTTGAACAACACGGAGTAATGAGCTTTCATTCATTTCTATTTTCAGTCTTCTATATTTGAGAATATTTTATCTAACAACAAACCATGACAGAAACTATATATCATGCAATTTGCTATATTAAGAACCTATCCTCATTTGGTTATCTCATCCTTTGCAAGATTTAAGTCTCATGGCTCTTTGAAATGCTCTCAGCCTCAAAGACACTGGATGATGTTCTAATCAATATTCAATTTCAGTCCTGCAATAAAAACAGAAGCTTTGAGCTCTGAAATCTGCTGCTGTGTTTCAGTAGAGGTTAGCATATTGTGCAAGTCATCCATCATCTCCCAAGATGCCAAATCTATGTTTATTGAGCACCTAATTTTTATTTGGGAGTTTTGACCCAAAATGCCATTTTAGCCATTTAATGTCACCATTAATCTCTTTGGACTTAGGAAAAAGGAGCTTTTAAAGAATTAGGGAAGGAGGAAAAATAAGAAACTTTTCCACAAATGAATGATTTTTATTGAAATTCATTTTAATCCAACACACCCACAGGGTATATAATTTATTGGGTTGAGAACTGAGCACTGGTTGGTTTATTAGGGTGGACACTGGCCCAGTGTGACAAGTGTCCTCACACAAAGAGTTGATTAGGGTACAGGTAGGTACAGCCCAAAAGCCTTGTGAAAATATAGGGTTAAAGTGGCCATCTAGAAGTCAGGGAAAGAGGCCACAGAAGGAACCAGATCTGCCAGCACCTTGATCTTCAACTCCTGGTCTCTAGAACTGTGAAATAATAAATTTCTGCGGTTTAAGCCATCTGACATGTGGGTCTTTTTCGTGGAGGTCCTGGTAAACCCAGACATCTACATCTAGAAAAGGGTGGTAAAATAAGCCTTGTTTGAAACCCAGAGAAGAAATGCCTATGTCTGAATAGCAAATGCAGTGTGGTGTGTATTACTTGTCTCAGCTCACTGGGCTGGTTTTTCTTCTCCTCTTCTTCTTCCTCCTCCTCCTCATCCCCCCACCTCTTCCCACCCTTCTTCTCCTCTTCCTCTTCCTCCTCCTTTTAAAATAAATAAATATTTTGTCTAGGACCCCCCACCTCACTGACTGTACAGACTTTATTTAGAATGGATCCTCCCTCTTCAGCCAACCCTTTCTGGAATCACCCTCAGAGGCACACATGGAAGTGTGCCATGACCCTTCTAATTCCAATTCAGTTGGTCACGAAGGCAGCCATTCCAGGTGGAAGAAGAGTTCTTGGTGGAAGGTATAGTTAAGTGGTCAAAGGTATGTGAAAGAGAAGGCGGCTGAATCATGGGGGGTTTGGCGAGAAGTCACAGGAACTCAATCATAACCAGAGGCAGCAGCATGGTCCGAGAATGGTGTTTTGTTGGCTGTAAAGTAAAGGGATGCATCCTGGACAGTTCTGTCTCCCAGATTAGTCATGGGACAGCTATCTGGGCTTTATCTCTTTACAAATGTGCAGTCACACCTTGTAAAGTTACTGTGGGTCTTAAAAGGATAGGCTTTATCTTAAGGGAATGAGAGATGGGGAGAAAGAGAGACATGTTCATGCTCAGAGATTCAGATGGGGAGAGGTGAAAATTACTTTTAATTAATAGATTAAAAAATTGAATCACTGACTAAGTTCTTGTCTTTACTTTTATCGTGGTGCCTAATTTTGCTTATAAGAACTTTTAACAGCATCAGGATCCAAGAAGGCAGGCCTTGTTTTCTTGATGTGTATTTATCGTCCCCTGGTGGTGGGATTCTGCATTACTCTTACAGGCTTGGGAAAACACCGTTCATGATACAGATTTCAATCATTTCCCAAAGGGTTCACTCATTTGATTTTTCTACAGCTGTTTGGTGAATGTAACTCACTTATGGGTCGCTTGTGTTTTGTATGCAGAACTGACCTAAACGTAGTTCCATATTCTGATTTAACACACAGCATACAAATGTTCAATCAAGTTGATAGTTACCATTAATTAAGAATATGCCACACACATTAGACACATCAGGCACTGGGCTTGAAAGTTTTTTGTTTGTTTTTTTGTTCATTTTAGTTTATTTCTCTTCATACCCAAGTCTAAAGTTGTTATTATTTTCTCCACAATGAGAGTACTGAGGTTGGTGACTAACCCAAGTGAGAAGGTCTCTATACTGAAATGAAGTTAGGACCTGACTCCTAGCTGGGAAGTTTATATTAATTCCACTGCCTAACATATCATCTTAAACAACCCATGCACACATTCAATTATTTAGCATTTATTAACCTGCGTCATCTATATATTTTTATGTATGTATTACCTATAATATGCCATTAATGTTATTTGGTAAGGGTTTGTATGCTAATGCACAATGTATTTACTAAGCATCTACTATAGACCATTTACGAATTGGGATGATTAATTGATCAAGAGATATGCTTTCTAACCTCTCTATGAAGGTCAACATCAATCATTGCCTAAAGATATTTCCTACTTAATCTAGGGATAGATTGTACTAATCTTTGTGATTAGAACTTTTCAGCATTAAAAGATCTCTGTCTCCCTGTTCTCTTTGTCTCTCTGTCTTTCTCTATGTCTCTCTTTCCATCACACACACACACACACACACACACACACACACACACACACACACACACTCATACACACACAGTTTTTATTAGATACCTATGGTAGATACCAGGACTGCTAGAAGGAGAATGAGATAACCATTCAGCACCTTTCTTGAGACTGGGCAAATCCTTGATTTGAGGTCATAAAGTCAGAGTTCTAACTTGAAACAAGCAAACTGGCCTTCTTCAGCATTCCGTGGCTTCAACTAAGTCACAAGACTAACCCAGATTTACAATAATGGAGGATGGCTTTTTAGTGGGAAGAAGTCTGCGTTTACTGAGAAGCATGTAGGATGAACTCTGCCTGCCATTGACGACTCAGTCGATCTGCCCCCGTACCATAGCAGGGGGTGCCAAGGGATCCTGCTTGTGCATCAGACTGAGAAGTCAGGAGATCTGCCCTCTAAGGGCTTGTAGGCACAATGTGGAAGGATGGCTACCATAAAAAAGGAAAGGTGAGAGGAAGGGACTTAGAAGCAGAAGCAGCAACCTCAACAGGCATCACATCAGGAAATGACACTCCAGGGATTATCAGGGGGTTGGGCAGTGGGTAAGTGGACGAGGAAGGCTCAAAGCAAGTCTCACGATGTAATCCACTATTCAGTGCACTTTGGAAATCCCCCATTCCTTTAACCTGGGAAGGTGCTGCTTCATCACAAGCATGCTGTCACCTGTTGTCTGTTTAACCAAGCTGGAGATTTTCCTGTTCTTGTTGATAAGGAGAAAATACATGTCCTGGGAGAACCTAACTTGAAATCTTCCCTGTGCCTGGCACAAACCTGTCCTCAAAAAATGTGTTTTGAAGAACTAACTGATACTTCCTTTCCTGAGATAGCCCAGAAGACCAAGGCATTTAGAATGAATGAATGATGTGTGGAGAGACGGCCATTAATCTGTTTATCTAAAAGGCATCTCTCTGAATACCAGGAGGTGGTGAGAAAAACTAGGAGGGATTTCAAAGCTGTTTGAATTAGGCCACTGGTGTTTTGAGTTTTTATTTTATTTATTTATCCACAGGACAGATTTGTTGACCCAGAGACAGATGTTGTGATCTACAACAGCCATTAACACACACAACTAAAGGACCAGGGTGTAATCTAGAAATCAACAGAACCATAATTCTCGGCCAACTCTCTTGAAACTATTTGATTTTCATTATTTTCTACTGACGGTTTTATATGATGGCGCAGAACTTAAACAACCCGAGTTTCCACAACTACAAGTAAAATAGTAAATTGTGTCACACGTTATAAAATATTACCCCTAACCCAAATTTCTCTGTCATTTGTTTAGAGCAAGGATCATGAGTTGCCGTAGACAGTGACTTTCCATAACTATTGGATAATATTATTCTTCAAAATTATTTTTCTCAGTTTTAGTGGTCTACATTCAGAATTTCTTCTGGCTATCCTCACCTACTCAAGCATGAGAGTAACCTTCATAGGACACCCAGTTCAAATAAAGCTAGGTTTTATGTTTCACTGCAAAGCTCATGTGGACATCTCTTTCTGTCTCTTTCTTGTGTGTCAATACTAAATCTGTGCCCTGCCTTGCTTCTACTCAGTCAGCTATCACACTGTGTTTATTTGCAGATTGAGCATCTGTCTTCATTATGAGGCTTATTTCTCTAAGGATAAAACTTTGGGTTTTCCTTTGTGTGTCCTATGCCGTAATTCAGGTACCTGGTGCATAAATAAAGGCCATGAATAAATTAGAGTATAGCTCATATGTAGCTTGAAGAACATGGTATCTATATCCACACCCAAACTTAACACAAGTATTTTTTCCTTTAATAATGTCATGTTTATATACTTTCACACAGTCACTCAGTTTATACTTACAACAACTGCAGAATTTATCTTTATTACTTCTTTTAGTTTTTGAGATTATAAGCACGTAATTTCCCCCCTTTCTTCCATTTCCTTCCTCGAAACAGTCCCATATAACTCTCCTTGCTCTCTTTCAAATTCATGAGGAATTCTGAGAATAGGATAGTCTTCTCCAGGGAAAAGTGCATCAATTTGTTATCCAATATCAAATGGCCAGCCCTAACATCATACAGACAGATATACATATATATCTTGAATATACATGCATATATATATATGTATGTATGTAACAACAATTAATGGAAAAAAAGAGTATATATGCTTAAATACGTATGCATATACATACATATATGCATGTAGCAACAATTAATGGTGATAGGAGTTCCGTTTTTAAAAGGCAGACCACTGAGGTTCATGAGCACTTAAAGTAGCCATCCTATAGATGAGATAGTGGCTCTGCACTACTTCTCGGTTCCACAAAAATCTGTATCATGTGTCTTCTGAGATTCCTTTCTTGTGTACAAGTAAGAAACGTGGAGAAAGGTAACCCTGGCTTGTCTTCAACTTAGGAAACCATCTCCTGGACGTGCTGCACCTGGCCGCCACATCACGTGACCACCAGATGGCGCTGCCGCTTAACTCAGTTCCCTGCCGCCGGAGCAAACCTGCCTCGCTCAGGGCAGTTACCCAGTCAAGACTTTGACACTGTTTCATCAACTCTTTCCTTCTGTGATTTCCTGAGGGTTTTTTCTTTTTGTTATTGTTGTTAAGAAGAAAATGCTTTGGAATGCCAACCACCCTGGGAGGGGGTGGGAGTGGGGGGTGGGACGACAAATAAAACCCAAAAGGACACCGTGAAACCAGTACTAGAAATGCAGATCACACAAAAGTTCGCACACACAAAGTAGGATGTTATTTGGTTTAAGACCTCTTCACCAATTGTGAAAGTAAAAAGTTGGTGACTGTGGACCCCCATTGGACTCTAAATAAAGCCCATGTTTTTGTTTTGTTTTTGTTTTTACTGTTGAAAACCTGATGGACACATCCATCGGGTGTCCTGGGAGCTAGGGAAAAGTCGCCATGCTTTTACAAGAGCTCCAGATCGGGCCCTACGCTTAATCCACATATAGTGAACATACGTTATGTGCGGACTCCTGGGTGAAGTCCCAAAGGAACGGCAGCAATATCGGTTACTGGTTGTTCCCACTGACTGCTGACAACCAGCCAGTGTGCTCAGCCCCTTACCTACAGAGCGATTCACGCCCTGGCTACAACACCTATTAGGGGATATTAACCTCCTGTCACAGATAATGAAAGGGGAGATCAGAAAGGTTAAGGCAGTGTGCTAAGATCACTGACAAGGTCAACGACTCCTGCTTTGATAGTAATAGAAAGACACCAAGAGGGGAGAAGAGGCAGGTGCCAGCAAACGCGGCACACGTTGTCAGCAGACTGCCGTGGGAAGCAGAATCAGAGATGCTTTCAGAGCGCTGCATTTATTCTCGCCTTGGCTTCAAAAATACTCTCGCACAGATCCAGATTAGGAAGAAAGGGATTGTTGCCCTGTTTTGGAGTAGCTGTTGTCTACCAGTTTCCCTGTAGCGGTGTGGTTTTCAAGAACCCACTTGATCACCATTTGCTGTGGGATGGTCTTTCTGTGTGCTGTGAATATGTGTTGCTACCATTGCTACCATAAAGAAGCTGCTTTAGCTTATGGCAAGAAAGGTTATAGCCAGGTGGGAAATCCAAGCAAAGAGACAGGGAGAAGAAAGGCAGAGTCAAAGCAGATGCCAACCTGCTGCCCAAGGAGCAATATGCCAACAGACCAGTAATGCCACGGCCACATGACAAAACATAGAGTAATAGAAATGGGTTAATTTATTATTTTAGCGTTTTTTTTTCCAGAGCTGAGGACCAAACCCAGGGCCTTGCGCTTGTTAGACAAGCGCTCTACCACTGTGCTAAATCCCCAACCCCTGAAATGGGTTAATTTACGATAAAAGAGATAGCTAGTAATAAGCCTGAGCCATAGGCCAAACAGTTTGTAATTAATATTAAGCCTCTGAATGATTCTTTTATAAGCTGCTGCAGGTGAAGTGGGAAACAGAAAAGCTTCCAGTTACACCCACCAACCCAGAAAACTGCAGTCACTGCTACTGTTGCTAGACTATGAGGAATATTATCCTGTAGGCAAGAGTTTTCTCCAACCAGTGAGGGAGCTGAGGTAGAGTCAGAAGGATGTCCCCAGGAAGTAACCACGATGAGTCCTTATCCAAGCAAGACTGGCTTTTCTGTTGATACAGTAGCTCTCAGTTTCTATCCTTAAAAAAAGAAATTACATGTGTCCTGTGTGAATGTGAGTGTGTGTGTGTGTGTGTGTGTGTGTGTGTGTGTGTGTGTGTGAGAGAGAGAGAGAGAGAGAGAGAGAGAGAGAGAGAGAGAGAGAGAGAGAGCGCATTCTGTTGTCAAAGGTCAGAGGACAAACCATGGGAACTGGTTTTCTACTCTTTCCACCAGGGAACTGAACTTGATGTGCCCTTACCTGAAGAGCTACCATGCCAGTAAAGCATCATGGGCACACTGTGCTTTGTGATGAAGACCAACAAAGGAACCGTATCTGAGACTTAATCTTCCATGTGGCCAGTTTTATGTAAGAGGCGTAAGGCAGATATCAGGCCTTGGATGGCAGGTGTCTGAACGGCTCACCTCTATTTCCGAGCACCAGCAGAATCAATGTTTGCACTGTATGAGTTTGCTCTTAGTTCAATGTATTGATTATTCCATTGGTTCATGTGTTTGTTTTCATCACTGTGTGTGGTGACTGCTGTTATGGAGATCACTCCAGGAACTGAATGCCTTCTTTAGCTCAAACTCTGCTCTGAGAAGGTAATCTATTTAGAAGCTTAGGAACCTAGTCCAGGAGAGAAAAAACAAAGCAACAACAACAACAACAAAAAAAAAACTCACCTCATTTGTGGTCAGACCTTCAGGGGACAAACACTTCTAGAGTGTCCCAGGATTCAGGTATGAGTCACTGCTGAGGCCATGGAGAGGGCAGAGAGGAAGAATCAGAAAATAATCTCTAAGTTTACCTCTTTTTTTCTGCCAGCATGTGTAGATTACATGTATCTGGTGACTATTAGGATATATTGGCTCTGTGATTAACTTAGACATGACACCATTCTATGAGCTATTAACACTCTAATGTAAAGTTTACATGTTTCTGAACTGGAACCTGTTGGTCCCTGTCACCTGTTCTAGCGTAGTGCATTGCCATCTCTGCTCTCTTAGCTTCGACCAGTCTTTATGAGCTTGACAAATCATTCTTACCTTTTCTACAATTCGGTCCCCTGGCTGCACAGCCCATCCCTCAGGTACAGTGTAGGCCATATGAGGTAGAAGCTCGAATGGATAACTCTGAGGCAGGCTTTGGGTGCCAATCTCAGTCCTGTCACTTATTTTATGGGTCTCTTTCGGCAGTGTGCATAACGATTCTACTCATCAGTGCCACCATCTACCAAAGGATGCTCTTCCTTTACATAACAAACCAGTTACACAACATTTACTATATATGGCATACAGTGCTTAAGCAAAAAGAAAAACCACTCAATAAGGAAAAAAGATCACCTCCTCTGTGGAATTTACATTCCAATAAGAATGACAAGTAAGTCAGTAACACAATTTAAAGAAAGAATCCTGGAAAAATCATATTGCTTACATATGTTCTGTTACTGCAATAGCTAAAGGGACTTCAAGAACATTTAAAAATATTTTGACTTAGCCGGGCGGTGGTGACGCACGCCTTTAATCCCAGCACTCGGGAGGCAGAGGCAGGCGGATCTCTGTCAGTCCGAGGCCAGCCCGGGCTACTAAGTGAGTTCCAGGAAAGGCGCAAAGCTACACAGAGAAACCCTGTCTCGAAAAACCAAAAAAAAAAAAAAAAAAAATTTTGACTTATATTTTCACAGTTCCATACTTGTGTATACTGTATTTGATCACATTCCATTCCCATTACTCTGTTTCTTGTCCTTTCCTCTGAATCTCTCACGACTTTAAGGGTTTTGACTCTACTGCACACAAGTTACATTTTTATTTAATGAATTCTCATAAAGTCCCCGTTCCATGAGAAACATAATTTCACACATGAAGACCTCAAGTTAAAAGATGTGAAACTGTCCAGAATCTAAATTGTTGTCTTGTCTCTTTATGTCAGTTTGATTTCTCTTTATCCCATAGCGACCTTTCCACTATATCTAGAAGAGGCAGATCTGAGCCATGCCTCCATTATTAAATCATCCAAATCTGGATGAATTAGTGACCATGAATCCTGATGACATGCAACTGACCTGTCTGTTCCCAGGCATGCATGTTATCAATATTTTGCTTCTAGATGTCTCTTATCAGCAGTCTCCAGGAGAGTGGCATGCTTGTTGCAACCGACTAATCTACATTGACACACCCTACCCCTCAGCCTGTAGTTCGCATTACTTCTATTCTTGAGGTTGTGCGTTCTGTGGGCTGAGGCGCTGTATACTGTCATACAACCTACATGGAAGTACCACACAATATTTTCATTTCCCTCAAAGTCCTCTCTGCCATGTCCATCTATTCATACCTATGCCCACTCCCTGGTTATCAATGATTTTTTTTTTACTGTCTCCATGGTTTTAATTCTCCAGCATGCCGTATATTTAGAGCCATATTGTATTTAGCTTTTTCAGCTTTACTTCATTCACTTAGCACCATGTACTTGTTGCCCTCGTGAGTTTTCAAGCTGGAGAATTCATTCCGTTTTAGCACCGAGCAAGGCCAGGATCTGCCAGTTTGTTCATTTCCCTTCTAAAGATACCTTGATTATTTTTTTAATAGTTTGGAGGTTATTTAGAGAATATTTATGAATATATGTATTCGGGATTCTGTATGGACATTTTCAATCCCTCAAGCTAAATATTACAGTGTGATTGTTGAATAGTAGATTCATAGTAGATTGTTAAGTAGAGTTTGCTTAGTTTTGTAACAAACCACCAAACTGGCTCCCAAAGTGACAGAACCATTCTGCAACCCCAGCCACAATGAATGGGCAGTCCTGTCTTCCTAAGTTCTTGTCTGTTGTTGGTGTTCTCACTATGGTGAATGGGGGCCATTTTCAGGGGTAGACATCTCACTGTTGTTCTAATGTGCCTTTCTTAATCAGTATTGTGGAAATGCTTATATATTCTCACAAATTCAGACGATAAAACCTTAACCCCAAAGACATGGTATTAGGTGTGAAGACACTCTGAGAAGTCTGCCTTCTCCAATCAGAAGGGCCCTGATCAGCACTCAATCATATTAGCTCTAGGATCCTACTTCCTAGCATCCAGAATAGTGAGAAATAAGTTTAGTTTCCGATGAATTGCTCATGTTATGGCGATTTGCTAGATTACTTTTAGTGGACTAGGACTCAGACACTATGGAACATCTTTTCATGTACTTATATCTCATTCATATATATTTGATGAGTTGTTTGTCCAGGTCTTTGGCCCATTTCTTTCTCTTTTCTTTTAGATTTTTATTATTTAAAATGATTTTTAAATTTAAATATATATTTGATCATATTCCTCCCCTCCGCAAAGTCCTCACCCAAGGTCCTCTCCCCCTCCTTACCCATCCAACTTTAAGTTCTTTCTTAAAAAACAAAAGCACGATGCAATAATAAAACCACCCTGAACCAAAAACACAAAATAAAACCAACCCTATACACCTTCCCCCCACGCGCCGCACCAAACTATAACCAAATAAAGACACACACAAAAACATTATGGAATTTGTTTTCTGGTCATCTACTCCTGAACAGGATGTTTGTAGTGGGTAGCCATTCCAGCTTTGATCTGGAAGTTCCAACCCCCATTGAGACTTCGGCAACTGTCACGCCTACAAGGCGGGGCCAAGGGAGGTGCCGGGGGACCCGAGATCTGGATCGGCGGGTGCTCTCTCTGTTGCGGGACCCTGGACTGGAGAGGTGGACTGAGCAGAGCTCCAGAGAACACCGCTGGACTGTGATACACCTTCCCCAGACTCCGCGACCTACCTATTCCTTAATTTGTAAGTTACGCCATTAAATAAATCTCCTTTTAACTACGTGGAGTGGCCTTAATAATTTCACCAATAGATGTTAGTTAGTCCTGGAAGGATATACCCAGTGTTATTCTCTTGGAGAAAACTGATTTTCTCTCTCCTAATGACAGTTCAGTTGTTAACCTTTACCCTAGTGGTTAGGTTTTTCTTGATTCATTCACTGTTTATGAGTTGGGCTAACACATTACTGTCTTAAAATACCAACCATATTTTTAATTATTTTTGTTATCATTAGCTAATGCAGAAGCTGGAGCCTGGATGTTAGTGATCACATATTGAGACTTACATGACCATTGATTAGTAAGCAGGCAGGGGATGGCAGACACATTACAGCCTAGCAACCCAGCGGCCTTTAATGTACTCTAGCAAAACACGTAGGAAAGGTGGGCTCAAGGATAGTCTCTGGCAGACTTTGTGCCACAAAGAGTGTAACAAACTCCAGGGAAACAGTGGAAGATAAAAAGAATGACTCAGATCTACCTCTTAGTCTAGAACTAAGGTCTTCTCATTCATTGTTCATTTAGGAAGAATGGATGTGCCCTGCCCTCCACCCCAAGGGAAAAAAAAATCTAGAACGTGTCCTAATTTGGGGAGTGTTCAGTTCCACTTCACTTAACTGAAATATATTATTTTATGATATGAGAATCTCATACATTGTCTATAAGATGAACGATTTTTGCTTCATGAATGTAGTGAATATAGAAATATACATCTTTGGGGGATACTGACAGGTTGTCTCCTTGACCAAACTCTAATCTATATATTCTTCTCAATAAAATCATGACTTCTGAGCTTTCGCTTTTCTGTGTCCAATTTTCTAAGAATCCACAGTGTAGCCTGAGTTTTCCACCCTTAATATGTAACTGGTGTGCATATCTGATGGGATTCTACTTTGGGTGACTTTGGATTGCCCCAAGCAAGAATCCTATTGTTTTGATTTAGTGGGTACCCCATTCCTTCTTGCTCTTAAGATTTACTCTGGATACTTTTCAGTCCTCTGTTGTCTTACTCCCATACCTGCCCACTGGATGCAGATTACCATGTTGACTTGGTTTTCAAGTTGAGCCCAGTCTCTTCCTCATTGCAAACCCCACCACATGTTTAACTTGAATACAACTATCATTATTTGGCAAAAAAGAAAAAATATTTTTCGTCAATAATATTAATGAGGAAAGTTAGTGTCCTAGTTAGGGTTTCTATTGCTGTGAAGAGACACCATGACCATGGCAACTCTGATAAAGGAAAGCATTTAATTGGAGCTAGCTTACAGTTCAGAGGTTTAGTCCATTATTGACATGGTGGGAAGCATGGCAACAGGCAGGCAGGCATGGTGCTGGAGAAGTAGTTTCCAGTTCTACATCTGGATCCTCAGGCAGCAGGAAGAGTGAGTGAGATACCAGGCCTGGCTTGAGCTTCTGAAACCTCAAAGACCACCCTATTAATATGTTTTCTCCAACAAGGCCACACCTCCAATGATGCCATTCCTTATGAGTCTACAGAGGCCATTTTCATTCAAACAACCGCAGTTAGACTTAATCATCATTCCTGTAATATATGAGTTAATCTTGTGAAAACAGAGCTGAGCTGAGAAATGAGCACCACGAAGGTTTCTTTCTTTTTCCTTTGCCATTGGCTACCAGACTTGCCTGTTTCACAGTAAAGACCTTTCACAATGAACTTCAACTTGTTCTCACAGTCTTTTTAATCCTCTCTCTAGATAGTACTGTTTGCTAAGAGGATCAATATAGTATACATGAGATACAACGTTTTAGGCTTATAGTGATCTGGGGCTGTTTTCAAGATACAAGTAACTCTACAGGTGAATTTATCTACTCCAGAGACATGAAAGCAACCTTCAGTTTTCTCCTCAAAGCCTGTCAAAGACTTCTAGCTGTTCCCACTGAGAAGGTCAAGGCTGTACCCGAATTCCCAAGAGTGTACATGAGTTCCAGTCTGAGATTTTATAGTAGTTTACTGGAACACCCTTCATTTCAGCAACTAACAGCAGTTTGGGGACTAAAGAGTGAGATTTAAGAGTAAACATCTAAGAATAACTACCATTAAGGATTTGCAACTGCTCTTCTCGGTAGCCTTTACATGTGGCAAAATCTAGCATTCTGCAAGTGGGATTCCCCTTGCCAACGCTTTCCATGCAAAACTGAAAAACTCATCTTTGAAAGGTGAGGAACCACAATCCATTATTCCTTGCATTTTATCTTTGTATTTTGGCATTCACCCTGGAATTTCTCCTCATTCTTTCCTCCTCACTCTTTTCTGATTCCAGTTTCTTACTGCGACTATGGGCTGTTATTATCATTATTTCAGTCTTTCAAAGGAAAGAATGTTATATTGCTTCTCAGGGAACACTGAGCAACCCAAGCCTACAATTAGTATTTCTAAACATGTGCCAGGCTCTGGGTTTTTCCTTTCTTTTTAAATTGGATGATCTCTAGTTAGTATTTCAAAATAAATTTTTTGTTTGAGGTTGTTTTGAGAGTAGCTTTAAAAAAATAACTAGCTAGAATATAACTTCTTCTTCTAAATAAATCAAAATACATATTTATCCCAATATCAGTTAGATTAGGACATAGATAAAGATCATCAAAGGTAGAATTATGTACCTTGAGGAATCAAATTATGGTTTTTCTCAACATGGTGGTATAAGCCTGTATTCTCAACCCTGGGGGTCAGATGCAGGAAGATTGGTACAAGTTCAAGGGAACCCCACATTGTTTTAAAATAGTTTTATGGTTAAATTTAGGTTTCAGGTTGATGCTTTTTGGTATAAGATAGTAGTTTTAGAAACAATGGAGAAAATACTAGATTTCATTCAATTTAGTGTATGAGTTTGATTAATTAAAAAGCATAAGCATGTGCCTGCATTTTACCATTTTACATATCACACTAAGTCACTAAGTTCATTCCTGGAGATTATAGCCCTATGAATTTCACAGCATAGACAAAGGACAGAAAGAGTTTCTACCCATTGGTCAAATTTCCTGGGCCTCGTTGCCTTTCAGAGTCTTACAGGAGAAGCAGCAGTTACCACTGAGGGTGTGATTTTGGAGTCAGTGGCTCTGTGGTGGCAATTTAATTGACTTTTACTTATGCAAGAATTGTTTTTAAGAGGAATACTAACTCTGTATACATGACATACTTTTGCACTCACCAAACTTTTATATAATATAAGCTATTATGCAGTATTTGGATGATAGCCATACATGACTTGTTATTTGGGTACAAAATGAGCCATTTTTCCCCAACGATGTGAAGGATTTATTGAAGAAAGTATATAATGTAGAACTTAGATTTACATAACATAGAATTTCAATTCTGCTACCTGTGCTACATGGTGCATTTCTCTTTAGTTTGGATTACTAAATTGGGACTAGGAATTGTTTTGTTCCAAAGTTAGAAGTAATTAATTAATCTAGGTAACATTGTAAGTATACAGGACTATTATTATAGGTGATATATGTCTTTATAGCAGTGGTTCTCAACCTGTGGGTCATGATCCCTTTGGAGGTCATATTTCAGAAATCCTGAATATCAGATATTTATGTTATGGTTTATAACAGTAGCAAAATTACAGTCATGAAATAACAATGAAAATATTCTTATGGTTTGGGTGGGTGTCACCATAACATGAGGAATTGTATTAAAGGGTCACAACACTGGAAAGGTTGAGAACCACTGCTTTATAGCAACCACCACCATACATATTGAAATACTCAACTCCGACCAAATACATCTTCAGGCTGCATACACAGGGCTAAGTGAGACCTGCACATCCATGATATGGAGAAAAGTAGAATAGAAAACACAGTTGAGGAATATATTATGGAATGGCGCAGAGCAGAGCCCACACTTGGGCTCAGCACTTCAATTCTGCCTTCTCAGCTGTCTCTACAGCAATACTTCCACCCACTCAGTCTGTTAAATCAGCATTGATCACTCCTTGGCAACGCTCCGGGTCTTTGTCTCTGTTCCTTAGTCTAACTCCTTCACAAACCAGCCTAGGCTAAACGTCTGTTCCATGAATGAATATTTTGGTGCCAAGTTTTATACAATTACGATGGTCTCATTTCAGAACATCAAGACAGATTTTTCTTTATTTACCTCCAGACTATTACAGGCATATGGTTTGCTTTTGGATATTTTCTTCACACTTTCCTAATTAGATTAACTTTGCCTTCCAATCTCCCTTTTAGGATATCTTCCAAGATTGTTTTCTATTTTTTTTTAATTTTAAAGGAAATTTGTTTAAGTTTCTGCAATTTTCCCCAAGGGCCAAATATTATTATCTTTTACATTTTCCATAAAACACACTGGAATTCATGAGAAACCAAAAGTCCCCATACTTGGGGCAGCTGTCATTTGCAGTAGAGAGGGCCAGTGTGACTTCCTTGGAGACCATCTGTTCTGCAATCGTTAAAACGTATTGTGCAGAAGGGACACCTGTGAGGAGACATAGATTATGACTCCAGATTTGTATGTGCTGAGCTATGAAAGGAAGTGTCATCTTGGTCTGGCCCTCTATTTACTCCCTCAGAATAATGGTAGAGAAAATATTTCCTTTCTCATTAGATTAGAATGAAAAATTGATTATGTACATTTATGATAGAACTATTACAATTTTCACCAAATGTTAGCAATGATCATGTCTTGTGTGAAGCCAGCTCATACATCCAAAACTTTTCTGGGTCTGAACATTGGAGGAATAATGATGTGGAGGCTCATGTGATCTTCAATCAGCAAATAAATCGTGTGTAGTATAAATCATAGGCCAAGGGTATTACTAAGTGACACTCCTCTGTGAGGATGCCCAGAAGTACAAACTCTGATTCTGAAGCCCTCATACAGTAAGGAATCTCCCAGGACAGAGGTCCCCATCACCACTGGATTGTCGTTTCACAGAGAGATTGGTATAGGAATACCACATACATGAATACTCTATTGGTGTGCCATGTGTGTGCATGCATGTGTGTGTTTGTGTGTGTACCTTATTTCTGCATATGTATGGAGATCCGGAGGAGGATACTGGGTACCTTATCTATTACCATTCACCTTTTATACTTGAGACAAAATTTTCTTTATGTCCCCATAAGATACAGAGCCCCCCTCCAGCAGGAAGTAGTAAAAGAAGCTACGCCCAAATTCCCAAATATACCAAGCTGACTTTGGAGATGTGTAAAGGTTAAAACCTTCCTTTTTAAGAAAAGAAAAGGGAAGTGCTGTGGGATGGGCTGTATGTCAAATGTGTTGCTGATTGGTCAATGAATAAATCACTGATTGGCAGTGGCCAGGCAGGAAGTATAGGCGGGACTAACAGAGAGGAGAATGGAGAGAACAGGAAGCTGGGTGGAGGAGACACTGCCAGCCGCCATCAGGACAAGGAAGATGTAAAGTACCAGTAAGCCACAAGCCACGTGGCAAGGTATAGATTAATAGAAATGGATTAATTTAAGCTGTAAGAACAGTTAGCAAGAAGCCTGCCACGGCCATACAGTTTGTAACCAATATAAGTCTCTGTGTTTACTTGGTCGGGTCTGAATGGCTGTGGGACTGGCAGGTGACAGAGATTTATCCTGACTGTGGGCCAGGCAGGAAAACTTAAGCTACAATCTCTCCCTGAATCCAGGGATAGGCTGGCATCCAGCAAGTTTCAACATGATCCCCCTGTCTCTGGCTCCTACAGCACTGAGGAAACAGGTACCCACAGCCACATGTGACTTTTTACATGGATTCTGAGATTCAAACTCAGGTCCACATACTTGCCTAGCATGTACTCTTACTCACTGAGCCATCTCTGTAGATCTTTCCTGTTTCTGTAAAAGAAAGTTGTTGTCATGATGCATGGCTTCACATCCTGTTTCCTTCTGTATTATGAGGCTTTATTAAAGTTTCTAAATGCCATTTTCTCCAAGACCCTTTTGGGGTAAAAGAAGACTAAAGCTTTGACTTCCACCTATGCAAATTAATGACTATAGTTTACATCATGCTGGATTCTGAAATTTACACCTGAAGTTATCGGTATGTTCCAGAAGGCATGTGGGTAAAAGTTAGCTTATAATAGTGAAAAACATGTAGAGTAAAAATGCATTTTCTTTCTAAGTTTCTGCTCAATATCTTCATGTTCAACTCTGTCATGGTGTCTCTCTCAGCACTGAACATGATTTACGGCTTCAAATTCTTCTGTTGTGGAGATCTGAGATTTTCCCTGTGCTGAGATTATAGATGTGCTCCTTCAAGACAGCTGAAACAAAAGCCACCTTTGAGTCTTGCTCAGGTCTCTTCTGGAGCTCTGCAAGTTCTAGAATCACTGTTCCATTTTCCACAATTGTCTTGTAACTCAGCTCCCTAGGGGACGTTTCCACGTTAGGGAAATGGTTGACATTCCTAAGTGTTTCACAGCATTTGGGGGCAAGATGCCCTCCAAACACTAGCTAGAATTCATGATGCTCTATTCTCTCTAGGTTTATTGATATGCTATTTGTTTTCTAAACCCTTTTTTAGATAAAGGAATTATTAGTAAATTGAGACATCTATTGAAAGTATTTTAATGACCAAAACAATTAGCTCAGATTTTGAGTACAGTTTAGCTCTCATGTGTGTGTGTGTGTGTGTGTGTGTGTGTGTGTGTGTGTGTGTGTGTGTGTGTGTGTGACTAATTTATGTGACAACTTGAAGATTTGTCAAGAGCCTAAGAAGATCTGAGCATACTCCCTCATACTTGTAATAATCATAGTACTTGGGAATCTGAGGCAGGAGGATAGCAAGTTTGAGGCCAGTCTAGACTATCCAACAACAACAATGATCAAGACATAGGAGTCCAGAACACTTAGAAATGTTCAGAAATAGAAAAAAAGGGAACACTGGTGTATATGGGATGTTGACATTCATATATATTTAAAATATGCTCCGGGAAGCAATTAGAAAATATTGGGAGAAGTTATGGATAAGGGAAATAGCAGCAATAACAGAAGAGTGATTAAAAATGTGGCAACACTTTAACCCTGTCTCTACTTTAATAGAAAGACATCAGTATCATGAAAAATAGTCTGTGTTTAAGGATTTAGTCATTTTTTAAGTAACAAAAAGAAATAAAATATTTCTATATGGTCAAAGTAGAAAGTGACAATTGATGCTCATTCTAGCCTTGCTAAATACCAGTATTTTTAAACAAAAGTTTCCACCTTTTGTGGCTTTTTCCAAATAATTATGAGAAATCTCTTGAATGTCTATGAAGTTTCCAACTTCAGTATTTATTGGGCATTTTGTAGAAATGGATGGATCTTGCAGAAATTGACACTGAGTTTTATTTAGTGATAGGAATATCCTATAATGTGGAAAGAATGTTTGATGGTCTGGGTCCATGAGTTCCACGAAGGCCTGAACTATCTACAAAAATAAGCAAAGAAAGTTCTTGTGTACACAAAATCTGAAACAAATTTAACACAAAGAAACACACGTTTTGTGGTTCAAAAAATGAAAAGTCAGCACAATATCAAGTATACTTGATTTCTTGTTCAGAGTAGCTGAATTCTAACAACTGCATTCATTTAGGGATCATATTGATATGACTTTCTTTTTAATTCTGTGTTAAGCCTCATGATTTCATGCCCTAAGCCACATATTTTTAAGTAAATCTAGTATAAACATTCTCTCTTGGCAATGACAGTGGTTAATGAAGGCCATGGTGTTAGTAGTATGGCCAATGTGAACCTATAAGAGACTTTCCATTCTCCTTTTTAAATTTAAACGCTGCTGCTGCTGCTGCTGCTGCTGCTGCTGCTGATGATGATGTGTGTGTGTGTGTGTGTGTGTGTGTGTGTGTGTGTGTGTGTATGATGTGTGCCATTGTACATGCATAAAGGTCAAAGGGCAAATTCCAGGAATTGGTTTCTCTCCTTCAACAGTGGCTTCCAGGCATCTAACTCAGGTTGTCAGGATTGACAAACACTTTTCCCAGAGTCATCTCACTGTCCCAGACCCCTTTCACTCATTCATCAATATAAATATTCCCTAGAATCGCTCCTCAGCCTTTTGGCTAAGATCAAGTATATAAATATTCCCTAGATACTTTGGCAACAGGCAGGCAAGGAGCTACTAAGAATTTGTGTGCACTGTTACCTCATGATAATCATGGATGAACGCTGTTCTTGCAATGAATGTGTAAAGCAGATGCTGAGGGATGTCTTAAGAGAACTGGCCCATTTCTATGGCAGATGTGACTCCTGTGTTGTTGGATGAAGACGAACTCCTAGTGTCACACGCTCCCTCACTATTATTATTGTTATTGAGTGAATTTAATCCCCGAATGTACTTTCAGTAAGCTTTTCGCTAAGAGTGTGCAAATGGAAAGAGTGTCAGAAGACAGGAGCTCTTCACATGGAAAATCCAGCAACAGAGTTTGTTCTGGTCACCAAGGAATTCCTCTTATTAGCCTGTTCATATCTCTAGCTTTACCTCTAAATGCAAATTTTGACTTGTTTTCCTAATCTTGACTAGTGCTTCTCTCAAGTTCTTGCTTTTTCCTCTATCTTTCAGAATTCAGCATCAGGAAGAAGATAGTTCCAGCCCTCTATTTTGTAAGAGAACAGAAGTCCGTATGATTTAGCATGTAATCGAATTGCAAACACAAGTCTACAACTTAGGGTAGGAAATCTACTTAAACTGAGTCTCACCTATGGCTACAAAATACCTAACAGACTCCAAGCAGAAGAAATGGAATTCATCATTCTGGAAAAATGCTCCGTTTTATTAAAATCATATTTATACATTTTGCATCATTTTGGGGAGTGTTGAAGCCAACATAAATAGTCTACCTGACGCTGGCTTCATTTTTACATACACAGTATTTCAATGCTTCTTAGAAACAGAAACAAAGCAACAGTATGTTACAGAGGACAGCTTCATAAGTAGAACATTCTCATCAATGTTTCTTCCCATTGAGGCTGTCCATACAGTCATTTGTCAGGACTGCACAGAATCTGTTGCTGTGTTGCTTCACTCAGTGACATGTACAGCTAACAGCTCTAAGGTGGAACCTGGAGAGACTTCTCAACACAGCTGTGCTCTGTCTCATGATGAAGTAGAACCCATATCTTTACTCTCTCTTATAACTTTGAGAGCATGATGGGCAGATGAAATCTAAGAGTTTCCTAGAAATTTCCTGCCTGGACTCTGGAAGGAAGAGTTGGCTTCTCCTAGCTGTACTTGTCACCGACTTTTCTAGACAGAGATATCCATACAGATATGAAACCAAAAACCAAAATCAGGAATAAAAACAGCAAAAGCCCTATGGGGGGGCTACAAGGAAAATTTCCCTTAAGTATTAGATGGTATCTGGTAATAGAAATTCATAAGGTATTTGTGAAAAGAACTTGATGAGAGGCACTTATTTTAACTACAGGAGTTAAAATAACTCAAAATGGGGCTCCCATTTTCTGAATCTCATTCCCAGCATGCTCTTCTTTAGTCCACACTGGCTATTTCTTTGACATTCTCAAGCATACAGTTGCCTGGGGATTTTGACACTTGCTGCTGTTCATTTCTAGAATAGCCTCCTTTTCTCAGGTAGTCTTACTCATCATTTTATATAGGTGATTCTTCAATTGTCACCTTACTAAATAAGTTACCTACCCTCTATTTAAAGAGCAAACTCTCAGTCTACATCCAAACTCCTGCTGTGGTTATTTTTCTTCATATCATTTAACATCACATTTTACATAAACGTATGTATATCACAGCTGTGTCTCCAATGGCTAGTACAGTACCACAGTTTATACATGCTAAAGAGATAAACAATCCAACCAATTCATCTATTATTTGATGAAATAGCTTACATAAATCTCTGATACTCAAATGGTACTTTCTCAGTGTGTCAGTGAAATGAATGGAATATGATGATTTTGAAGAATGATTTATATTTAAAGATGAAAGCCATGTTTGAAGTTCTTGGTCCTAAAAGCCAAGGAAGGATGACTTTCTATTGTGTAATCCAGTGTTTAGATGAACTAAGTGTTTACTTATAAAAGTGCTTTGCACCATCCTGTGTTTTAATAGGTTAAAGCTCACAAGATAAATTGACATAAATAGAATGGAAAAAACAAAAATATTCACCACTGTTATGGAGGCTAGAAAGGATCAAGGTACTGGCTGAACCACAGTATGGCTAAGGTCAGCTTTCTGGTTTCCAGACATTCATTCTCTCATTTGTCATAGTAGAGAGTGGAGGCTCACTTTACCAGTGTGCTGTCCCCATCTCTTTTCTTATAGAACTTTGGATCCCATTTGTGGATATTCTACTGTCATGACTTAATTGTATAACAAAGCCCCCATCTACAACTACCATAATATTGGGGGTTATGATTTCAGGACGTAGATTTTTGGGAACATGAACATTCATTCAATAACACCAGCTAAATCAAACTGTTCTACCATCTCAGCAAAAAACATAACCAGCAGAAGCAGATGCCCTTAAGCATACACCAGAAAAGCATTTATTACTTTGATAGGAAATTTTTATCCAATGAGAAAAGTATCTAAGTCTATAGAGCTCAAACAAAATAGAATTACAAGCTTTACATCATCATGGATAATTTGGAAACCTCCAAATTTAAAACATTCTAGTCACTACATGAGATAAGTGATCATATCACTTTAGGACTTAAGGCTCAAAAATAGAGAAAGACTTGATAATTGTTTTAAATTACTGAAGTTTTTTAAAACAAATGCCAATAAAGACTGAGATTTTCACTGAAATAAGTAATAGCATGTTTTATAATAATTCCGGTGTAGAACTGGAAAGTGGTTCAGAATCAAAGCTATTCATACACAGAAACTTAGCTATTCCCATCTTTTCTCAATTCCTCTCCATCTTTCCACCATGGCCCTTGAACTTTATGTTTCTTGTGTATTACCTTTTCTAGATTAAATTTGTTAAAATATAGTTTTCACACATATCTATGAAAATTACTGGTATGTGGTATTATTTTATGCTATGGCTTTGGTTAATATTTGCAATTCTGGTAATTTATCATGATTAAGTTTATCTTAGAAATGTAGGGTGGCTTAATATGTAAAAACCAATCATTTTAACTCATCATATTACAAACTAAACTTGATAAAGCAACTGGATATATCAAGCAATTAATTTGATTCAATCTACTGCCTATTCCTGTTGATACGTCTTTTTATCTGGTACAGGTCATGAATGGGAATATATAACTACTATAATATTTAAAGACAAAAGAGTGAATGCTTTGCCCAGAAATCAAGAAAAAAATACAGATGATGTCTAGTCTCATTAAGTTTGTTTAATTTTAAAATAGAGGTTGGGCAAAGAAAAGAAACTGCAGGTATTTCAATTAGAAAGACAGAAGTAACACATCATTTGATTATTTTTAACCCCAAAGTGCATATTATTATTCTAAGGACTGAGTAATATCAACTTTTAAGATTTATTATTTGACAATTTTACACAAGTATACAATATATTCTAATTACTCTCATCCCCTTTCTTCTCTCCCTCCCACCATCAATTCCCTCCCACCCTCCCTTCAGATTCCTTTCCCATATTCATATCATTTTGTGCTGATTTGTGATCTACCACATTTAACCGGGATCGCCTGCATGAACATGGGCATAGAATTATCAGCTTCAGCATGGGTTCTTAAAAGTGGTTATATAGTCAAAAGCAATGACTCTCCCTCTCCTAGCATCCATCAGCAGCCAATAGTTCTGCACAGAGGAATAAGATCCCATAGTCCTGTTCCCTATCTGTGACTGACTCTTGATAGCCTAGTATTATACAGGCCTAGCTCAGGGAACTGTAGTTGTGGTAATCTCATGGCCTAATGGTAGTGTCAGGTCTAGAATATAGAATCTCACAGCCCTTTCCTCTGACATCTGGCTTTCACATTCATTCTGTTTTCTTTTTTAGGGTGTTCCTTGAGCCTTAGGGGAGCTGATGTAGATGTGTTGTTAAAGACTGAACACTCAATGGTCACTTATTCTCAGCACCATAGCAGTCATGAATTTCTGCATTCACCATTTACTTCACTACATAAGGAAACTCCTTTGATAATGACTGAGGAGAAGATCTGGGGGGGGCATCAAAAAGGCATGATGAAACTTTAGCAGGTTCTGTGCTTTTTCAATTTCTTGATGGTGGTACAGCATTCATGAACATGAAGTATACCTTCACACATGCGTATGCTTATGGCAAATGTTACTCATTCTACACATGAACTATATAATTATTTTACATAAATATTTGAATAATATGGTTAAAACCCAAAGGAAAACAAACAACAATAAAACTGTTAAAACTGAAATGTGAGCATAATCTCCATGTCCTAACTCTTTTGCTTCAGGCCTCTCACAGGTATCACATAGGTTACATGCTTGGCTTGACATTGGATTCAGGGGTCACTGATGACTTTATCATCTGTGCAAAGAGAGTGGTAGTGTATCTATGTGCTGCTTGCTAGCCTGAAAATTTCTATTCAAGAAATTACCTTAGGTTGCATGCAAGTGTTGGCTTGTAGTCGTTCTGAGGTTGGGCCTAGTCAGTGTATCACACAGGGAAAACATTCAGATGTCACCAAGAACAGAAATACAATTAGTGACACAGATGTGAGGCATCCTTTTACACTGTCCTATTCAATTTTGAACCATTTTAAACTTCTCTGGTACTAGCATTACTCTGGAAGTTTCAAGCTTCACAATTAATGGTCCCTGAAAATAAGATGTTGGTGACAATGGATTTGGGTTGAAATATGATGTTGTATTTGCCAGCCATCTCTTGTCATATGACCCTTTGACAGCTGTCAAGGCTATTAATTAATGGACAAGGATAATTAAAATTGCTGACTCCAAACCTCTTCATGTTTTCCCAGAGAAATGAAGTCTGTATTCTTTGCTATGAAAAACTCAGATTTGAGCATTCTTCTCAAGTAGTATTCCTTTCTTTACTCTTTTTTTTTCATGTATGTTGTGTACGGATGTACATATGAGGGTGTGCACACAAGGGCATGCAGGTGCACATACATGTATATGCACATTGTATAGACACCTGAGGCTGACAGTGGGTCTTGTCCTCAATCACTCTCGATTTATTTTGTGTGAAACAGGATCTCTCTCTCAATCAACCTGAAGCTTATTGGTTCAGCTAGCATAACCTGTGTACTCCACGGATCCCCTTGTATCTGTCCCCCCAGCATGGAGGCTAAAGATACATTCCATTGTGCTTGGTTTTGCATGGATACTGAGATCTGAACTCAGGTCCTAATACTTGCGCATCAATTACTTTGCAGACCAAGTCATCTCAGCAGCCCCAGTATTCCCTTCTTAAAAAATGGAATAATTATCAATGTGTGATGTCTAGATGTTTAAAGGACAGATTAAAAAAGGCATAAAGAACATTCAAAAGAAGGAAAAAAAGATTAAAGATTATAAAACTAATATTTTATAATTATTATTTAATGTATTTTATGAAGCATTTCCTCTGTGTCAGACATAATACTTGAATTATCTGAATAATGGCCCCTAACTAGTCTGATTCTTGCCTTCAGGGGGCTTATAGTACAGAAAATGCCTCCATTAAATACACAGTTTGTATACATTCCTGCTTTCTTCCCATTCTCATTTAAATAGTCCCTATTCAATACACATGCATATTTACATTACTAATTTTATGACACAAAAAGTCAGAAGTTTCGTTGATCTGTAAAACGCAGCTCCTTCCCCCTTTCATTTCTACTTTCTTTTTCTTGGCCTTTCTCCTTCTTTCTTAAAAATTTCCACTACTTACTTCTGGTCCCCCTACCTGCCCCCTACCCCACCTCCCATTCATTCCTCAGAGGGGGTAAGGCCTCCCTTGGGGAGTCAACACAGGCTGGCATACCAAGTTGGGGCAGGACCAAGCTCCTCCCCCCTCATCAAGGCTGAGCAAGGCATCCCACCACAGGGAATGGGCTCTAAAAAGCGAGTTCATGCACCTGGGATAAATTCTGGTCCCACTCCCAGGAGCCCCACAAACAGCTCAAGCCACACAACTGTCACCCTCATTCAGAAAGCCTAGTGCAGTCTATACAAGTTCTCCACCTGGCAGTCCAGAGTTCATGAGCTCCCACTAGCTTGGGTCAGTATCTCTGGTTTTCCCCATCATGATCTTGACCCCCCCTTTCTCCCATAATCCCTCCTCCGTCTCTTCAACTGAAGTTTAGGAGTTCAGCCCAGTGCTTGCTTGTGGATCTCTGCATCTGCTTCCATCAGTTGCTGGATGTAGGTTCTATGATGACAAGAAGGGTAGTCACTAATCTGATTATAGAGGAAGGTAAGTTCAGGCACCCTCTCCATTATTGCTAGGAGTCTTAACTGGTGTCATCCTTGTGGATTCCTGGGGATTTCCCTAGCACCAGATTTCTCCCTAACCCCCCCCCCCAATGGTTCCCTCTACCAAGATATATCTCTTCCATTGCTTTCCCTCTCTGTCCTTCCCTCCACTTGACCATCTCAGTCATTCCTGTGCTCATCCCCCATCCCTTCCCTTCTACCCCTTCCTCCCAGTTTACCCAGGAGATCTTACCTATTTTTCCTTCCTGGGGCCCTCCATGTGTGTCCTTCTTAGTGTCCTCCTTTTTACCTAGCTTCTCTGAAGTTGTGAATTATAGTCTGGTTACCCTTTGCTTTGCATCTAATATCCGTTTAAGAGTGAGTACATGTCATGTTTGTCTTTCTGAGTCTGGGTTACCTCACTCAGGATGATTCCTTCTAGTTCCATTCATTTGCCTACAAATTTCATGATATCATTATTTTTCACTGCTGAGTAGTACTCCATTGTGTAAATGTACCACATTTTCCTTATCCATCCTTTAGTTGAGGGGCATCTAGGTTGTTTGCAGGTTCTGGCTATTACAAATAATTCTGCTATGAATGTGGTTGAGAGGTCAAGATCATGATGGGGAAAACCACAGAGACAACTGACCCAAGCTGGTAGGAGCTCATGACTCTGACCTGTCAGCTGGGAAAATTCATTGTACCAACCTAGGCCCTCTGAATGTGGGTGATCTTTATATGACTAGATCTGTTTGGGGAGCCCCTGGCAGTAGGATCAGGACTTATCCCAGGTACATGAAATGGCTTTTTGAAACACATTCCCTAAGGGGAGATACTTTGCTCAGCCTTGATACAGGTAGAAGAGCCTTGGTCCTGCCTTAACTTAGTATGCCAGACTTTATTGATTCCTCCCTCCCCCAAGGGAGGCCTTACCCTCTCTGAGGAGTGGATGGGGGGGGGAGGTGAGTGGGTGGAAGAAGGTGAGGGAGGGGGAGCTGGAATTGGCATGTAAAATAAAATAAAAAAACTTTTATAAAAATTTTTTTCCAACTATTGGTTTTTAAAAAATTTTAGATGTACAAATAATGTAAAATTCATTTTTAAACTCCCAAATTCCTCAACTGTATTCCAGTTGTGTTAATATGTCATGTATAAAAATATTTACATCTATGTTCAGACCCGTGGAGAGGTGGAAGGATAGAAGGGGGAGAGGAGGAAGGGAAGGAGAGAAGGAAATGGTAAAACTAGTGAAAGCGGTTGATACCAGAGAAGAGGGAGCTTCAACAGAGGAATTCCCTCATTTGGTTTGGTCTGTGGGGCATTTTCTAGATTGCTAATTGATGTAAGTGTCCCAGGCCACTGGGAGCATGCAGTACCATCCCTAGGCCAGTAAGCTTGTGCTATAGTAAAAAACTAGCTTACCAAGACAGAGGAATCAAGCCAGTAAGCAGTGTTTCTCCACGTTCTCTGCTTCAGTTCCTGCCTCTGGTTCCTGCTCTGAGTCTCTGTTCTGATTTCCCTTGATGATGGCCTCCAATCCATAAGTGAGATAAACCCTTTCCTCCCTAAGTTGTTCTTGTTCAGATGTTTTATCGCATCAATAGAGAAGCAAACCAACCCATACTCTCTTGGGAATACAACAGGGATCATGTGTCTTTCTTGGTAGATGGTGATGTTCCCTTGTGAAACTTCAGTGGAGTTTCATCCACTGGACAAGGTAGCATCCCCAGATTGTCTTCAATATCAAGTTTACCTTTTTCTTCAATTGGACTTAATAACTGTCTTATTGAGATCTATTCTGAGGATTTATAGTAACCTCACTGTGCTTTATTAACTTATGGCATATTGACAACTCTTGGCTAAAATGAATATTACTAGACTAGCTTGCAAACTGTTCATTTATTTCTATCCTCTGTGTCTTTTCTTAACTGCAATTTTCTTGTAAGAGTTATATTTTATATTTTTGGTAAATTCTGAGCTATCACCATTCATTTCTCAAGCTATGCATCTGTGCATCCTTCTGTTTAATTTCTTATCCACTCATCACATCATTTTGTGGAGTACCAAAGAGATCCATGGTGTAGGTGTATTTGATTTTTCTCACCTAAATTTTTACCAAAGACTTCTAGTGGTTGGAGGTCCTGATCCAACAATTTCTCTCTCAGTACATATGCCTTTTAGAACTAAAAGTACTTAAAGAAAATTTGGAAATGACTCTTTTCAATAGTGTTTATGAGTTGGTTTCACAAGAAAAAAAAAGGATGAAAGCCTATTCTTTTTTGTTTGTTTTTGTTTTGTTTTGTTTTTTGAGACAGTGTTTCTCTGTGTAGCTTTGGTGTCTGTCCTGGATCTCACTCTGCAGACCAGGCTGGCCTTGAACTCAGAGAGATCTGCCGGGCTCTGCCTCCCAAGTGCTGGGATTAAAGGCGTACACTACCACAGCTAGGTAAAAGCCTGTTTTTAAAGGCATGTTAATGAGAGAAAAGTCTACTTTCTGTATTGTCCCACTGCTGTGGGATGGTCTGTATGTCAAATTGCTCTGATTGGTCAATAAATAAATAAAACACTGATTGGCTAGTGGCCAGGCAGGAAGTATAGGCGGGACTAACAGAGAGGAGAATAGAGAAAACAGGAAGATGGGGAGACACTGCCAGCCGCTGCCATGACAAACAGCATGTGAAGATGCTGGTAAGCCAGGAGCCACGTGGCAAGGTATAGATTTATAGAAATGGGTTAATTTAAGACATAAGAACAGTTAGCAAGAAGCCTGCCACGGCCATACAGTTTGTAAGCAATATAAGTCTCTGTGTTTACTTGGTTGGGTCTGAGCGGCTGTGGGACTAGTGGGTGACTGAGATTTGTCCTGACTGTGGGCCAGGCAGGAAAACTCTAGCTACATCCCACCTTCTAAAGACCTTAACTGTAGTTCTCTATTATGGTGTGAGAGCCACTCTGGGTCTGACTGAAGTCACAGTCTTCACATGTATTTCCAAGATAAGGTTGCTTTTGTCTTGTGATCTCCCTGACTTCAGTTCGTTCTGTGATTTTTGTCTGAACTTTTCAGACCTGGGATTTTAGTGACATCATTCTATTAAACTGACCAGAGTACTCTGAATGTACAATGGACTCTGAAGTAGGGTCACAGATGAAATCAATTCAATCAACTTAAGCACAATACAAAAACAGGAATTCTGATAAGTATTAATTCAGAAATGTAGATGAAGCTTAAACTTCATACTCTCCTCCTCTTCCAACTTCCCTTCCCAGTCTACTTTATGTCCTTTTCTCTTTTTCCTGCTGGGAGAAGGTGAGTTAGCTTTTTTTAAAGAATGTAGTCCCTGGTAACTACGATGCTCCTGTGGAAAGTCACACTTCCCAGAGTATGTGGGTAGCATCAATTAGAATGTCAGGTTTCAACAGTTTTCCTATAACTAAAAATTGTGAATTAAAAAAAAAAAAACTAATATAGTTGGAGAAGCCGCTCTTTTCAATGCCTACTGTCTACGTAGGGTGCTTCTTTACATTCATTATTTCAGGGTCTTATAGAACCCCATGAGGTCCATGTGGATGTTCCGATTTAGAAAATTTATAGCCTGGGTTCTGAGACGTTAAGTGTTTGGGCTGATGTCAGGGCTAGCCAGGGGAACGGTTGGAACGCAAACCCAGATTGAAAAGCTCTCTATTTTTTCTGTCTGCATTCGATCAGAAGCATTTATCAGGAATGACCATACAGCACAAGAAATACATATATAGCCTAAGAAATGTGAAGAGTGACACAGTAGGGTGCTGTCACAGAGAGCCGAGTCCTCTTCACTTTAAGGGACTGTGTAGTGCTCAAGAGAAAGTCATTATGTGCTAGGATAACCCTTTAGTAAGATGTGCCTCTGTCCTTCTTCCTCACTTGCCTAAGGCACCTTCTGATTGGCTTCATAAAAAGCTGAATGGCCAATAGCTAGGCAGGAGAGGGTAGGCGGGACTTCCTGGCAGAGATAGGAGCTCTGGGAAAGAATCTAAGGTGTGAGGATTCACCAGCCAGATATAGAGGAAATCTGACATACAATACTGAGGAAACGTATCAAGCCATGTAGCAGAACATAGATTAATGTAAATGGGTTAATTTAAGTTTTTTTTTTTTTTTTTTTTTTTCTGAGACAGGGTTTCTCTGTGTAGCTTTTTGCCTTTCCTTTGTGCATACTCACTCTGTAGCCCAGGCTGGCCTCAAACTCACAGAGATCCGCCTGGCTCTGCCTCCTGAGTGCTGGGATTAAAGGTGTGAGCCACCACTGCCCGGCTAATTTAAGTTTTAAGAGCTACTTGGGAACAAGCCTAAGCTAAAGCTAAGCTTTCATAATTTAACAAAAAGTCTCCATGTCACTATTTGGGAGCTAGTGGCCTGAAAACCTGCTACAATTACCGCACCTGGCTTTCCTTTCTTTCTTCCCAATGGCTCCTCTGTCTCAGTAGCGTGACTGTAAAATCAGCACGTGTTTAAAACATAAATTAGTTAAGAATTAAAATGTGAGTGACCGTGGTGACTGTGGTGTTTATCCCCACCATGATTCTAAGGTGAAGCTTTGTGCTCTCATTTCTAGAGTTGAAAACACACTAAGTTGAAATTTCATTTTCCATCAGCAGGTGGTAGTGCTGTGTTACACTGTCAAGTTTTAGTATTTAATTGAAGATGCTGCTGTGTTGGTGAAAATAACATGCAGTATGAATTTTACTTCCAGAAGCATTGCATGCTGTCCTGTTATGATTGGCTTTATATACATAGAGAAGACATCGACATTATCTGGAAGACGTTACACTGTAGCAAACCTTTCTGAAGAAAGAAATGATTACGTTATAAATAAAGCACATGCTGCCTAAATAATTCAAACAATTTGGAACTTCATATAATTGATTGTAGTTTTAACGATATGATTAAAATATAGATCAAATATTTATGTAAGTACACTCTAAAATAGTATTATAAGATAGTAGTGATAAATGGTGACTGATTTTCTTTTTGTCATTTAGTGAATGAATGGGCAGAAAACTAAAGCCCTTTCACTCTTAGTCAATGTTCTATTGCTGTGAAGAGACACCATAACCATGGCAACTCGTGTAAAGGAAAGCATTTAATTGGGACTGGCTTACAGTTCAGAGGTTTAGGCCATTACCGTCATGGAGGGAAGCACGACGGCATGCAAGCAGACATGGTGCTGGGGCAGTAGCTTGAGGTTTCTGTAACCGGATCTACAGGCAGCAGAGAGAGACACTGGGACTAGACTGAACATTTGAAACCCCAAAGCCCATACCCAGTGATACACTTCCTCCAACAAAATCACACCTACTCCAACAAGGCCACACTTCCTAATCCTTGTCAAGAAGAACCACTCCCTAATACCAAGCGTTAAAATATATGAGCTTTTGGGGCCATTCCTATTCAAACCATCTCTCTATGTTTTTTTCTCTTTCTTTTCTCTCTCTCTTTCTTTCTTTATTCTTTGTTGTTTGTTTATTTTCGAGACGTGTGTGTGTGTGTGTGTGTGTGTGTGTGTGTGTGTGTGTGTGTAGCCCTGGCTGTCCTTGAACTCACTCTGTGGACAAAGCTGGCCTCAAACTAAGAAATTCACCTGCTTCTGCCTCCTGAGTGCTGGGACTAAAATTGTGTGCCACCATGCCAGTCTTGGTAAATTTTAATTAGTGTAATGATTATCTTTAATCATTTAGTACAATCACACACTATATATAAATATGTATATATATACATAAATATGTAACATATTTAGATATAGGCATTGGCCAGGACTACTAAAAGGGGGTTGCAATAACACAGGAAAATCCCCAAGAACTCAGAAAAGGGATTACATGAAGATAAAGGATGAAGATAAAAGGCTTTTCTACAGCAGAGTAGAGAGAATGCTTACAAGGTATGAGAAAAAAAATCCCGGCCAACTATACATCAAAAGGGGACTCATATCTAGAGCCTGTAAAGGAGTCTAACAATCAACAACAACCACCAAAACCAAATCAATACCTGATCTAATAAACTAAGTAGACAGTTCTCAAAGGAAAGAATACAAATGGCTGATTAATATTTGAAAACATATACAACATCTTTAGTCATCCTGAAAATACAAATCAAAATTACTTTGAGATTCCATCTCATCCCAGTCATAGTGACTATCATTAAAAACAAAATAAAACAAAAGACAAAGGAGGCTGGCATGGCTGTGGGGAAATAGAACCCTTATTCATGGCTGGTGTGAGTGTAAACTGGTGCAGTCAATATTCAATCAACATAGAGATTCCTTAAAATGTAAGAGCAAAACTACCATATAGTTTAGCTATAGGAGTCCAGGGTATTTACCTAAAGGAATCAAGGGCAGCAGACAGAAGAGATTCTTTGCACATTGGTGCCTATGGCAGCATTGTATTCAACAGTCAAGTTCTGGAATTATCTTAGAAGCCCATCAATAGTTGGATGGATAAAGAAAATGTGACACATAAGCTCGCACGCGCGCGCGCGCACACACACACACACACACACACACACACACACAGAGTGACTTTTATTCACTTCCATATAAAAATGAAATTATGTTATTTTCAGAAAAATGGATGGCGCTGGAGATCAGGTTAAGGAAACAAGCCAGACTCAGAAAGACAAAAAACGTCACACGTTTTCTCTCACGTGCAGAATCTAAAGTCAATATATTTAAATTCAGGACGCATAATTATCTAAATATATTTAATAATTAATATGTTTAGTCATTTATATTTGAATATATTTAAATATTTGAATGAGTTAGGATATTCAAATGTTGTTTAAATATTTATATTTAAATATATAGGGCATGAAAACAGAAGACGTACTTTGTGCTGGGGAGGAAGGGATCGAAGAGGACTGAGGAGGGGGAGAGAACATTGAAATGGAAATAAATAGAATTATTCCATGTTTCTCTTATATGGGGCACATAGATTTAAATATAAAAAGGCAGAGTGGGGACCGTTTGGAGGGAGGGACAGACCTGCATTAGGAAGGAGGAGAGGCAGAAAAGAGTATCTGTGGAGTAATATTGTCAAAACACAGTCACATGCATGTATGGCAATGATCTTAGTCTACTGCTCAGTATGCTAAGAATTAATTTTAGGAAAGATTCCTTTTCATTTCAAATTTCTTATCTCTTATTTGGTGCTCAATCTGTGGCCCAAAGTCTAGCTGGCTCTGCCGGGGTGGGTGTACATGTACACATGTGTACATGTAAATAAACATTCTATTTACTTGATCAGTGTGTATGTGTTTGTGTGCCTGTGCCACACCCCTGGTGGTCAGAAGACAACCCATGAGGTCAGTTTTCTCCTTTTACTACGTGGGTCCAGGGGATTGAACTCAGGTAGTCAGGCTTGGTGGCAGGCACACTTACCTGCTGAGCCATCTCACTGGCCCTATTCATATGTATTTTTAAGGCTGCTGAGTAGACAACACAAACAGAAACTCTTTAGGGTGGAAACTTGAGAATCACACTTCTTGGAATCTCTCCCCAAACTATATAACTATAGAATATAGTGGAGACCCTCTAGTTTGGGTATTTAAAAGTCTCTGTTGCTAGAAGCAACAGCTTCCTAATATGGGGAAATAAGTAAACAAAACCGTGAAGTAGCCTAGGTCTGGTGGGACACCAGATTATTAAGAAGTGGGAACTGTAAACATTGTGTCTTGTTTTACAGTATAAAAGGAAAACATTGCAAACACAAAATGAGACACACTTCCTTCAGAGTAGGACAACTTCTGAGGGACAAAACTGAAGGTAGCTAAACTTTTTCCCAGCATCAACATTTCTGGGTCACTGTGAATCAAGAACAATATCCTCATTGGAACTACCTAGATCAAGGAAGCTAAAGATTCCCCATAAACAGTTGAGGACTGTATAGCTGTGAGAGTCATCCTCTCACAGATGTATTCAGTAGTTAGAAATGTATAGAGGAAACTGGTTGAGGTGTCTATATTCTCCTTGAGACAACTATGAACACTTGTACCTTTCATTGTGTTCTAGTGTCTCTAGAGGAGTGGTTCTCAACCTGTGGGTCACAACCCCTTTGGCAAACCTCTATCTCCAAGAATATATACATTATGATTCATAGCAGTAGAAAAAAGTTACAGTTATGAAGTGGCAATGAAAATAATTTGATGTTGGGGTGTCACTATAACACAAGGAACTGTATCAAAGGGCTGCAGCATTAGGAAGGTTGAGAGTCACTGGTCTAGAGGAATCCCACACTCCTTCATACTTGTAATGTGAGGAGTGTCTGTAAAACACATGAATGAGTGAATGGGTGAATGAATGGATGAAAGGAAGGCCCATGTTCCCTCAGTGACCTTCCTTTCACATCCCAGTAGGTAACGACTTAGAAGTACTTGCCTTCAAGGACAGCAACTTTTTACTGTCCGTTGGGATTAACGTGATTGAGATGGGTGGAACTGGTCTGTAATGGACCTTCTAGAATAAATGCCTCTTTGTAAAACTATCACAGGAAGAGCTGAATATTCATAAATAGCATGAAAGTATCTGGCTTCAGAAGGTTAATAATGTCTCAAGATCACAGGCTCTTGGATTTTTAATACTGCAACATAGTTAAAAGAAGAGTCAAGGTCTAGAGCCTGTGACTTTACATGTTGTCCTGCTATCTTATTTTAAGGAGCAAAATGATTTTTTCAGTCTGTAGAAGTGTGGGTGAAGAAAGGACCTCTGTATGATAATAACTCTTGTTTGAAGACACAAATGATTTTAATTATATGTATAGAATTTTAATATTTTCACCGGGCTTCTATTTCCTGGTAATGGCCACAGCACAATCTAAATCCCATCTTATCAATAATACATGATATGGCACTAGGTGAGGACCCTAAATCACACACACACACACACACACACACACACACACACACACACACACACGACGCAGGGGGGCACACAAACACTGCAAAATATTACGTGTATGCATTTGAAAATACACATATCTTAAAAAAAGACAAAGCTTTAGAAAATTTAAGCATTGTGTTTAGATATTTTCTTCCCCCAATACATAAACATATGCCAACTACAGTGCATAATAATTAACTCAAACACTGGCCAATCCACAAACCATTGAAAACAATCAGGAATTCACTGTTCAGTGTTTGCTAACTATCATTGTTTGTCATGTTTTTTTTTTTTTTTCTCTAAGTTTTAACTAAATGTGTCAGAAGTTAACAAGTATTTGGGGGAAATTGCAGGTCAGGATGATAAGCTTCTTCCATGATTATGAGCATCCGTTTTATTGTCTGCATTCCTAAAGAATCATATTGTAGAAAGGTGATCTCAAGATCCAACCCTTTCCTGGCCCTAAAAATTAAAAACAAAGGCAAGAAAAAACAAAAGAAAGTACGAGTGGTTTTACCCATCCTGAACTTATTCCACAAACACTGAAATCTCCCTTCCTTTGTTGGCTTCTGCTCATTCTGCTCATGCTCACAGTATGTTGGTATCTAGAGGTACATTCTTCAAATGAATCAAGTTGTTGAGTGTGGTAAAACTAATTATAAGAGTAGGTGTTTAGGGGGCTGGAGAGATGGCTCAGAGGTAAAGCGCATTGACTGCTCTTCCAGAGGTCCTGAGTTCAATTCCCAGCAACCACATGGTGGCTCACAACCACCTGTAACGAGATCTGGTACCCTCTTCTGGCCTGCAGGGATATATGCAGACAGAACGCTGTGTACATGATAAATAAATAAATATTTAAAAAAAAAAAAAAGAGTAGGTGTTTAGCCAAAGTTGAGAAATTCTCTGCATCCATAGGAGTAGACCAGATATAGGGATTCTAATTAAGAAAAGAATATGTTGTCTTCAGGCTTTTCAAAGTTCATTCAAAACTTTAAATTTGGGGGGACATTATATAGTTACTTTGTTTTGAAGCCACAAAATATATTTTGCAAAAAAAAAAAATCTGTTTTAAGTGATACATTTAAATCTCTCACTTTAATTTTCGTAACTAAAGAATTGTAGACATATACTATTGATTTGACTTCCAAATCCCAACAGATGTCTCAAAAAGACAATAACAAAAAAAGCATAAAACTGCATACCCAGAAGTACCCATTATTCAGCCCTGAGCCTGCCAAGTTGTCAAGTGATATTATAGTTATGATCTTTAAAACACTCAAAAGGAAAAGCGAGATAACTGTAAAATGCTGAATTTTATAGCTTTTGTCTGTTCCAAAGGGATTGTCCAACAGAAAGTACCATAGCGAGCCTGATTATTACAGCACATATGGTACGTGGCATTATAAGTTATTTTGAGAGTTTTAGGGACGGGAGAGCTGTGAGTGACAGCCACAGCAGGGCAGGCTGAGGAATTTTAACTCCAGCGTTCTCGTCTTTCTGTTGGTAGAGCCTGAAACACAGAATGCTGCTCTCACAATCATTCTCTCAGTTATTTAAGGGCAAATAGCTTTGTTAAACTCACAGGGCGGAGGGGGTCGGGAAGTGTCCATTAGTGTCCGACAGCAGTGACGGTCTGCAGAAACGTCAGTGGAATTTATAAAGCCACTTCCCTGCTGTGTTTTCAAACCTCTGTGGTTATTTTCTAACCTATCAGAAAATAATGAAGATTATTATATGGGTTACACCCTGAATTAAACACTAATGGCCATTTAACTCTTTCATATGTGGGTGGTGACATGATACAGGATGATGGAACGTGGAGCTCAGAGAAACATGGAAGTCACTCATCAGAGTTTCCTCCAGGCTTTAGGCCTGTGATACCTAAAATTTTTTGACAGTATAAGATAACTTAATGGATGGTACTAAAAAAAAAAATGGCTGTTTAATGGTTGTGTCTTCAGTCTATCAATCTGACATAGACATCGTTTTCACTGGATGGATGCCAAGATGTGCCTTGGGATTTTGGAATTTTGTTATTTCAAATGCAATGTTTTAAAGCAAGACCTGACACAGTTAGCACACTTTCTAAAGTCAGGAAAGCCAGACCCCAGTTATTTGTTAAGCCTTTACTTGTAATTTTAAAGTAAATTATTTTTAAATATTCACGGTATGCAACTTTTAAACAATACAGTAAGACTAAATTATTAGTTTGTTTTACTTTGGAGTCAGTTAATGGACATTAAAGCCGGATTTTGGATGCTATTATTATGTTGTCCAGTAGGTGGGGATTGTGTACTCTTCTTCTTTACCAGGGAGCAGGGAACCGGGGGAGCCAGAGGGACCAGAGTTTTCAAACTCTAGTTGGCCACGTCAGAAATCTACATTTTTTCAACTGCAGCTACTTTGTGCTCAACAAATCTTTTTGAACACAAATACATCTGATTTTGTCAAGGAAAAACCTGCCTCCTGTTTTAGGTTGGTTTAAACATTTGCAGTTCTTTATTAAGTTTATAATACTCTTTCCTATTTTAGATCTTTGGCTAATGTCATTTATTTCTTTTAGGGTTATTGTGATCTATTTTCACTTAACCTTTTAATTAAAACGTGTAAGCCACATACAGGCATGTATAGGCTTTTTATGAACACATCTTCCTTATAGTCCAAAGCCAGAAGAATTAATCTTTTAGACAAGAGGACTTTTTTGAAATAAAAACAGGAGGCAGAAAGCAAGAGGAAACCAAGTTGGAGAGATTCTCGTAAGACAGGAACTAACAGAGTTGTGCTGAAAGCAAACATATACACCCACAGATCTAACAACTGCCTTTTACAGAGGAAGAAACAAGAGTCCCAGAAATCTGGAAGCATGCGTGCGGTGGGATAGGATTGAAAACTTCCTTTCATCCTCTGGTGAGACTTCACAGGATTTATCCAAGTGATGCAAATCTAAGCCTGAGGAAGCACAATTTTGGTTTTGATGGGTGGAATCTCCCTGTATTGATTCTTCTTTAGGGGACATTTATTATTGACCACAATGCTGTCTTAGAATCCCAGAGATGAATACGATCACTTGTTCAGCATGCAAAGTATAGACCTGTGCTGTGAAACACAGCACCCTTTAATCATGGGACTCCTGAGTGGAACTCTAAGTTAATTTGATTTAAGCAAAATTATGAATTTATTTCTCTTGTATTTGCTGTATTCCAAGTGTTTAGAAGCCCCATGTAGTTTATGGCCATCATATCAGAGAGGAAACATGTAGGTAGACATCTTTTTTTTACCATACAACTTACATTTTCATCTTTTATTTTTGAGATTAATATAATTATATCATTTCTTCCTTCTCTTTCCTTCCTCCAAACCATCCCACATGCCCTTCCTTGCTCTTATTCAAATTCATGTCATCTTTTCCTTAATTGCTGTTCCATGCATATATGTTTATGTAGTATATTAATATATATTCCTAATTATAACCAGCCCAGGCTGTATACATATGTTACTCATATGTATGTTTTCAGGGCTGACCATTTGGTAATGGATAACCAATCAGTATTCTTTTCCCTGAGGAAGTCTGTTTCTCCCACTCAGCATTCCTTAGTTGTCTGTAGTTCCTTGTGCAATGTTCAGGCCTCGTGGGCTTTCTCCATCCATTTTTGACATGTCTATTGTTATCTTTGTTCAGCTCATGGTAGTGAGGCTTTATGGGTGTAGCTTGTAACACTGTCAAGAAACTCCCTGATCCTGTGGCTCTTATGATCTTATGTGGCTCAATTCCATCTTCCACAATGTTCCCTGAGTCATAAGTGTGGGATTGTTTTGTAAATGTATGCATTGGGACTGGGCTCAAAATCCCAATGCTAGACATGAGAAACCCTCTTTTGAGTTGTTGGTCAGAGCTGTCAAAGAGATGCCCTAAACATACAGCCTATTGCTATGTATTATCCTTGGCAATCATATCAGAGAGGCAAAAGTTAAGTCCCTATTGCTAAAGACACCATGCACTTCAGAAATAGGACCCAGAGGCCCTTGAGATTTTTATGACCAGAAAGCCTGCTCCCTAAGGACTGGTTTACATGGTACCAGAAGGAACCATGCAAGCCTCCAAAGTAAATAGAGTGTGCTATCATTGCAGAAAGTTTCCCTGAATAACCTTGTAGTAGATATCTAACTGTGGAGGTCATGGAGAGCCTGCCACACAAAGTCAAGGGCACTTGTGACACTCAAGTCAATGGAAAATCATTAAGCACATTTGTTTTATATCTTACTTAGGTTCAGAAGCAAATTTACAACCATCTGTGAACAGTAATCAAGCCAAGGTTGTTTTACATCCCTCTCTTTCCCTCTACTTATCCTTTGGCCTTTTCAAGGGCTGTTTCACCTCTAGAGTTGGGTGAGTTTATGGAATCTTATTTCTTTTCTCTTGTGTGCATCTGTCAGTTTTATTTCAAAGTGTCTGCTGAGTGCCTGATGTGCAACGGGCATTTCAATAGGCAGCTCTGAGGCCAAGATGCCATGTAACAAAGAATAAGCTCACTGGGTCAAACGCATATCTCCAGAGCCCCATCAACTATTGTATGTGACCAGAGCAAAGGAAGCTATCATAATTGTGCTATTAAGACAAGGAAACAAGGTCTAGGGCATTAAACACTATGTCCAAAATAAAAAACAACTTTTCAAAAAATATCCTCAGACTAGAATCCATACTGTGACTTCTAATATTTATGCATTCCCCCCCCTCTGTTACCAACCCCAGAATGGAGATTGGTTTGTCCTGACATCCTTATGTCTTTAGACATTTGCTAAGGAGCCATCATACAACCCATGTCTGGCATACACCAACAATCTTTGCAAGTCCAGCTATTAGAATTTCCTTATGTAAAGAAGGAATAATATTTGTGCTTTAATGTAAACTTGTTTGAGTCTCTGAATAAACTCTAGAAGGCCTCTGTATGGATCTCATCTGTGCTTGATGTTTTGTCAACACTTGAACTCTTAGCTATTTAGATATCATAAGTGAAAATTAAAGCATACACACATACTGCTCGACAGATGAACGGGATCACCCAGTTTGTGGGAAATCAGCCTAGGATCACTGACATACATCTTTTCAGTTTGGACACTTCTGCCGTTCTGCATAGAAGCATGATTCATTGAGCCATGCTTAAATCCAGATGTTATTCTAACTCTAGTTCTTATAGATAATTCTGTTTATAACCGCAACAGCTGTTGTAAACTGTGGATGCACCAACACTGTGGGGTTCCAGATACCATGTCTATTTGTTATTCTTTTCATCACAAATCGCTCTAAAATGAGATGGTATTGTATCCACTTTCATAAAATAAGCCTAGGAGAAGGTTCCAGTAATGATGCAGTGTTTTCTTATCCCAACCAACAAATTTAACAGACAGGACTTCACCTATGGAGACTGTTTTTGAGACCCTTGTCCAGGTCTCCATGGACCACTGCCTAGTCCCAGAATCCTTTTCCCTTCTTCATAGGCTTCTGCCAACACAATCCTGGGCAAAGTAAATAAATAAACAAAAAAAGCCTGCTTTCAGTAGGTCCTATGTCTTTCCAACTCACCAATTTTAATTTGTAAAGCTTTCCTCTGTATGTCTGTACCTCATATATTCCTCTCTCAAGGCCCCTTCTTACTCTTTTAGAGTTCACATGTTTGGACTTAACTGGCAAACATGCATTCTTTCTCTGAACGGTGTATAAGGCATTGTGAGTGAACAGAGAAGATTGCAAAGGAGAACGCTCATTAGCTCCATGATGGGCAGATGGTTTATCAAACTGGTCGCTGATGCTCTCATTTGAAAAGCTAGTAGAAGAAAAAATCAGAAATGAAATGTCTATTGCTCTCATTTTTTCTCCCACCCCCTTTTTTAAGAACCTCTTACAAGAAGTGTGGGAGCCTGGAACTTCATTTTGCCTTAGATTATCTGTTGGGGCATGAATCAAAGTATTTTCTGGAAAATGTTACCACAAGTGGGGATTTTAGAGAAAAAACCTCTGGTCAATAATAAAATTTATCATTTTCTTGTGGGTTTGCATGACTCCTTACTTAGACATTTAGAGCTGGACATTTTGCAAAATACATTTTGGTAACAGCTACAAAAATGAGGGAAAATCTTCTCTGTTCAGCTCAATAGTGGATCTGTAACACAGCCAGGTATCCCAGCCCACATGATAGACACCTCCATATTCTAGAATAGTCTGAATGTAGTCTTGACTATTCTGAAAACTGTAAGCATTACTGAAGTGGCATCTCATTTCAGCTGGAAGCGTGAGTGTTTGCTCTGGCTTGGACATCTCAACAGAGTGAAGGAATACAGAGGAGACTTTTTCCAGGCTGAGCCTCTAGCTCACACATCTGCCCCACCTCTCAAAACCACAAACTGCATTTTACCTATCTAGCCCTGGATGTTTTATATAACTTCACTGCAATAAGATATATCCTTCTCAGTATTCACACAGACTTTATGTGCCTTTCTGTGATTCCAATGCTGAATTATTACACTAAATGATTTTGAAAACCAAGTGTCTGGACAATCACTTTAGGAACATTTCTTCCAAATAAAATTCATTTCTTTGGTCTGTGTACCAGCCCACTCATTCTATATGGCTAAGGCATCAGTTCAAGTCTTAGATGTACAATTCAGTTTTGGTGGAGGTGTAGGCTCACATTTCTCTGCAGATTCCAACAACATGTGTTGATGTGCTTACCTCTTTATTACACTTCTGCTCTTTGTAAGGAAAATGTGAAGACCCTAAGTGCAAAGCATTTTTTGTATATCTTTGACATGAACAAAGCCTTAGCCATACACAGTTAAAGTACAATAACTATCCCCCAAACATACATTTAATCGAGTTACAAAGATTGCTTTGAAAAATTCCTTTTTAGCAGTAGGAAAACAAGATAGCAAATGAAATACATTAATTTTCATTTATTCTTATATTTGTGACAATTGGAGGTTAAATTTAGAGCCTAGCACGTACTAGGTGAGTACTCTACCATTAAACTACGTCACCAACCCTGCTTTTGTATTTTTGAGGTAGGGTCTCTCTAAATTGTTCATTCTGTTCTCCTGGCTCAGCATCCCATTTAAAGGGATTGCAGGACTTCAGGTCTGACTTGGAAATATCAGTACTGACCACACAGCTTTACACTCAGTATATATGTGCTGTTTGTTAGTCATGAAAGTCCTACAATTTCCGGCACGATACTTGGCAAAGGCAATTTCTTCTTATCAACTAATGTGTGATAGTTGAGCTATAATAAACCAGAAGCCAAATGGGCACTAAGTGACTTAGAGTAAGACTCCCTGGTACCTATTACACAGTATGGAGACTGTAGGCCTCCAGACCTTAGCACAACTGACTCCATGACTGTGCCAGCATTCAGGCTACAAAACTGACAAATAGACAGCACCATCTGCCAAGACTAAAACAAAGGCCTAATCCATCAAAGTCCATACATAGTTCTTGGGAAAGTTTCTAAATGTACTGACCTTGCTTTTTGGCTTCTGTAGTTCTGCTTTCTGGCTAACTGTTCTTGCTAACTGGAGTATGTCAACCTAGAATATGGTTTTTGTGCCTAAAAGATCACCCTGAGAAAGGCTTGGGGCTTCACTGGGATCCCGAACACCCACTGATTGCCAAGTAGCTGACAAAGATTTCTATTGGTTTAAATCTGGGTCTGAGTAGTCTTTTCTGGTGGATACCCCACAACAACATTACTTAAGTAGCTACGATTTCTAACTTTTCATTCCTCAAATTTAGGAGTTGTGCAATCACTGTTTTCTGGGGTCCTTCCCAACAAAAATTGGAGATTAAAGGGTGGCTAGGAAGCTATAATTTTGCTTGAACTTTTCCAGATTAAAAGAGAGACATAGTTCTAAACAAGCTCATACTGGCTGAAGTACAGGGGAATTCTATGCCAAATGCTGTTTTTTTTGTTAATATGAAAAACAAATCTTTATTAAAAATTAGTGTCACTGAAAATATTCTTTTCATTTTGCCATGACTGAAAAATGTTATTACTCTCACATTTTTAAAATCTCTTGACCTCATAGCCTGTTTTGTTCTTTGTTCTTTTTAAAAGACTTCAGGTTGTTTTCTGTTTCTCTTTTGTTTTTTGAAAGAAAAATATCCAGCATACCTAGACAATGGTTGAACAATTTCCCACCTACCACAGGTATAGTTACATTAAATGCCTCACAAATTAAGCAAAATATTGGTGGATTTAAAATGATGTGGGTAAATTCTTTTTATTTACAAACATTAAAAGAGACATTGTCTTTTATCTCTGAATATTTATAAGTCCAACACCAGCTGAAGTCATGGAGGCATGCCCATCTGTTTATTTATTTATTTATTTTTTAATTCATGGTGTCAACAGTTTAGAAGTTTCCAGTAAAATCCAGAAATGAAGGCATTCTTTGGGGATGCAGTCAAATCCAGCATTCCAGCCAGATCTTACAAACAAACAAAATATTTGGTTTATGTTCCAGAAGGGTTTGAATCACGCAGTCAATTTTTGTAATTTATGCGCGTGCGCGTGCGTTTAAGTCAGAAGCAAAAAACTAAGGCAACAACATGTATTATGATGCCTGTGAAGACACTGACGGCATAGAGCATAGCTGGCAGTGTTCACTGTGGATATGCTATCAGCATGAAAGAAGATGGAGGCTGGGAGAATCATCTTTATTGCAGCAATACTTCCTTGCACCAGTGTGAGAGAAGGTGGAGGCTGCGAGAATCATCTTTAAGCAATACTTCCTTGGATGTGGTCAAGAGCACAACACTTTGAAGCTTATCACAGTGTGCTAGAATTTTCCCTCCTAGTCTAGAATTTGAACCCCTTCCATGCCACACCTGTACTCTAGAGGGCTCTTTCCTGCACACTGCCTCCTCTGTCTCTCTTTCTAACTGACTTTGAATGCTTGGAATCGGTCAATGGCTCCTAGTGGATCTAGGAAGCCATTTCTTTGTAATTTAAGTCCAAGCAAATGTCAGTATTGCCATTTCTTCCAATTGTCACTTTGGTTTTGTGTGGAAACAGTTTACCCCTGAAGCTAGTTTCTGGGTACTCCACAATCCCCTATTCCTCCTTTTTACAATTTATATAGTTCAGCAATATATTAATGGCTTTCATATGAACTATCTGGAAGGAATTATATGTGCTCTTAAGCAAGACTCTAAGCAATAAAAATGACTGTATTATTTAAAAATAGAGACCCAAAGTGCAGCCTAGTAGTACATACTTCTAATTTCAGCATTCATGAGGAAGAGGTTGAAGGATCATGAGTTGGGCTATCCTGGGCTACATAATGAGTCCAAGATCAGCCCGAACTACATAACATATCACTGTATCAGAAACAGAAGACAATAAACACAAATCTAAAAGTAAATAGCCACATGCAGAAAAAGAATTTGAATAATTATTTAATAGTTCATTTAAAAAATCATCTCAAATAAACAAAAGACTTAAGTTTAAATCCCAAAACTACCGAAATAGTTAAAGAAATCATAATGGAAAGATCTACAACATTGGTCTAGGTAATGAATTCTTACACATGATTGCAGAAACACAGAAAACAAAGATAAAACCACACACATGAGGTTATATCAAACTAAAAAGCCACCTTGACACAGGATGGATCAGCATCTGGAACTTTGAGAATGTCTATCATTTGTAAATTATGCAGTCTGTGGCACTTGATCATAAAAGCTGTTAGAGTTTATATCTGTAATCTACCTTAATTTGTCCCTAGCTGGTAGCTAGGAGGCACTGGAAACTTGGAGAGGCAGAATCTGTTTGAAAGAGGCCAATCATGGGTGTTTTGTCTTGGAGGATGTCCATGGTTAACAGGCTCTTCTCTTTCCCTTTTCTTCGATTTCTGATCACCAATGAATGAGCAGCATCCCCACCTACATGTGCGCATGACCACAGTGTTGTGTCCCAGCAAAGGACTAAAAAGTAATGAAGCCAACTGACAAAAACCCTTGAAACTGAGAGTCAAAAGGAATCTTACCTTTTAGGCAGGTTTTCTCTGAGACTGTGCCATGACAGAGGAAAACTGACTAACACCAGGGCTTTCCTTGCCGAAGACTATTCAAGATAACAAGTGCCGGTGAGGATGTGGAGAAAGTATACCCTTGTGTCTTGTGGAAATGTAATCTAATAGTCCTTACACTAAACAGTGAGTATATGCCTCACAAACTTGAAGTAAAACCTCCACATCAAGCAGCAGTCCCCCCAACAGATACATATCGAGAGTTGGTGACATTAGTTTGTCACAGAGAAATCTGCCCTTGTGTGCTAACTACAGTACTGTCCACAGTATACCCCAAGCAGAGACAGCCTAAGACATCCATCAGCAGGTGACTCCATTGAGAAAATGTGGTCCATACGCAATGAAGGACTACCCAGCTTTCAGTAACAGAGGGAAATCCTATTGTTTTTGAAAATGTATATGAGCATGGAGGACATTAGATTAGGTGAAATAAACTATCTATAGAAAGACTAACAATACATGATCTTACTAATCTAAATAAGAACAGTGGTTAGCAGAGACCATGGGAAATGGGCACAATATACGGGGGGAGGGGCAGTATTAACTCTTTATGTTTGCTTACTTTCTTATCTATTCAACGTCTAAACAACTGGGTGTTTTAGATTTCCTTTTTGGTTCTATTTTTTTAAACGTATTTAATCAGAAAGTTTTAAAGATTCAAATATTTGCAGATGATGGATATCTTGTTGCCACCTTTTCTTTTTGCTGTTTTTCCCTTTTTTATTAATTCTTTTCTCTTCTATTATATCCTGACAGAAGTCCCCCCTCCCTCCTCTTCTCCCACTGCTCCCCTGCAAAGCTTCTCTTCCCCAGATCCACACCTCCTCCATTTCCCTTCAGAAAAGGGCAGGTCTCCCAGGGATGTCAACCAAATATGGCATAACAAGTGCTGTGGATATTGTTCTGTGTAAATAAAACACTGATTGGCCAGTAGCCAGGCAGGAAGTATAGGCGGGACAAGGAGAGAAGAGAATTCTGGGAAGTGGAAGGCTGAGTCAGACAGACACTGCCAGTCACTGCCATGACAAGCAACATGTGAAGATGCCGGTAAGCCACGAGCCATGTGGCAAGGTATAAATTAATAGAAATGGGCTAATTTAAGATATAAGAACAGTTAGCAAAAAGCTTGCCATGGCCATACAGTTTGTAAGCAATATAAGTCTCTGTGTGTTTACTTGGTTGGGTCTGAGTGGCTGTGGGACTGGCGGGTGACAGAGATTTGTCCTGATTGTGGGCCAGGCAGGAAAACTCTAGCTACAAACAAGTTATAAGACCAGGTATATCTCCTTATATTAAGGCTGGATAAGGCAACTCAGTAGGAGGTAAAGGTTTCCAAAAGCAGGCAAAAGAGCCAGAGACAGTCCCCACTCCCACTGTTAAGAGTCCCACAAGAACACTAAGCTACATAACCATTACATGTATGCAGAGGACCTAGCTCAGACCCATGCAGGCTCTGTGATTGTCAGTTCAGTCTCTGTGAGCCCCTACGAGTCCTGCTTAGTTGATTCTGTGTGCCTTGTTCTTGTGGTGTCCTTGACCCCTCTGGCCTCTGCAATCCTTCCTCGTCCTCTTCCTCAGGATTCACTGAGCTCCACCTAATATTTGGTTGTGAGTCTCTGTATCTGCTCCCAGGAGTTGCTGGAGGAAGCTTCCCTGATAACAATTATTCTAGGTGCTGGTCTATGAGTTTAGTAGAATATGATTAGGAATCATTTCATTGACTTTTTTTTTTTTTTGCCAGTGGAATTTGGTTTTATCCTAGTTCTTTGGGCTAGCTAAAATCTAGTTCCTGGACCTCCAGGCAGTTTCAGGCCTGGGCTCCCTCTCCTGGCTAAGGCCAAGCTTTCATCATTATTAAAAAGTTTCCGTGTCATTATTCGGGAGCTTTCAGTCCAAAGAAAGATCCAGTAGAAAGTTATTCAATTTCTGAGTTTGTAGGTTTTCTGCTGTGGAAATCCAGCTTTAATCCATGGAGGTCTCCAGCTTTAATCCATAGTGGTCTGACAGGATGCAGGGGGTTATTTCAATTTTCTTGTATCTGTTGAGACTTGCTTTGTGACTGAGTATGTGGTCAATTTTAGAGAATGTTCTGCAAGGTGCTGAGAAGAAAGTGTATTCTTTTGTGTTTGAGGGAAATGTTCTGTAGATAGCTACTAGGTCCATTTGGTTCATAATGTCTGTTAGCTCCAGTATTTCTCTGTTTAGTTTTTGTCTGGCTTATCTGTCCATTGGTGATAGTGGGGCATTGAAGTCTCTCACTATTAATGTGTGAGGGTCGATGTGTGATTTAAGCTTCAGTAGTATTTCCTTTACAAATGTGGGTGCCCTTGTGTTTGGGGCATAGGTGTTTAGAATTTAAAAATAATCCTGGTTGATTTTTCCTTTGAAAAGTATGAAGTGTCTTTCTCTGTCTCTTTTGATTAACGCTGGTTCAAAGTCTCTTTTGTTAGCTATTAGAAAGGCTACACCAGCTTGTTTCTTATGTCCATTTGCTTAGAAATTTTCCAACCCTTTACCTTGAGGTAATGTCTATCTCTGACACTGAGGTGTGTTTCCTGGATGCAGCAGAAAGATGGGTCCTGTTTTCCCATCCATTTTGTTAGTCTGTGTCTTTTTATTGGGGAACTGAGCCCATTGATATTGAGAGATATCAATGGTCAATGATGGTTATTTGCTATTATTATGTTGTTGTTGGTGGTGGCAGTAGTGTGTGCTATGGGTTGTTTTTCTGTATGTGCTAAAAATGTGTTGCTCTCCTTGGTTGATAATAAAGTTGTTTGGCTAATGGTGAGGCAGAGTAAGGTTAGGTAGTACAATCAAACTGAAGATGAAGATGAGGAAGGGTGGAGTCAGGGCAGATGCCAGCCATCCCCTGAGGAAGACGTAGAAAATGAGGTAATGGTCACAAACCATGTGACAACGCATAGATAAGAAATATGGGTTAATTCAAATGTAAGAGCTAGTTAGTAATAAGCCTGAGCTATTGGCCAAGCATTTATAATTCCTTTTTTTTTTCCCCCAGAGCTGAGGACTGAACCCAGGGTCTTGCACTTGCTAGGCAAGCGCTCTACCACTGAGCTAAATCCCCAACCCCAAGCATTTATAATTAATGTAAGTCTCTGTGTGGTAATTTGGGAAGCAACTGCCAGGTATAATTGGGTAGACAGAACAGAAAGCTCCACCTCTGGTTACATGTGAGTGTGTGTGTGTGTGTGTGTGTGTGTGTGTGTGTGTGTGTGTGTATGTGTTTCCCTTAGCATTTTACTGATGTGAGATTATTTATTTGCCTGTATTTTTGTGGGTGTAGTTAATCTTGGGTTGGAGTTTTCCTTCTAGTAACTTTTGTAGGGCTGGATTTGGGGATAGATCTTGTTTAAAATTGGCTTTTTTATTTTGTTTTGTTTTTTCAAAACAGGGTTTCTTGTGTAGCTTTGGCGCCTTTTCTGGAACTCACTCTGTAGACCAGGCTGGCCTTGAACTCACAGAAATCTACCTGCCTCTGCCTCCCAATTGCTGGGATTTAAGGTGTGCGCCACCACTGCCTAGCTGAAAATGGCTTTATCATAGAATATCTTCTTTTCTCCATCTATGGTGGTTGAAAGTTTTGCTTGGTATAGTAATCTGGGCTGGTCTCTGTGGTTCTTAGAGTCTGCAGGACATCTTTCCGGCCCTTCTGGCTTTTAGAGTCTGTTGAGAAATCAGGTGTAATTCTGATAGGTCTGCCTTTATATGTTACTTGGCCTTTTCCCTTGCAGCTTTTAATATTCTTTCTTCATTCTGTATGTTTAGTGTTTTGATTATTATATGATACAGGAACTTTCTTTCCTTGTTCAATCTATTTGGTGTTCTGTAAGATTCTTGTAACTTTATGGGCATGTCCTTCTTTAGATCAGGAAATTTTTCTTCTATGATTTTGTTAATATTTTTTGGGCCTTTGAGCTGAGTGAGATTCTTCTTCTTCTATTTCTATTTTTCGTGAGTTTGGTCTTTTCATGGTGTCCCAGATTTCCTGGATGTTTTGTGTCAGGGATTTTTAAACTTAACATTTTCTTTGACCAATTTATGTGTTTCTTCTATCGTATCTTCTACACCTGAGACTCTCTCTTCCATCTCCTGTGTTCTGTTGGTAACGCTTCTATCTGTAGTACCTGTTCACTTACCTAGATTTATTCTATCGTATCTTCTACACCTGAGACTCTCTCTTCCATCTCCTGTGTTCTGTTGGTAACGCTTCTATCTGTAGTACCTGTTCACTTACCTAGATTTCCCATTTCCAGGATTCCCTCAGTTTGTGTTTTCTTTATTGCTTCTGTTTCCATTCTCAAGTCTTCAACAGTTTTGTTTGTTTCCCTCAACTGTTTGCTTTTTTCTTGGTTTTCTTTAAGGGATTTATTCATTTTCTCCAATTGTTTGTGTTTTCCTGGATTTCCTTAAAGGATTTATTCATTTTCTCTTTAAGGGCCTCTATTATCATTATGAAACTGTTTTTCGGGTTGTTTTCTTGTACTCCAGCTGTGCTGGAACATTCAGGGCTTGCTGTAGTAGGATGGCTGGGCTCTGGTGGTGCCATATTGCCCTGGCTGTTGTTGAATGTGTTCTTACACTGGCATTTAGGCATCTAGATGCTGATATCTGAGTTTGTCTTTGTTGGGTGTTTTGTTACTTTGTTTCTGTTTCCTCTCTGATCTTCTTGCTAGAGTGGCCTGTGGTTGAGTAGAGGGTTTCTGTCTGAGTTGGGGGCTGGAGTTCTGGCAGCTGATATGGCCTCTGGTCTAGCCTGGGGTCCTCCGGGTTTTTGGGTGCTGATGCAGCCTCTGGGTGCTGGTGTGGCTGCTGATGGAGCAGGGGACTTCTTCCAGAGGTGTGAGCCATGATAGGGTGACTTGGGCTGGGGATCCTGGTGCTGGCATGGCCTCTGGTGGAACAAGAGGTTTCTAACAGAGATGTGGCCCAGGATATGGTGATGAGGAGAGGAGGAACTTTTAGGGTTAAGCTGTGCAGGTTCTGGGGGAGTGTTGGTAGTCTATGAGTGGGTAGGGGGCTTACCTGGGGATCTGGGTGCTGGTGTGGCCTCTGGTGGGACAATGTTCCTTTACTTAATTGTCATATCTGGCATTTATTTAATTCCTTGGCATCTTCCTTTGGGTGTCTAATAAACATCTCAAACTTGGTGTCCAAAAGAATGCTTTATTCCTTTCTTTGTCAAACTTGCTTTTCTCTCTTTCATCCCCGTTTATTTTAATGAAAGCTAGGTGCTGTTGTTGTTTGTTTTCCACACTGGAGCAAGCCAGAGATTGAGAAAATGTCCTAGAATACTTATGCTAGTCTTTAAGCAATGTCAAACCATCAGTAACCTGCCAAGTTTATATTCAAACATGCTCCCATCTGTCGGCATCTGCACAGTCACTGCTTTCCCATCATTGGGACACTTTCCTAATGGGTTCTGCTCTCTCTGTCTGTTTTTTTTTTTTTTTTTCAGTGACTCGTACACAAGGAAGCCACAATAATTGTTTTAACCATATCATACTACTTTCTTGGTTAATCCTCCATACTGGCTTCCTAATACAAGACATTATGACCACTGCTTACCATGAGCCCCAAATCTTCCTTTAGATGATTTCTTGTGAATAAATGAACCTTACAGTTGGCATGTTTAGCTGTTCTTGAAGCATTTCCCAGTCATCATTCAGTGTTATCTTTACAACCTGTACATGAGAGCACAGGGTAATATTTTATTTTACTTTCCTACAGGGAGAGGGGTGCAGAAGTAGATTTTCAGTGTTTATGACTCATGCTAATATATATTTGTTGAACTGATGTAATTACAATTACAGTTGATGAAAAACTGGCACTGGCATTTTCCATTAAAAAAAAAAATTATAAATGATGACAGTTTGATAAAAAGTGGTGGTGTTTTCTGCCTTGAAGAGGACCTTGAAGAGTCTGCTCTGTTTGTGTCTTTAAGAAACGACAGGGAAGCTTCACCCACAATACCTCATCATATGGCTGGCTAAACAAAATCCGAACAAGGACAACACAAATAAACATACTAACATGGAAGGAGGAACCCTAACAGGGATCCCACCTCAGGACAAAGAATTATAAGCAACTAAGGAGTGCTGAGAGTGGGAGAATTTGTCTTTTCCAAGGATAAACTCCTAATTGGGTATCAAATATCAAGTCATCAGCTCTGAAACCATTTATATATCTATATCTATATCTATCTATATATCTTCATACATATATGTAACAATAATTATCAAATAAAAAGAGAGCATGAATTTGAGAGGGGAGCATGGGAAGAGGTACAGGACATTAGAAAAGGGTTGGAGGGAGGAAAGGTAGGGAGAAAGGATGTAATTATATCTTAAATACATTTAAAAAGAACAACAATCAAAGGATGTAACATCGTCAAGGTCACTGTGCTGGACAGTGGGAATTTAGTGACTCAATACTAGGTCTGTAAATCCAAACACTATGACTCCCCCTCTGCAGGAAGTGAGGGTGCATAACTCTTCATTCCTCCAAATTATAAATACAGTTCATGCTTTTTGTCTTTCAAAAAATGGTATGCTTCTTTTCTAGGGTTAGATATTAGGGGGATTCTTAGCTGAAAGCAGAGACAGCAGTTCTGTTTGTAGTTTGTTGACTGTCTTGGAATTATTTCTTCCAAGATACTGAAAAATTATTAGTTACAAAAATACAGTGCTAGAAGATATTTATTATGAATATATAAGAGATTTATGTGCAGTAGTTATGCTTTTTATCAATAACTTGAGCTTGTTATAGTTCCTGATTAGGGGAATTTTAATTAAATAATTAATGATGAAATACAGTTATGGATGTGTCTATGATCAATACTCCTTTTACATGGAAAGTTGTTTGATATCAAGTGGTTTTGTTTTGCACTGGGAGGAAAGAACACAACCATTCTCTGCTAATATTGAACAGAGGGAAAAACCAATGCAACAGTTTCATCTTGTTCATGCTGGAAGAAAAGTGTGTTGTGACTTCCAGTTTGAACAACAAGTCTTTAAAATTGTCAGAAATGTAGTTTACTACACAATTTGCTGTTTTGACAATGGTGAGTGTAGTAATATAATGTTCTAAGTTAATCATTTGCAGAAGTATTTCTTTTTCATGTGCAGAGAAATCACAAAGGGAATATATTATCCTGTTTATTCCAAAGAAATCATGAGTCAAGTTTTATTTTCTGTCTTGCCCTGTAAAACTCCTTACAATAGAAAACAGCACCAGCATGAAGTTAACAATTGGTTGTTAAACTATTCAAATTGCAAATTATGTGCTGCATCACTTAGTTTTTTATTCCATTGTTCTAAGTTTGTTCTTTCATCTATGTTCATTTAAAATTTTCAGAAGCATGTATTATTCATTTTTTTTTTTTTTTGGTTTTTCGAGACAGGGTTTCTCTGTGTAGCTTTGCGCCTTTCCTGGAACTCACTTGGTAGCCCAGGCTGGCCTTGAACTCACAGAGATCCGCCTGGCTCTGCCTCCCAAGTGCTGGGATTAAAGGCGTGTGCCACCACCGCCAGGCACATTATTTATTTTTAATTAAAGTCAGAAATACTGTGGCAGAAATATACAAATATGTAGGCAATCAATACTTTATGATAATGATTTTCTTATGTGGCTTAAAAATAATTCTAAAGAAAATATCTAGGAAGTACCTTTCTTGTAAATGTCTTGTGAAATAACATGTATAATAATCTTGAGATGATTGTTATAGATATTTCTATATGCATATTCTGATGAAGTTATTTTTAACTTATGTCCAGTCCGTGATCATTTTACTTCACAACTTAACATAATAACTGCCATTATACATTTGTCTGATCTCTACATTTCTACAATGATTCTTTAATGATCTACATCATAACTAGTCATGAGTCCAGGGGTCATTTGCTTTGGGGTCACATTCCCTCTTTGTCCAATGATAAACTCTAAAAGTTTTGAGAACATTGAGTCTTTGCAAAATTGGACAAGGACCAAATCCAATTAAAAGTTTAAAAATTACAGTGCTTCCTTTTGCCCTGGAAGATTTATTTTCTTCCCAGGGCATCACCATGATGCTGTCCCGTGTGACCCAGTAAACATCACTTGATTTTACGACTTGGAAATAAACATTGTTTGATTTTTTACCAACATATGTGGAAGTAATGAGAAAGAAAATGTTATTAAGCATCACTTTCATAACTCAAATTTGTTTATCAGGTTGCACAATGATTCATGTAACAGGGCCAAGGAGATGAAGAGAAGAGAAAGACTTTGGTATTTTCTTGGCAATGGAGCAGTAAGAAAAGACTTTAGAGGAGTGTGGGAGCAGAGCTGGGAAGGCCAGGAGATTCCAGGGAGAGTTTGAGTGGTTTAGAGCACCTGATAAAGACAAAGATGCTCTCCTCCACCAGTTCTAGTCTGGCCTCTTACGGCCTTTTCTTGACTAGGTGTCATCCTTGAAAATTGTAATGGGCTTTGCCCCAGTAGACATATCTAGCAAGTATCTTTTTGTGTTAATTAACAAAGTCCCCAAACATGATTGTCTGATCAAAGTGTCCATCACCTCTATCTCCTAAGTGTATCTGGTAGCTCTGACCTGCCTTGAGTAAGAATCATGAGAAGACAGATTATCCAGAACTGTTATCTTTGATGTCTTCTTTAGCCACAATTCTTCACTCTCTGATGTTTCCTAGTAATAACTTTTCATCCATCAACCCCTTTCAACTGCCTCAACCTATTCCTTCTTGTTTTTGATATATTCGTAATTGAGCCCAGGTTGATACTGAAGTTTCTTTTCCCCATTTTAATGGTTCTTGATCAAGATTTGTTTTAACTATTTAACTATAATTTCACACTTTTTTTTTTTTACAAATGGCTTCAAATACCCTTTGAATTAAGTTTCAACAATGTAGTGCTAAGTAAGAATGACTGGTATAGGAAATACTCTTTTGAGTAATACCTCAAAAACAGAGGAGACAAAACCCAAAGCAGTTAGATAAGATCATATCAAAATAAGGAGTTTTTACACAGCAAAGGAAAAAAATCAACAGAATAAGAGCTCCAGGAGTCCAGTCACAGAGAGAGAAGAGGAATTCTATGAGCAAGTGCATCAGGATCACGATGGGGAAACCTGCAGAGACGACCAAACCAAACTAGTGGAAACCCATGAAAGTTAGATCAATGGCTTTGGAGCCTATATGGGACTGGACTAGGTCCTCTGCATGGAGAGACAGTTGTGTAGCTTGATCTGCTTGTGGGCCCACCTGGTGGTAGGATCATAATCCATCCTGGGTACATGAGCAGGCTTTTTGGAGCCCACTACCTATGATGGGACACCTCATGCAGCGTTGAGGCAGGGGGAGAGGCTTGGACCTGCCTCTACTGGATGTGCCTCCCCATGGGAGGCCCTTGCCTTCTTGTGAGAGGGAGTGAGGGGTGTTTTGGGAGGGGGAGGCTGGGGGAGGGGCAGGAGAAGGGAGGAGGGGGATCTTTGATTAGTGTGTAAAATGAATGAAAAAAATTTCTTAATAAAAAAAGAGAAATAATTTGCAAAATGTTTGTTCAATAAAGCATTCATACATAGAATTTGAGAATTTTAACAGATTGTCCAACAAAAAAAACAAAATTTAAAAATGGACAAAGGCCTAGATACACATGGCTCAAAAGCAGACACACAAGGAACCATCAAGTATGGAAAAGTCTCATCAGTGATTTGCAAGGCACTGGAAGTATAGAACAGAAGATACCAGCTCACTCCCACTGTATACCCATTTTAGAACCCTCCTGGCTCCAGTGGATATTTCCACACTAGTGGTCACATGGAGGGACTTAATCTCAGTGAGTAACAAAACAAAACAAAAGACATAGATGTGAGAAAGGGACTTGGAAGGAAGATTCTTGAGAGGGGTGGCCGTCAACAAGACAGAAGGGGCAAAATAAAACCAGTCTATTGGATAAACACACAGATGCAAAATAGGATCAACTTAATTATCTATAGATGGATAAGATGATTAAATGGATAAGGAAAGGTGATCCTACATCAAAATATTTATCCACAAAAAGGATAAAGTTGCTGTTTGGAGAGGTGGGAATGACATTGAAAGTATCATTAAATAAAATAAGTCAACCTCGGCAAAACAGTGACTAGTGTGTGGAAGCTAAAAACAAAGAAGACGGTAGACTATTCATCTGTGGAGGGTAGGGAGGGAAGCAGGGAGGGAGGACAATGGGAGGTTGGTAAATAGGTACAAAGATACAGTTAGAATTTATTTCTCTAAATAAATTCTAGTATTTTATAGTATTTTTAAGGTGGCAACTGTTAAAAAATTTATTACATATTCTGTAAAGTACTCAAAGAGAAGACCTGAAAGTTCTCAACAAAGGCAAATGCTAAGATTTTGAGATGGGAATTCCAGTTACCATGATACGCATGTCTGCATATGTACTTGGCATGTTTGCATAGAACAAGTTGGCTTCAAATTCACAATGATCCTCCTGCCTCAGCCTGAGCAATGGTCTTTCAGATGCGTTCAACCATGCCTGGCTTCATTTACCCCAGTTTGGTCAATGCACATTGCACACAGGCATCACATTATCAGAACGTACCTGTAATTTTGTATATTTATTGTATGTCAAATAAAAATGAGGAGAGTAGCCTTCAAAACTATTGACGAATAAATGAGAATGAGACCATGGGAACGGGATCCATGGGAGAGGTGCATCTGCTGGGCAAGTGGTGGGCATTCTCCAGCATGTCTTAGATGTCAATGAGTGGAAACTTCCCAACTTTCCCCAAATGACCGGGCTTCCTATTTTCACTCCTGTGGACTTCACTTTGTCAGCTTTACTTTCTGCGTCATTCTTTCCAAGGCGTTGCTCACTGGCCTTTGTTGTTTTCTCTGCCACTTTATTTTGCCCTGCTTTTTATTTAAGTTGCTTTCTCTAGCTGTTGAAATAGTTCTTGGGTTGGTGATGCAACCACTTCCCATAAGTCTGTAATACCCGTTTGTTGGGATTCGCCAAAATTCTAGATGATGTCACCTATTCCCCTCTTCATGGTGATTCATGAAAGTGGCTGGTTTCAATTTGTAAAGACACCCGCGGAGCGCTGTTGTTTTTCTATCCTTTTGGACTTGTTTCTTCTCCTTCTGCGCTTTCCAGTAGACTCAAGCCCTGGGCCCCCGCAATTTGTGTATAGATGCCTCTGGTCACTTTAATTCATACAAAACCTAAAAAAGATCAACTCAGTTTTCCATGGTGTCCCTCTGTGAATGTGTCTATAGATGAATGCTTCTCTCTGCAAGTGTCCCTCTTGATGAGTGCTCCTTTGGGTCCCTCTTCCCATGTTTTCTTCCCATTCTAGTGAGTTCTGGTGGGATTTCTTCTGTGGGATCTTTTTTTGTACATGTGTGTTCCTTTCTCCAAATAAGTAAAGTTCTCATAAATCACTGTCTTTTCTGATTTGTTTTTCTAACAGCTGAAAAAGACCTTTCTTTCTTTTTTTTTTTTCTTTCTCTTCAGAAGCTTTCCCATGTGCTGTCCCTTTCCCCTGATGACACTTTCTGGGTCCTCTTTCCACTATGCAGATGTTGCCTCTCAGTTTTCCCAATCCCCCTTCCATGACGACTCTTTGGAATAGGACCCAGCTGCAGCTGCCTCTCCTCATTCTGATTTGTTATTGAGAAGTTTGCGCAAACATGTTCTCCACACAACTGATTGTACACTACAGTCTTTGCTTTGCACTTTAAAATATTGTATTTTAAGCAAACTCCTCTGTATTCTATACATGCCAATTTTCCCCTGCAATGGTCTGAATATTTCTGTCTTCCCTTCAAATCCATATGTCTAAATTTTAACTCTCAAAGTGGTGCTTTTAGGAAAGGGTGTCTTTGAGAGGTGACTGGGTCACGTGACAAAGCACCCCAAAATGGGATAAATGCCTCTAAAAGAAATCCCTCAGAAAACCCTTCCTTCCACCATGTGAGAACATAGATGACAGGCACTGTCTGTGAAACAGAAAGAAAGACCTCTCAAGATACTCTGCCTTCTGGCATCTGAAACTTCAAGTTCCTATTCTCCAGACTACAAGAAATATATTCTGAGTACTTGTATATATTCAGTTTTTGGCATTTTCATAGCAATGAAAATGCACTGTGTATGATACCTGTTGCAACAATTAGAAGCCAGTATCTTATAGTAACAGCTAAACACATCAGGATGATTCTTTAGTAGTGAAAACTTTATGAGTCTTTTGACCATTGCCAACCCCAGTACCTTGTTGTTCCAGCTATGGTCTTATGGTACATTAGTAACTTTACTGGGGAGTATGTTAAAAATCTAAATGTTCACATTAAAACAGAATTTCTGGGTTATAATTTGCATTTTAACAATCTCTATGTAATATTCATTTAAACTATTCTCTTTAAATATCTATAAGTATTAGTTTCTACCATCCTTTTTCTCATTCATAGTTATCCAGTTTCTTTCCCAGCATGCACCGTGGTCACATATGTAAACTACAGCCTATGCTTATAAACCAGGTAAGACAATCCATTTCTCATATTCTTATAAGGTTTCATCCTGGTTATCAAAATAGAATGAAAATGTGTCATGAAACCTTTCTCCAAAAATGTGATATGTTATCATGCTACTGTCTGTGGATTGAACATATAGTGTTACAAACAACACATTTATGTCAATATTTGCTAACATTGAAGCTCTTGAGTTCCAAATTCTCATCATTCATTGGAAACACACTCATATCTCTTCCAATTTCTCAATCATGGCCTGAGAGAAAGGAACCAAAAGAAACTGAATCTTTAGCTGTTATGTGCAAAGGGGTACTGTACCTACTTACGAATATACATGTGAGGTGAAGAAACAGAAAAAAATACATTAATTCCAGAGGATCTTTTGACAATTATTAGAAGAGCAGCTTATTGGTCTGTACACCTGTTGTCTTCTTCTTCCACTTCTCCTGAAACTCTCCCATCAGCTCACTTCTTTTCTCTGCAAATCAATGCCAATTTTATTTATCTTAGTCATTTACTCACCATTGTAAATGTATTTAAAATTGGGCCTGGAGGGACATGATTTGATGAACCTCTAAGGACATTAAAAACTTTATGAACATTTCCAAAAAATAAAGGATTACATTTTTTTATAGTGAAAGTAGAGCAGGAGTCTAACTGAAGAAACTTATTAGTCATTTTATAAGTAATTGAATATGTTTTATACTTTAGCACTATGTAAAATTGATCTATTAGCCAGTCATTTGGACATGTCATTCAAAGATGAATGTCTGTTGCTGAAATCAAATTGTGCTACTAATTCATAATTTAAAATTCAATTAAAATACTTCCCTAGAACATTTTTATTATTTGGACAATATGAAATACAGTATGGGAAGAAATGTCATAGATAAAGTACAAACCAAAGAGTTAATATGTGGGTTGAATACACAATTGGGGGACATGTGTAGGACTGATTTAGAAGGTTATATGTATCTCTTATTTTGGGACCTTGGATAAATGATAAAATAACCCATTCATCATGTTTTTCCCTGGGCTTCCTTGTTTTTAAAATGAGTCATTGAATATTATTTATTTAACTTGTATGAGTGTTTTGCCCACATGTTTTTATGTGCACCACATGTGTGTCTGGTGCCCACTGAAGTCGGCAGAGAGTGTTGCATCCTCTGGAGCTGGTGTTATAGGGGAGGGAGGAGTCACCATGTGGGTGCTGGAAATTTAACCTGAATGTTCTTAATCACTGAGCCATCTCTCCAGCTCCAAATTTCATGGCTTTAACATTTTTAGAAGGTTCTGAATCTAGTGATTCCTCTTCATATCAGGCAAACAAGGATGGATGTCTACTAAGTGACCTGAGCTTTCCAAGACTCAGAACCCTTACATGAGATTTATACCTATAAGATCAGACCTTCACATATATATGGATGTTCTTCGTGGTAACTGCAAATGGTAATTTTCCAGAAGGATCCACCATGATGTCATAGATTCATATTTATTGCAGGAAGAAAAGCATGACACATTGTACAGTAGAATTTGTACTTTGATTCACAAATTTATGAAAGTGAATTCCTGGAATAGAATCAAGTTTTGAGTGGAAAGCAAAATGAAACCTGACGTCGTAATGGTAAAAGGAGTCAAGGGTTTGTAATATTTCATAGTCTGGAAATGAAGTTTCCAGTGTTCTGGGTCAGACTGTTAATAACAATTTAGTCTACAATTGCAGTGAGGAAATCGCTGTCATTTTCCATTGAATTCCACCGAGGCTCATGGAAGGATGTTCCTTAAACAGAATAACAGAGACACCTCTGTGATTCATTTCCTGGTCTCAGACATGGTTCACAGATGCCTTCTGGAATTCCGTGAAGCCTGTGGTAGAACTCCACTCAGCCATTTCCTGAGGTCTTGAAATAAGCTCAGGACTGGACTTTCCCTTGTCAAGAAAGGACACTGAGTTCAGCGTATGAGTTTACCATCTCAGCCCAGGAGGAATTTGGGATTTTTGTTGAGAAATTTAATAGTTAGAATATCACATGATACACACTGAATGAACTCCAAACTACTGTGAAGAGAAACGTGAAGCTCGAGCTTGCCCTAAGAACTTTAAAAAGCCTTCAGAATCTGCAATGCGTGAGTGGAATCTTAAAGGATGACTTAGAATCCACCAAGCAGAACAGTTACGAAAGTCAATCCCACAAAGGAAATAGTAGACCTAAGTGTAAGAAGTCTTGTTGAAATCTTTGATTTTGTGGGACAACCCTGCTTACACAAATGACACTCACCGTATACATGTACAAAAGCTTAAAAATAAAAAACCCTTAAATCTCCAAAACCAAACCAATCAATCAACCAACTGTCCCCACCAAAACAACAAAATACCATGGGGGGAGGGCAAACGATTCAGGGGAGATTTTTTACATTGTTTATACAATGGGTATAACATGGATACCTTAAGAATTATAGAGAAAAAAAGCACTTTTAAAGATTTTGTTCGTGTGTGTATGTGTGTGTAAATGTATGCCAAGGGTGTGTAAGTGTCCAAGAATCCAGAAGAAGGCATGGGGTCTCCAAGATGCACAGCTTCAATAATTTGTGAGCCTTTACTTTACAGGTAATATCCACTTATGAGTGAGCACATACCATATTTGTCTTTTTGGATCTGGGTTACCTTACTCAGGATGATTTTTTTCTAGTTCCATCCATTTACCTTCAAATTTCCCAAAGTCTCTGTTTTCAACGGCTGAGTAATACTCCATTGTGTATATGTGCCATATTTTCTTTATCCATTCTTCAGTTGAGGGGCATCTAGGTTCTGTCCAGGTTCTGGTTATTATAAATAAAGCTGCTATGAACAGACCCAGAGAGACTAGGTAACAAGGAGGGCCGAAGGGGGATGCATTGATCTCCTGGGAAGGGGAAATAGAGGAGATCTCCTGGTTGTACTGGGGCCTGGTGGGCATGGGACCTTGAGGGATTGGGTTGGGTGTGGGTGGAGGGGGATAGTGCTGAGAAAGATGACTGGAAAGGGGGCTTTATGGAGTCGGGTAGAAGCCTGAAACTTCCATGATTCTACAAGGATGGCCCCAGCTAAGACTCCTGCAGCAGGGAATGCAGCTCTTGGGAATCGATTCTTCTTGCTGGATTGCTTTGCCCAGCCTAAATACGGGGGGCGGGGGTGGGGGGAGCTTGGTCTTATGGATACTTGATATGCCATGCTTTGCTGATGCTCATGGAAGGCCTGCCCCTTTCTCAGGGAATACAGAGGACGGGTGGATTGAAGTGGGGGAGTGGGAGGAGAAGAGATGGGGAGGCTGTGATCAGTATGTAAACAAACAAATCAATACATAAATAAGTGAAAATTGTTGTGAGCCAACCGGACATGCTCAGAACGAGCAGTAGAGGAGCAATGAGATCTTTTAAACTCCTGAGCTGCTTCTCCAGTTCCACATCAAAGCACTTTAAGGGAAAAAAAACCCAAAAAACAAAAAAAAAAAAAAACTTCTATTTTTTTATTTTTATTTTCCCATTGAGCACATAGGTTTGACAGAAAGGTAATGTAAGGGACTGTAGAGATGGCTTTAAGAGTGCTTGCTGTACAATTATGAGGGACAGAGTTCAGAAGCTAGTATCCATTTAGCAAACATGGCATGGGCAGCATGCCTGTAACCTCAGTTCTCTAGGCTCAAGATAGAGACAGCAGGGTTGCTGAGTCTGGCTGACTTTTGCCTAGCCAAGAAAAGGCAAATCCCAAGTTCAAAGAAAGACCTTTAAAAGGATAGATGGGGACAGTGGCTTCCTTTCTCAACCTTTGCATGCAAATGGAAACGTGTCTGAACACACTGATGTGCATACAATCGCACACACATACTCTCACATAATCATTAAATCTTTCAAAGTAGGGCAGGCAGAAAAAGTCAAATAAAAGAATTAGTTTGTTAAGAAAATGGCTGAGCCATTAAGAGCATGCACTGCTCTGGCAGAGAACCCAAGTTTGGTTTGCAGTACTTGTTTGACCGCTCACAACCATCTGTAACTACAGTTCCAGGGGATCCTATGCCTTTGGTCTCTGTAAGCATTGCACTCACATGCACACACAGATGCAGAATTAAAAATAATAAAAGTAACAGTAAAACAAAAAAATCAAAGGTTAAGCTTCATCAGCAGCTTGCTATGTTGTGCACAAGACAAGTTCAAGCTTATGCCAGACAAAATGCCAGCATTGAGGAGGGGAGATGGGTCAAGACCCACCCAATAACCCTAGTTAAGGAGGTATTAACATTTGATTACTTCTGGAAGAGGGAAAGTCAGTCGTTTTCTTCAAGGTACTGACATTGGTGTATGCACCACCCTCCAGGGTAGGCCTCATACTCAGGAGTAGCCATCCAACTCAAACTGGACTCCATGCTCATTGCTTTGGCTTGCTTGTTTTTGTTTTGTTGTTGTTGTTAGTTTGTTTTGTTTGTTTTCCCTTGGTTTTGAGAGAGGGAGACATGATATCAAGTGGATGGGGGCCAGGGAGGATCTACAAGAAGTTGGGAGAGGGCAACGAATATGATCAAAATACCGTGTCTGAAATTCTCAAAGAGTAAATAAAAACATTTTAAAAAATGACATTAAAAGAGCTGAAGCAGGTGAGTGGTTGTGGGGAGGCAGAGAGCAGAGCAAGGTGTAGACTGGGAAGCTGCATGGTTTTCCTCCCACCACTGGCTGTGATAGAAGGGCGCTGTGAGGCAGATTTGTTTACACAACTAGTCATGTGTGGATTTCCTTAGATGCAACCTTACTAGCTTCAACTGTTTTGGTCACATGTAGAGAAGCATAGAGGGAATTTATGTGTAGCCATCAGGACATTTTTTGGACCGTTGTGGCCGTCAAAGCCTGGAACACAAATTAAGCATACTGCTTTCAGAGAAAGAGAAAACTGAGTGATTAAGAGCCTGTACACAGCCGGCCTTTAATCCCAGCACTCGGGAGGCGGAGCCAGGTGGATCTCGGTGAGGTCAAGGCCAGTCTGGTCTACAGCTCGAGATCAATGACAGGCACCAAAACTACAATGAGAAACATCAAAACTAGATTGAGAAATCCTGTCTCGAAAAAACAAAAAATAAAACGAAACAAACAAAACAAAACAAAAGAGTCTGTACTCTTCTCCATTTCCCAGGGGTTAGAAACATCTCAATGGAGAAGAGGGCTTAGGTGGTCAAGATGAGTCAGAGCCTGTGGAAGTCAGAGCACTCGGAGGTGGAATGTATGCTTAGAGGTTCAAACAGGCTGCTTTTAACTTAGAGGTGGGTCCACTCTTTCAACCAGTGTCTGATGCTTGCCAGGACCACGAGCAATATTCAACATTTATCTAGGGTTAAATCTTGAGTCTTTGTAATTCAATGAAAGGACTGGCTTTCTCTTGAGAAAACGAAGCCAGCAAATCCTATGGTACCCTGGAAACTGGAATGCATTAAGAGAAAACTGTGCCTTTGGGTTCTGGCACCACACATAAAGAACCTAGATGAAATCTGCATGTAAACAATCTGGAGCAAGAAGCTGCCGTGAACGCCGTGGATAAACGTGGTGTAAGTGGAAAGGATTTACCAGAGTCCCCTTTGATAGTTGGCCTGCATAGTCATCTCACCATGACGTAAATGCTTGTAGAATATGATAATCAGCATCAGAAGGAGAAGCTGGCAGAGACAGCCAGTTTCAAGAGCTTAATGAAAGGGAAACGAGAAGCGACTGGCGCTGGGAGGTGGCCATGGGGGAAGCTAAGTGTGTGCCATTACATAAGGGGAAGGTGACTTAGATTTGGTCCATGAAGAAAGTCATTTTCTTTTAAAATAGTTTTCCGTTAAAACAAAAACAAAAACACAACATGCCTATTGCAACAAATGGGATGATAAAAGTAGGAGGAAAATAAAGCTAAGATGTTTTCCCACTTGACCCAGCCTTTCTAAGTCATGTCCATCTTTCTGAGAGTAACAGATTAACGATGTTTTTGTACAAACTAGATAATTGGGTTGTGTGGCAATATTTGTACCGGAATGAGATAAGAGCGTGTCTTCTGGCAACATTCTTTTTTTTTTTTTTTTCTCTTCTGTGTGGTTGAGGCAGCCCTTCAGAGGAGCAGATAAAATATTGTCTGAATCATCGGTCACTTAGATTGTTCCCAGTGGTTTTCATTGTAAGCAATGGTGCAAGAAAATAAAGTAAGAGTCTAATGCTTGTAGAGATTCTGTTGTCAGGTCGGTAGGATCAGGCTGAGAGTTTAGGGAACTCTAAAAGACACCACCAGACTATATCACTCCATTTATTTTATTTCCTTTCAGTTTATCTCAATAATGTTATATTTTTCTATGTAGGCGTCATGATCAGTTAAGTGTATTGACATGGAGGATCACACCTGCATTCCTAGCACTCAGGAGCCGAGACATAAGGATTGCTCCAAGTATGAGTCCAACCTGGGCTACATAATGAGTTCCAGGCCAACTTGGACTGCATATCAGGATTCTGTTTTTTGTTTATTTTTTAAAGAAAAAGACGTTATGATTATTTTTGTTGCATTTTCCTAGATATTGTGTGATTGATGGTATTGTGATGTGTGTGAGCCTTTGGAAATTGATTTTTATATATTGGACTTGTAATAATAATTGATGTAAACTCATTTTGTTTTCTAATGCTGTATATGTATATTCTTAAAATTTTCTATGAGCCACAAAATAATCCATATGACAGTTTGGTTCTTTATTTTCAAGAATTACATTCAAAATAATTTTGTTGAAGAAAATATGCATATTTTAATAGGCCAATCCATATGTACAGGACTTTAATAATTATTGCAAAGTGAACACAAATTGGCAGTCAGAAACTAAACATGACCTGCTCATTAAATTCACCATTTTAAAGTGACTTCTAACCCTGAAGGGAAGATTGCTGCAACATCGGACTGACGGTACAAGCAGCAGTCTGGGTTGTCCAACAAAACAAATCCAACTGAAAACAGATATAACCATATCTCTGCATATCTAGGTACATTTATATATGACTCAGTATATGTTTGCTTATGCATTCCTTTGCATACCCATGCATAGACACCTACATCTATATGATAAGCTGCCTCTGTTAAACTGGATAAGTGAATATATGTCTAATAGGTTCATTTCTAAGTTCTCTATTCTTTCCCTTCAGTCTGTCTGCCACATTTTGCTCCAGTGTGCTTTATTAATCACAACGGCACTAGATCTAGGTTTCTCTAGCTTTCCTCTCTCTACACGTGTGTATTGTCTTGGCCCTTTACAGTCCACATGGCAATTGCCCCTCTACCTCAGTAAGCAAAACCGCCTGAGAATTTCACTGGGGTTGAACTAGATTTATAAATTAACTTGGGAGGTTGACAGAATAACAGGATCAAGGGATCTGTCCTTGAGCATGTTAGTGAGTCTTTAGTAGTCTTCAGGATGCATCAAGTTACTTGACTTTTATTCTTCCTTCCACACTGCCCTTTTCCTAGGTGTTGCTCATTTCCTCCAAAGACCTCTTCCCTTTTTTTTAATAGATTTTTCTATTTGTTTTGTTCAATCCATTTTTGATGTTTTATCCAAAATGCTCACTTATGATTCTTGGAGCTTTTTTCAACAGTATCTGCTTTGAAGACTAGATCACTCCCACCTCCCCATCAGTAATGAAAACCTTCCTCAATCCTAGTCACTACACCTTTTATTTTTCTTTCTACTTGCCTTCAGCAAAATGTCCAATACACCACTGGGATTTTAAAAAAAAAAAGTGTTCCAGTTTCAAATGAAACCATCCTCTACTCCTCCATTAACTATGTTACCATTATCAGAGAATGAAGCCTCTCTTCTGTCTATAATTCACTGATTTTCATCATAAACATAGGTGGGAAATATAATATGCTTTTGCTTCTTCTTTTGATATGATGATATGTTTTCTCATTCCAATTATGAAAATCATTAAATGTTTATAAATGTTAACCAACCTTGCATTTTTATCATGGGCCTAAGTGAATCATGTATTTTGAACGCATTAGTACCTATAGTTTGCCATTTTTAAAAAAATTTTCTTTGGGAATGTTGTTAGATTCTTTCCTATTACTTGATTGAGACTATTGTTTGCTCTTCCCACATAATAGTTGTTTAAGGAGCAGATATTAGTGTGTAAATATTACTGTTGCTGCTGTTAAAACCCATCTTCTAGATGAAATCCTCAGTTCATAATGTGGCTATATTTGAAGATGGGGAAGTAACTGAGGATAAATGAAGTTGTAGGTTTTACGTGACCTGTTTCTTTTCAAACCTTTAGTGTTTGTCCTTTGCTTATTATCTACTACATTCTCCTTTATTATTTTAACATTGTCAGCTATACCTATTTTTCACATTTCAAAATCATGAAAGGCCTTGTCCCTCATTTAAAGATTAAATTAAATTAAGATTAAATTAAGTCCCTCATTAAACGTGTTCAGCACTGAATTCATTCCATTTTTTAAAAGTAATCTCACAGTTTTCACTGAAAATATATCCTATGCCTGGTCCCCACTTTCTTATATCCACAGATGATTTTTCTTCATCATATATCAGCCCCTGGCATCTTCAGGCATGCTTACCCTTCCTGAGTCTTTCCTCAGTAGGGACATAGTGTTTGAGTTGTCTGTGAACACTTAAAAGGAAGACCTAACAGTCATGGTTATACTTGATCCATTGTTGTACTTGTAAAAAATTCTCTACATATATGTTATGGCTGAGTAGCTTGGTGTTCTTATGGGACACCTAACAGTGGGAGTGGGGGGTGTCTCTGATTCTTTTGCCTGTCTGTGGGACCTTTTCCTCCGACTGAGTGGCCTCATCCAGTCTTGATGTGATGGTATGTGCCTGGTCTTATTGTAGCTCCTTATGCCATGTTAGGTTGGTGTTCCTCGGAGGTCTGCTCTTTTCTGAGGGGAGGTGAAGGGGATGGGTCTGGGGGAGAGGGGAGATGGTAGGGAGAGACTGGGGAGAGGGGAAACTGCAGTTGAGATGTAATGTACGAGAGAAGAATAAAAAAGAAAAGAAAAAAGTTAAACACAATTGAAGTAGAAATGTCAGCAACAGTCTCCTGGAAAAGACAGCAAAAAAAAAAAAAAAAAATCATTTATTGTCAGAGTGGACTTCGGCTTGAGCCACAACTGGTTTCTGTATTTAAAAGACAGGCAGATAAGTATGAGCCAAACTGGCAAAAGAGAAAGGAAAAAGTGGCCACAGAAGTGGCAGGTGAGTCCAGTGCCATGGAAGTTAACAGAGCGGAGTGCTCTGGAAAGAGGCAGTTTAATGAATCTGGGCCCTCACATGGAAAATGTCTAGTAATTTCAGCATTACTGAAGCTATTTGGGTCTGTCTTAAAAACTATTTTAGTGGCGTAGAGGAATGAAAACCATATTGAGGAAGGTGAACTGAGGAGAGGAAAAATTTAAAGGTAGGAGATATTAGCTACACTTCTGGAAACTGTATTGAAAATGCACAGAAGGTAAGTCCATAGCTAGACAGGGTAGTGGATGTGGATGTTTATATCACTGTGAAATTTGACCACCCGGTTTGGATTCATTTACCTCATCTGATCCATTTCCAACAATAACACAATCTTCTCCCACCTGCATGATCACTTTCTTATTAAAGTTGCCATCTTTCTATAGAAGGCATGGCAGTGGGCACACTCATTGGCCTAACTCCTGTGACACGACCTTGCTCACCTTCTGATGTCATTCATCTCATGGTAAACATCAGAAAGCTCTGTTTACCTCAGTTCCCTAGCCAGGTGTGCCCTCCAGACTCTAAGTTTTAAGAAGAAGGGAATTGGTCTCCCTTGTTAAAGAACACTTCCCAGAGTGCTTTCTGTAGATTAAGACAGTCATTATGATTTCTTCAATTTATTAACGATGCTACTTGTGATGACACAAAGTATGTAAGGAAGAAGAGGAGAGGAAGGGAACAAACACAAAGATGAAAAGAAAAAGTACAAGCAACACCACAGGCAAGAATTATCACTTACTTTCCCGGATAACATCAAAAGTTTTGACTTTCCCTATAGCTAACACCCACCTGACTGGTTCGTCTCTTGACCACGCCTGGCAGTTTGCTCGGAACATTTAAATTCTTTGTGCCACCTTCTCTGGTAGCTGCAGGCAGGGCTTGAGACCTGGAAAATGGCAGGCACTGACTCAACATGGGACTATCTGTGTATTCCCTGTGAGCTTTCTGGCCACTGGGACTTGGAGTTTCTGTTTCTTCTTCCTGAATCAGTTCTCCCAGCCAGAGTCTACCATCATCTTAACTGTTTCCTGCTTGTATCTCAGCCTGTACCTGGAAGTGTTTTTCGTCGCCTCTAGTGGAGAGTGGCTTGATAGCACTACACAGACAAATAAGCAAAAGGTACAAATAAATAGTGTCCTATCCACACTGTGAGCTCACTGACTATTGCGATATTGGTGGTTACTGCGTTTAGGAAATATTCACAAACGGAGGAAAACTTTTCTCTCCCCAAATTTATTACTATTGTTAAATTTGAATAACAACTATGGGTGGAAAGGGGAAAATAAATTACACGAACCAAATTCCGATTCATTTTCAGCCACATTTGACCCAAAATTAAAAAGCAGTTTAAGCAGGAACTAATCAATTTAATTTTTTGTTACTATCTTTTTTTAAACTTGTTAGCCAGCAGTTGTGCTACTTGGAAGTTATCCGTTTGGGAGTTTGCAGCCATCATCAAACCCTGGGGTTTTGCTCAGTACTTGAATACTCAGAAAGAGAAGAAGCAGTGAGGAGCATGGTCCTTTGATGACAGATGGGGATAACATTGTCACACAGACAATGATGGTTATATAGGGAGTGAATGTGTTTCCCCCAGAATTTACAGGGTTTTTTAGGTGTAGAGACAAAGTCATAACAAATTCCTACTATTGGATTTGAAAAGAAATAGCCTTAGAAACATTGGTATGTACTTAGTATTCTTCCGAGACAGTCTTTCTTAAAATTAAGTTTATTTAATTATTGGCGTGTGTGTGTGTGTGTGTGTGTGTGTGTGTGTGTGTGTGTGTGTGTGTGTGTGTAAGTATATGCGTGCCTTGGCACCTATGGAGAGGTCAAAGGGCTTTGGACAGTCAGTTATCTCCTTCTATTTTGGGTTCTGGGGATTGAACTCAGAATGTTAGGTTTACTTAAAAAGACTATATCCTGACACAAACTGAAAGTTGGCCTAATTTTGATGATTTAAGAAACAGGCTATGTGGGAAACATTCTGAAATCCTTGTCTGCTTCTTATACCTGCGTCAGACTTTCAATAAAGTAGCACTCTGAACTTACCCAGGGTAGTTTAAGGATGCATCCAATTGACTCTAAGTGAACAACCTTTCGGTTAATCAACTACAAATCCATACTTGGACACTTTGTCCAAATGTCAGAAGGTTAGAACACTGAAAATACTGAAAGTATTTAATTATACTTATTATACGGTACATTCTTCATCAAATATACCCAATGTCCACTATGTCATATTAATTATGTATATATAGGTATATGTGTGTATAAACATAAACACATGCTATATAACTCAGTTGCTAATACAGCAGGTTGTAACAACCAACTCTACATTTCCCAATTTCAGTCAAATAGGGGTGGAGATAATAGTAAACCCACAAATAAACCATAAAAGTCATAAGCTCTTGAGTGGTATGAAAATGATGTAAGCTCCTACAATGGGGGGGGGGAGGGTCAGGGCAGCAAGATCCAGGAATGTGGGAGGAGAGTGGTTGAGACGGAATGTGAGGGAGGGTTCTGATAACTCAAATCCAAACTGGAATTTTGTAGTTTGTGGAAGAGTGTAGTTATCGGATATCTGGAGGAAGAGCAAGGACACTGAGATGAGGTTAGGTATACTGTTTGGGGAATAATTGAGAAGCAATTGTGAGTATGGACTTGCCAGTAATCTGCTGAGCCAGCATGAACGACAGTGTAAACAGAGCCGTGGAGAGCAAGGAAGACTGAAAACTGGCAAGTATACATTTGTGACTGTCATATCAAATCATCGTGATTCACCAAGAGAACAATGTTGGAAAGAAGAGTTAAGCCAAGAAACAGATCCTTTCGGTGTATGGATTGATGATGAGCTGGTGGACAAGAACAACAAAAATCTCATACATTCTACTAAAAATGACATTCAAAGGGCAGTATCTGTGTAAGAAGAGAGGGAGTATGACCCTATATATGTAGTTAGGTGACAGAGACAGGCAACTTGGGAAGTGTTCAGGAAATAAAAAATGCCATGTGAAGAGCTCTGAAGGATGTGGGGAGAAATGTACCCCAGCTTCATAAGATTTCAGAATAAGGGTATGTATGCTTAGAGGCAAGACAAAACTCAACCACAGAACCAAAAACAATGTCAGAAAGTCACTCAAGGGTGGTGGGTCTGGTTAATGACTGACGGTGAATCAGTTACGAAACACCCAATAACCTTGCTGCTTCATGTGAATGCAAGGCGCTTTAGCCTCTGAGGTTTTGCATTTCTTAAATCCACTCATAGAAAAACACTTTTCATGTATGTTCAGACGCAGAGACACAATGATGAGAGGTTTTCATGACTCGTCTGTAAGTAAAACACAGAATTTGGCTCTTGTTCAATTACAGAGTAACTATAAGCATTCTTTCATGGTTAATTTCATTTTGCAGGACAGGGGACATAGGAAAGCATACAAAGTATAATTTATTAAATTTCTCTGAGTGAAAAGATGTTAAAAAAAAAAACAAAACAAAAAACCCTGCCAATCAAGAATAGCCATTTAAGTCTGAACTGACCATCTTTGGTAACCTAGCAAGGCTCCCAGTGTTGGGACTGGGACATCAACCCAACTACAAAGCATTCGATTTGCTCCTGTCTTGCCTGCAGAATATTCTGGGGCAATGGTGGCTCAGGGCTTATGGGAGTGGGCAACCAATGACTGATCTAATTTGAGACCCAAGCCACGAGAGGGAGCCGAGGCCCAACAGTGCCTGGATGGCCAGGGACTGGAAGCTGGGCTGCTCAGAGACTTAGGGTAGGACATGACTTAACCAAGAGGAAAAACAAAAATAAATGAGATGATTCCTAACCATGTTCTGTGGTGCTCATAAGTCAGTGCTTAACCTAATCAACATCAGAGAGGCTTTCCCATCAGCTGATGGGAGCAGATGGAGAGACCCATAGCCAGGCATTGGGTGGAGCTTGAAGAATCCTGTAGAAGAGGGAAAGGAGGTGTTGTGGGCACCAGGAGCACACTGCCTGCAGAATCAGCTAAGCAGGACTCATAGCAGATTATAGAGACTGGGGCAGCTGTCACGGAGCTTGCCTGAGTCTTTACTCGGTCCTCTGCGTGAGTGCTGTGGTTGTTTGGCTTGGGGTATTTGTGAGACCCCTGGCAGTGGGAGAGTAGTTATCTGTAGCTCTTTAGCCTGCTTTTGAGACCCTTTTCTTCCTACTGGGTTGCCTGGTCCAGGCTTTATATAAAGGTCTGTGCCTGGTCTTGTTGCATCTTACTATGGCATGTTCAGATGGTGTCAATGGGAGGCCTGCTCTTTTCTGAAGGAAATGGAGAAGTGGATCTGGAGGGGGAGGGGATAAGAGGAGCAGAGGGAGGGGAGGCTGCAGTCAAGATGTATAATGTGTGAGAAGAATAAAAAAGAAAGAAAGAAAGAACAAACAAAAGAAAGAAAGAAAGAAAGAAGGAAAGAAAGAAAGAAAGAAAGAAAGAAAGAAAGAAAGAAAGAAAGAAAGAAAGAAAGAAAGAAAGAGAAAAAAGAATATCCATGTGGCCACCATACAAAATGGCCTTAGGAGGATCTTGGATAATTTCTACTTAATTCTAAAGTCCAAAGAGTTATTACGGGAAACATGATTAAACTTGAAAATTGCTTCATTTCTGGGATAGTAGAGATTTCTAGTCTGCTCATGTGTCTTTAGAGAAAATGATTCATATTTTTAACAACTTCAGTTAACTAAAGATGACTGTTAAGAAAAGCCCTAGGCTGAGGGAAATGGACACATGTCTTGCTTTCTGCCTTTAGAGCAATAGTTGGAGGTAAAACCAGATTTAGAGAGGGTGCTCTTTTCTATGTAGGTGTGTGTGTGTGTGTGTGTGTGTGTGTGTGTGTGTGTGTGTGTGTGTCTGTCTGTCTGTGTCTGTGTAAAAATAGCATTTTCTCTACCCTATCTTCTATGGTGTGTGCTAGTGAATTTGTATAATACCTCCTTACTGAAGGTAGGATAAATTTCATGTTTGAGGCCAGCCTGGACTACACTGTGAGCTCCAGGTAAGCTTAGGTTACAGTGAGTCACCATAAATATTTAATAAATATCCGTAAAGGAAGTAATCATTCCAAACATGGAGAGCAATAAATGAGTGTTTGAAAATATGTGACGAATGTGTCTCCCAGTGGAGAATTTCCACCTTCAGATGGAGTATACCTAAAACCTACTTTTCGAGTGGATCTAGTGGCAACACCATTCCAGACAGACATAGGTTTAAACTAAGCAGTTAAAAGCAATTTGTACCTTTCCTGCAGTTGCTTTTGAAACTGCTGACAATAATTAGGTGAGAAGTATGTTCCCAAGACCCAGGAAAACTTCACATAAACATCTTTTCACTATATGCCTCATTTGAAAATACATCCCAAAAGAAGTTGCTTTGGCCATATAGGAGTCCCTACATTAACTGTCAACATCTACAAAAGGTAGCTTTTCTGCTCCAGGCTGAGAATTGCATGCAGCCAGGGATGTAAATATAAATATTTAGAGGACAGTTTGACAACATGTTCATTTAGGGTAACAGCGGTAGTATGTTCCTCTTTGGGCTCATGACCTTCCCAGCCAAAGACTTTTGGCTGGGTTTACAGTACCAGATGTGTATTCCCTCATGGGAGCAGGCCTCAAATCACATTAGAAAGCAGTTGTTGTTCTCACAATAGTTGTGCCATTGAGAGTATCTTGCTGTGAAGGTTGGTATTGTAGCAGGCATGGTCTACAGCTGGGTGAGACCACAGTTGTCTTTTCTCAGCAGTCTGCATAGAACTTTCTGCCAACCAGAAAAGTAGCCAGCAGGCAGAGAACTTACAGCTCAGCTCCAGCTTGATTTCTGTGTCCTGTTAAGGAGTAAGCATCTAGCTTTAAGTGGGAGATCAGTACACTCTGTTCCCTTCCAAAGCACGGGGAACATCAGAGGAGAGGGCAGAAAGAATGCAACAGTCAGGAGATGGGAAGAGTGTCATGAGATGCTGCCATCCAGGTATAGCATTGTGTTTGAAACCACGCCCACAGCAGCTGTGGACCCCTGCACAGGCTCAGGCCTTCAATTTTCCACCACGGATAGAAGAGGTGACCACGAGGCCCCATGTCTTTCTGAGGCACTGATTACTATTAAAAATCATGAGATGAGGAGATGTCATTTTCCACGGTGGTGTAGTCAATGGGGGAATATGAAAAAAATGGATTCTGAGGGAAAGGCTTGTAGAAGGTAATGGGTTGAATACAACCACAGCAAATTGTATACCTATAAGAATCCATGAAAAAGATGAAAAACAGTTTCACAAAATTACTTCCTAAATCTCTTTCCCTTCTCCTCTAAAGCTACCCCAATTTCTGTTGATCTTAGATTATGTTGATCTATAGTTTTCTTCATTGTTATTATTCTCTCCTACATACTGTCACCTCCATTAACATTCAAATGTTCATAAATCTATGGGCAAAACCTGATCTTCAGCTGAAATGAGAGGAAATAAGATTGACTACTCAAGCCATAGTGTGTTACTTCCAGTCAAACATACCATATTGGGGGTCAAGTAAAAGTCAATGAAGAAAATAGATATGTAATGCTTCCAAGATTCGCTGTTTTTAAAAAGCAACTTAGGCAAGGGAGCTTTGGTGTATCTTCATTTTATGTAAAATTTTAGTTTCTACTCTTTGACTTGTAATACAGACATTAATTAATTTCTTTTCCAAAGATTCCTTTCTTTTTGCTCTGTCAATGTTAAGGATTTTTTTAAACCACAGTCGTTTGCACACAAAAGAGCTGAGTCTTACACTGGGAGGATTAGAGAAAAAAAGGGATCTCCTGTCTTCTACCAGGTCCTTAAACAAAAATAGAACACAGGTTCTCTAATGAATGAGAGCAGCCTTAAGGAAAGCAGGCAGCCTTCTGTCTACCTCGGAACTAGGAAAAAGACCAGCTGGCTGGCCCTCAACCACAGCAAACACTACTTACTGTTGTGTGGAAGAGTGTTGCTGGATTAAGTGTGTTTGAAATAAAAAAGGAGACAGTTCACATTGGTGAAGAAAGTAAGTTTGATATAAGAAAATGCTCTAGAAATCACATGAATTCTGCAGGAGTTCTGTCCTTTCTTGCTACAGAATGAGAATAACACTGTCACCAGGAACCCCCTTTGGCCTCCACTCCCCTCCCTGCCCCTCTGATTTCCACTCCAGGAGTTCAGGGGATGTTCAAAGAGTATCTTGTAGAGGTTGGGTTAATTGTAGCATAGAAAAAGGCACATCTTCAACAATCTGATAGACCAATTTATATTTTAGACTTTACCCTATTCTAAATTCTCTGGAACAGATGACATCTCTGAGCAGGTGATTGTCAGGTTCACTTGGATTTATTCTTTCACAATGGTATGTAGTGGGTAGCCATTCCAGCAATTTCACCAATAATGGTATGTCTATCTGTTTTTGGTATTTAACAGAAATCCTGCAGAATACAATAATTTCATGAAGTTCAGGACTCCCAGACCAGATAGAGATAGTCATTAATTAATGATTTTCTGAACAATTCATGATGTTGTGGATCCTCTCAATGACCAACAATTTGGCCCAAGTCTCATCCCTCTGGTCAATAATGGCAATCAAGAAGATCCAGTCCTCAGTTCACAAAATGTTTATTATGAACGGGCTCAGCCATGACATTATTTAAGCTTTTCAACACCTAAGGGGCAACCTAACGATAGTAAAGGACCTTCAGGCATCTCAGATTTGCTGTGAAGATCTAGAAGTTGGTTTCCATTGTATAAACATCAGAATAATCATAGAACTCAACTTATAGTATATACAGTAAAAGAAAATTTTTTATAACCTGATTATTAATATTAGGAAAATATAAAAAAATTCCTCTCTTAAAACCTGTGTCAGCTTTATACAAATGTACAGTGTGTTAATCATATACTGCTATCCTGCTTAGACTTCCTTGTCTCACCCCTCCCTCTTCTATTAGTTCCCTTTGGTTCCCTAGACAGTTTCATTTCTACTTTCATATATCATACACATATATGTGTGTATAATATGATTTTATGTATTTATGTAAAATCTAGTAACCACAATGGAGAGAACACTTTTTTCTTTCTGAGACTGAATTAATTAACTTAAAATGATTATTTTCATTTGCATCCATTTTTTTCTGCCAACAAATAACCTTATTCTTTTTTCCAACTAAAAAAGTCCATTGCATATACATAACACATTTTCAAAAGTTTCTTTAACTATTTTTTCCACGGTTGGACACTTGAGTTAATTCCATAACTTAGCAACAGCTGTATATAGTGCTACAATAACATTGACATGCAAGCATCCCTTGATAATTCAACTTCGAAGTCTTTGGGTAAATACCAGGAACTGGGTCATATGGAAGATCTATTTTATTTTTATTTTTGAGACAATTTCCTATTCACAGTGGCTGACTTCATTTTCTTTCACTTCAGCAGGATACAAGCCTTCCCTTTGGCCACAGTCTCAACAACATTTGTTTTCTTAATGAGTACCATTCTGTCAGGGGTAAGATGCAACGTCAGCACAGTTTTGCCTTACATTTCTATGGGGATTAATGGTCTTGAATATTTTCCATGTTTATTGGCCATTTGCATTTCATCTTTCAAGGTCTTTCTGATTCCATTCCATTTTTGGATTCCATTTCATGATCCCATTGATTGGATTATTTTATCTTTTGTATAGTTTTCTGAGTTCTTTGTATATCCTAGATAGCAACCCAATATGTCAAATAAATAGCTAGCAAAATCTTTCTCCCAATCTCTCTGATGTCTCTTCACTCAATCAATTAGCTGCTTCCTTTGTGTTATAGAAGCCTTTTTTTTTTAAAATTCTATTCAGTTCCATTTGTCTATTGCTGGCAATATTTCTTGAGTGACCAGAGTCGTCTTCAGAAAGCCCTTCCTATGCTTGCATACTAGGGTATTTACCCTCAAATTTCCTCTATCTGTTTCGGATCCTAAACTCTGCCTTGGATCAATTTGGAGTTGTTGTTGTTGTTGTTGTATGTGTGTGTGTGTGTGTGTGTGTGTGTGTGTGTGTGTGTGTGTGTGTGTGAAGAAAGGGAAAGAGAGTGATCCAGTTTCATTCTTTTTCATGTGGATACCCAGTTTTACCATCATTTTTTTTTAAGAGAGTGCTTTTTCTCCAATATGTATTTTTGACATCTTTGTCAAATATCACATAGCTGTAGTTGTATGAGTTTATACTTAGGTCTTGCATTTCACTGATTTGTATTTCTATTTCTGTTTTTGTGCCAGCACCATGCTGTTTCTGTTACTATGGCTATGTAGTATGGCTTGAAACAATAAGGTGGTGCCTCCAGCTTGCTTGCTTGCTTGCTTGCTTGCTTCCTTTGTTCCTTCCTTCATTTGTCTCTCTCTCTCTCTCTCTCTCTCTCTCTCTCTCTCTCTCTCTCTCTCTCTCTCTCTCCCTGTCTGCTCAGAACTGCTTTGTGTATCTGGGATCTTTTGTGCTTTCGTTGCGAAATTTAAGATTTTTCTTTTCTATTTCTATGAAGAATAGAATTGCTATTTTGGTGGAGATGGCACCAAATCTGTAAACTGTTTGTGGTAAGATGACAATTTTCACACTATTAATTCTTGTAACTCGTAAGCATGGGTGGTCTTCCCATCTTTTCGTGTCTTCTTAAGTTTCTTTCAATGAAAACCTGACTTTCTTGAAATAAATCAATGAAATCGGTTTAACTTTTGGCCCCCTTGGTAGTAGCATAGGAACAACTCCACTACCTGTGGTAACTCCCCTTGGAGAAAATTATTATTATTATTATTATCATCATCATCATCATCATCATCATCTTTATTATTATCATTATTGTTATTTTGGTTTTTTCGAGACAGGGTTTCTCTGTGTAGCTTTGGAGCCTTTCCTGGAACTCACCCTGTAGCCCAGGCTGGCCTCGAACTCACAGGGATCCACCTGACCCTGCCTCCCGAGTGCTGGGATTAAAGGTGTGCGCCACCACTGCCCAGCAACCCTTGGAGAAAATGGTACCTGACCCTTCAAGGACAAGCGTCATCACCTCCTCCCCTACGGGTAAGCTGGTTGCAGGTACTTCTTGGTAGAGGGTGAGAGAGAAAGACTGACTTAAATGAAAGACGAACAAACTCAACATAAACCAATATTAGGCATGGACACAGTGAAGGTTAATCTCTCCTTGAGGGACCCTCTATGTGGAAGACCCTAGTCACCATCTCATGTGTATTTGTTGCATGCCTTATATATGCTTAAAATTACGAGACGACCAGCCTGAGCATGTACAGGTTGTCTAATAGTCTGTCAGCCAGGGTCAGGACCCCCAACACTGTTTCGGCAGAGCAGCTTCACCTCCGATATTCATAAAAGGAATTCCAGAAAAGAACTTGAGGTTCTTGAGACGCAGTGTGATAGAGCTGCTCATTCCCCAGCATGTTGATTGGTTTGACAACTCAATAATGTAGCAATTGCTGTGAAAAATTAAATACTAATAAGCTGGCCTGGAATGATGGCACAGTGGATGAAGACACTGACCACTCAAGCTTGACAACCTTAGTTTGAACCTTGGAACCCACGGAAAAGTAGAAGGAGAGAACTACTTCCACAAAGTTGTCCTCTGGCCTCCACAAACTTGCCCCCGCACATATCTTGAATTCATGTGATAATAAGAACACCCTACCTTAAAAAAAAGTTGTTCATATTATGAAGGTAGGAAAGGAATAGATGTATTCAAAATAGATTCAGAGCTGGAGAGATGGCACTTGCTACTTAGGCATGATGACCTAGGTGTACACCCCTAGGGCACATACAGACTCAGATGCAATAGCAAGTGTCTGTGATCCCCTCACTCCTATGGGCAAGCTGGGAGGTATAGACATGAGAACCCCAGGAACCTGAGGACCAGCTATCCTGGCTTATGCAGTGATAAATGAGAAAGCCTGTCTCAGACAAGGATCAAAGTGAGGATCGGCATCTGAGGCTGTTTTTCAACCTCTAAAGCCACTCCCCAGTACAGGACATGCTTACACTAACACACAAACACACCTCCACAGAGCAACATTATAACATATGCATATGTGTGTGCAAGCACACACATGAATGAAAAAATAAAATCAAATACCCAATTAAAATCTATTCCACCACAGAATGTTTTAATAATTTAAACACAGCAGAGTGAATGCTGACAAACTGCTGAAATAGCAAGTATTTTAGGCTCTAAACTAACTTTTCTGTTGAGTGGGGATACAGGGCAAGTTAGTCATTTCAGAATGTACAAAAAAATTGTTGGAAGAAGGAGATTCTCTTTTAAGCAAGTGAAATTGGCATCTATCACCAATAATTCTTTTAGTACCAGACCTTGTCATCTGGAAAGAATGTAGGTAGTTTCCATATTTTTTTTAAAGTAGATGTCCTCACATTTTAGCAGGAAAATAGGAATATGCTGCATCCTGGTTATCTGGGTAGGGGTTTCATCTGGGGAGTCTGCAGCTTCCTGATAAAACAATTTGGTCAAATCTCCCGACACGTCTTCAACTGGAAAATCCTACCCAACATTTCCAGGATGCCAGTTTGCGTCACACATTATGAATCACAAATACAAAGAAGTGAATTGATTGTCCAGAAGCCACAGAAGAGTTGGCTGAGGAATTAGCTTTCTGCTGATGTGTCTCAGTAGCTCATGCCACCTCTTCTTTAAGGCCCCTTAAAGTACTCTGACTCTCAAAGCTCCAGGGAACCTGTAGCAGTGTAAATGAGACAGGAAAATGGGATTACTTTCCCATATCTTTCTCAATTGTCATAGCAACTATCCATAAGTGCACCTGGTGATTTGTGCTTTTCAAAGTTCTAGTTGGTATCTCTTCTTGCTATGTCTAAAACTGTGGCAGGATCCTGTGCTGTTATTCCCTTTGGGGGAGTGGGCCAAGTAGGCACAGAGTCAATGACACAGACTCTGGGAGAATTTTGAAATAATAAGCTCAGTTTATTCAGGAAGAGGCAAGCCTTATATACCCTCTACCCCACCCCAGGGGAAGGTCTGACGAATATGCATCTGCTGGTGTGACATGGCTGCCTCTCATTGGCCCAGGTCATCTCCAGATCATGTCTCAGATGTTGTTGCTAAGGCCCTTAGGCAGATCCGGTTAGCTCTCAGAAAGTGACTTAATACTGGTTTGGGCGGGCTGGCCCTTAGACCTGATATGGATGAGTCATCCTACATAAAACAATTTGTTTTTGGTGGGGAGTAGAGTTTATTTGGCTTATGTATCATAGTCCATTGAGGGTAGACAAGAACTCAAACAGGGCAGGAACATGGAGGCAGAAACTGATTCAGAGGCCATGGAGGGGTGCTGTTTACTGGCTTGTTCATCACGGCTTGCTCATCCTGCTTTCTTATAGAACCCAAGACCACCAACCCAGGGATAGTACCACCCACAGTGGACTGGACCTCCTTCATCAACCACTAATTAGAAACAAGTATACAGCCTGTTCTTATGGAGTCATTTTCTCAACTGTGGCTCCCTCCTCTCTGATAACTGTAGCTTCTGTCAAGTTGACATAAAACTAGCCAGCACAGAGACCAAAGACAATGAAGTGGGGTCTTTGCCTTAGCTTTGGAACAGGAAAGCCTATAGGACTTGAAAAAGCAGGGTCTGTCTGGAAGGAAGTTAACTCATGTATTGATCTTGTTTTCTTCACACAGGCGATTATGAGGTCTGAAACCTCTGAGGTCTGTTCTAAAACAATATTCAAGAGAATGTTTTTTTAGCATCTTGAAGAAAATCATGAGAAATACTGTTCTGGGACCTAAACATCCCTGCTTCCCCTTAAAGTAGTAAGAGTTTTGAACAGTATATTTTTCCTTTTGGTTTTTCCCATTCTCTTTGTTCTTGTGACCTTTCCTCTCATCTTGCTGTACCATGTTAATAAAATATTTTCTCTTTTATGTATCAATTTTCATTTATTAAACAAATTACAAAGCCATGGGAGGATAAGATGACTGGAAACAGAAAACAAATGACAAAATACATTTTTTCTTGGTCTTGTATTTACACATGTGGCTTTTGTAATAAGGGCAGAAGGCAGTCTATACTAAGTCACTTCCAGTACAGCCAAATGATTCCTTCTGAAATTCAAAGAGGGTCATTGGCTGACAGAAGGCCACCAGTTTCCTCAATTAAATGAAAACATCCATTTTAAGTATTATTCAGGCATGATCCTTTAGTGCCATATTCATGGTTTTTTACATATTTTCTCCACTAAAGTCTTGTATCACATGTGAATTCATATGGGAATTAAGTTGAAATAAAGAGACTCATTGTGCTACCAACTCACTTCCTCTAGAAGGGGGTGGACTCTGCTCTTCCTCCTCCTTTGAATCCACATTTGTTGTGAGGAGGAGGCTGCATCCCCTTTGAATTTATTGTTGCCATAGAAACATGTGCTCCTCGTTGACCTTTTGTTTTTCAAGGAGAAAGATAAACATGCCACCCACAAAGAGGCCCAACTAGAGGCTATTCATGAAGAAGCCTACCTCCACACTCACAGCCTGTGGGGCTGCAGACTGCAGCTTCTCCCAAACCCTTGGCAGCAGTGAGCACCAGCTGTATTAGCACCGGGGCTCTGTGAACCCTTTCTCTTAGGCCACATCCCATCTGTCAAGAGAGAAAGAATGGTTCGGGTCAAATAAAGAGAAGCATTATGCAATATAACCCCCAAGGCTAATATTTTGAAACAACAGCAGGCAGGCCACCTGAGGTGAAGGGTAATTAATAAAAATATCTCTAATTGGACACTATGCTTATGTAAGTGTCCAATTTATATAAGCTTAATGCTATAGATGAAAAACTTAATGGAGGTGAACTCTAATGTTTATAAATCCCGGAGACTATAAATAGACTTTAGATTTAGACATCACTGGACCCTGCAGCTTAGAATTTGGACTCAAATCACAATATAATTGCTTCAAACATATCCTGTGTCTTCACAGGGCTTTTTACAAAAGTGATATATCTGGGGAGATATTTCTGGGTACCTGTGTGTAGTTCAGGAACTACTTACTCCACCATACCTAGCATTAGACTGAACAGGGAACACTTCTTTCTCCCACACATGCTTTTGGTCATGCCAGTAAAAATGTCAAAATTATCAGTCACTCTCAAGTTTTTCTTTTATTCTGTTGACAGTTCCATCCAATTTGGCACATAAAAACTGTCAGGAAGTCCATGATGCTCACTTCCAAAGGATTTCTGGAATGTCCTTCTTAATTTCCTCTGCAGCTCCTGTCCAAACTAACATTCCCTCTCAACTGAGTCTCCAGAATAACCCTTCTTTTTGCCCCAGAATTCTCTGTTCCTCATGCAGCAACCAAAGGGTTCACTGACAAAGTCAAGCAGACTAAGTCACTTCCATATTGGAAGCTCTAAGGGTCTTATAACCATTCTCCTCCACGGCTGCTTCCCCTGCTTTACCTCATTCCCAAACCCCAATCCCCAAATCTTAATAGGTGCTGATTCCATCAGAACTAGGCTTTCTTTGGAGCTTTAACTTGACTAGCCTTTTAAGCTACATGCTTTTATAGGTGCTGATTTTAAATAATCTTATCCAATAGCCTTCTTCATAATAAAATTGTAAACCAACAACTTAAACAATTAAAAAGAGAAAACTCATTCCCCAAGACTATTATTTGATCCAAAGATTTTCTACAACCCTTTATACTATCAAAGCTTGTTAATTCTCCATTGACTGGCTGCTTCAGACTACCAGAAGGTGGAGATCCTGGCTAGGAGTAACCCCATGGCTCAAGGTGCAGGGTGTGCATAATTCTCAGCCCTACAGGGAACAAACTTGCAAGCCTCTCTCCAAAAAGTTCATGGAGAATTGTTGAGAAGGAACAGTCTTGCTTGGAATCTTTCTAAGCTCCAGGAAAGGAAGCTAGTGCGCTACACTCTCAAAATTTTCCCCAAATCCCTCATGTTAATAGTTCAGTGTATTTTTCATGGTTTCCTAAAGAAAGCAAGGTTCCTCATGGTAGTATATTTTTAATTAAAGAGTACTTATTCAGGTTGAATTTTCCACATATAGAATTAGAGACACATGAACAATTTTATATTTTCTTTTTTTCTATAACTAATAAAAACAAACACTTGTATCTTGTTTTTTAACAATAATTTAAGTAACATATTTTCCCTTTACCTCTAGAGTAATAGTAGCACCAATCAAACTAGGTTTTGATTATAAAAAATGTTTTTATCTTCCTAACTATAACATTCATTTTCCATTTCCTTCTTATGAGTTTTGATAAAGATTTTATGTATGCCGTTCATTTGATGATCTATAACCCTTTACATCACTTGCCTTTAATTCCAAAGTGGCCCCAACAATCATAGATTTTAAATGCTTGGGAATTAAAAAAGATATTAGTATGATTGCCTCACCCTTGAGTGTTCCTGGGATAATCTTTCATTTTAGGCATGGGGTTTCAGTTTTTATAACCTAGTAGTTTACAAATTTTGATTCTCCAAATTCTTAGAACTTCCACAAAGATGTAGCAGCTTTGGAGAAGATGGGGTCCAGAGATCAAGGCTTTGAGTTCATCTGCCTTGTATTAGAAAACATCGCCTTGATCTGTTTTTGGATACTGGAATCATTAATATCAATTATTTTGAAGAAGTCATTTCTATCCCCACCCAAAGTTCAACTCTATTGTTTGAACACCAGCTTGTAAATCACAAGACAAGGATGACACTGGAGTGAGTTTAGCTACTACCCAAGTAACTGAGTAGATTGGGACCAATTGAAAAATGTCTGTCCATTTATTTTCTAGATGGATCAGAATTTACAATGGTAGGAGAATCTCAGATACACCCAAATGTGTGTCCATGATCTCTGTTTTTCTATATCAAATTTGCCCATTGTCTTTCAAGTGGACCATACTCCTCCAGACTTCATTTAAGACAAGGTAGACAGTGAACCACAGTCAGATATGGTGAAACATGCCAGTAATCTCAGCACTTGGGAAAGGGAAGGTAGAGGATCAGGAGTCTTTGACCAGACTGAACTACATAGTTTCAGGCCACCCTTGGCTACCTGAAGCCCTTTTTCAAAATAAGAGAGAGAGAGAGACAGAGAGAGAGAGAGAGAGAGAGAGAGAGAGAGAGAGAGAGAGAGAGAGACAGAGAGAGACAGAGAGAGAAAGAGACAGAGACACAGAGACACAGAGACAGCAGGAGACAGAGAGAGACTGAGAGATGAAGAGAGTGAGAGTTATGAGACTCACAAAGAGACAGAAGGAGACACAGAAAAGACACAGAAAGAGTGACAGAGACAGAGACACAGAGAGCGAACATTTACACCCCTTGTTTCTTTTTTCTTTGCATCTAGGTATTCCCACTTTGTCTAACAATCTCCATTGGAAAACTCCATTTGCTTGCCTCCAGTCATTGTCCTATCCAAAATCCTGCTTCTCTCTCCAGACTTAATTAAAAATCTCTGTCTTAAAAAAACAAAACAAAAGTATATCTTCTTTGAAACTTCCTGACTTCTATCATAAGTCAGAAATAACTATTTATTATGAATCATATGCCTTGTCCTTTAATTTAGTGCTAAAACCATCTGCTTCAGCTTGCTGTTGGTTCATGTTACGTGCTCCTCACCACAGATTTGTGCATCATCATATAGCAATCTCCTCTATTTCTACACGATACATGTATATAATATATAATACTTGGCACAAAGTGAATAACAGATTTCAGTTTGGGGTTTATTAGAAATAAATATGGAAAGTCAGAAGTCTCATTTTTTGGCAACATGAACCCACACAACTTAATTTTGTAAAAAACCATTTCCTAAAAAAATTCCTTACTGCCTATGTTTGGTAGTCACACCATCATGGTCAACATATAAAAATTTATTAATGAATTTGTCCCATAAAGATCCTGTGAAGCCCCTACTAGGTGTACATTCATATTGCAATTTGGAATGATGGTTACTGGAAGTTTAATGGATTGGCACAATCACAGCTGCTGCCCTTCCTGGAACTTGCAGGGTTTGGTTCTCTCATTCCACCATGTGGGTCCCAGACACTGAGCTCAGCATGTCAGGCTTGGTTCTGGCATCACAATACACTAGTAATTGTTCCTACCATCTTGCCATAAGGGATTGTTCTACAGTCAGGCTTTGCTTTAAACACCCTAGGTTGAGATTGGACATACTCAGGTAACAGTTTGCCACAGATTGTGATAGCGCTTTGAGAGAGGCTGAAAGGGAAGTTCTTAAAACTGTGAATGAAACAATCAACACCCCACAACTGAGGCTCAGCATGGAGAGAGGCTACTAAAATAGGAACAGACTTTAGAGGCTGGATGTACAGAATAAATGTTGTAATGGGTGTTATTTTACTTTTAATTTCATTTTTCAAAGCATCCATTCTGCTATACAAACCCTTACCTTTTCATGCTAAGGGACACAAATATCCTTAATTACCATTTACCATAATGCATATGACATGACTATCCTCAGACTTCTTATTTCAATTGTTATTTTCTTCCAAAGGCAATATGTCATATAACCCAAAAGCTGTCATATACAATCTGTAATACATAGCTTACTTTATACACTATGTCTCATCTATGTCTACAGGATTTCTTTGTTTACTTCCACGTCCCTTCAGAGTCACTTCCTTTCAATTGGTCAAACATAAACCAGTGTTTGCTATTTGTCTTCCCTTCTCTTCACTACAATAGTTTTCTGTATACTCACTCCCAAGCTGGTAGGCTGGATTCAGCTGCTGTTTTTTTCTATAACTGTTGTTGTATCCTGAAATAATTCAGTGAAGACCCTCTGCTTTCACCTACTATTTCATTAGTAAAAATGAATACCAGGGGCCTGTGTTCATTCATATTATGTAGACAAAATCATCCCTCTGCAAAACATAGCCTTCCAAGCAAATTCATGCTATTTTTTCTTCTGGAAATTACATGAAAACTTCCTTGTAAACATACATAAAGTATACTCTGGGCCATGTGTATAGAAGTCATATAATCAAGATTTTTATAAAATTCTATGCTGGGAAATTGGTTCTTCTCTTATTAAATGGAATATGTTTAACATAACATATCTTATTCTAAGGATCATTAAATATATGGAAATTAAATTCACCCAAATACATATTTATAGAGAAAAAGTACAAATCTATTCTAGCCCTGAGAATGGAAATGATAGGAAGACAATCTTTATTTTTAAAAAAATCATGGGATAACAAGAAAAAAGAGAGTGAAGAAAATTGCAATATTTTATGAATAAATACAATGTTGAGATTATGTTTAGGATATAATTATGCTGTGGAGACTTGGCATGCATCATATATCTTTGAGTGGATGATGGCTCCATGGGTTTCAAATAGTGTGAAGGGATTTTTAAGGGATGAAAATAAAATAAAAATGTGAGTTTATCTAGAAGAAATATCATGAACACAAGTTCAAGAGCTTGCAGCACCCTTAATTGTTAGAGGACTTTTAAGCAGTTTCTTTAATAGCTTGGGTGTGGTTGCACAAGTATGCTGGGACCAAGGCATGCAGGTTCATATGCGCCTTCTCCAGATGTGGCAGTAATTTAGCTTTAATCTTGGAGATGATGGGAAACTTCTGGGGAATTTTTAGTGGGAAAATGACATGCTTAGACTTATATTTTGCATTCACTAGAGAAAGCTCTCTTGGCAGCATGTAAAGGAGAGGATGCAGGCGGCTAAGACTGTGAGTAAGAAAACCAGCAAGACATGCAAGAGATATTAACAGCTTAGTAGCCAACTAAAGACAGTCAATGAGGAGCAGATGTTCACTTGATCCTCACGTCTCTTATTTGGGAGATCACGTGGCCCCATCTAGGACAGGAAAGGAGAGGCAAAAGTTCAGAGGAAGTAAAGAGAAACACAACTTCCAGTAAATTATTTGACTGAAAATACCAGACAGTGAATACTTCTTAGATATACTTTAATAGTACTGCTTTAGATGTGCTTAGATGTTCTTAGTAGTAATTTGTAAAAAAAAAAAAAAAAAAAAATTTTGTTGAGCTACAGAGTTGAAAGTCACTGCTCTGGTCTTTGGTGGACAAGTTCCCAGGAGAGAAGGCATAGACTGAAAAAAAGGTCTGAATTTGGAACTTGGACATCCAAACAAGAGAAAAAAACTTTCAGCAAGTAACACATGTAAAAAAAGAAGCTAGAAAATATTTTATAGAAACCAAGAGCATAGAAAGAATGACTTCAATATTGAAGATCATTTAGATTTTGGTATCATTTTTGGTCTCTGCCAATTTAGCTTTGGTAATACTGAGTGGAAGACACAGGTCTTTAACATACCAGTTAGAAAGAGTGTAATGGATAGATGTTTGAAAGGTGAAGATTGAGAATATTACTAAACTGAAAACAGAATAAAAGTCTGAAAGAAAGAGGATGAACCAGGATGTAAAGATGAGGTGGACAAGCTAGATGTTCTAGACTTCAGAAGTGTTAGGGAATCTTCTTGTAGAAGAGTTGAAGGAAGATAAATGAGATGATTGTGGAAGTTAAATTTTTGGTACCCAATTGCATCATGTTTCTATGTTTAGGGGAAACAAAGAGGTCATCAACTCACAGATTGGGAGGACATAGCATATATATAGACTACTAAGCAAAAGAAAGGAAGAAAGAATTATCAAAGAAAAATAGGTAAAGCTTTCTTTTACTCAGTCATTGTAAGTTTTTCTATCACTGTTCATATGATTTCCTCATATGTATGCTTTGCAGAAGTTTAAATAATTTAGTGGTCATTGATTAGTGTTTCTTTCTTAATATATCCATTCTGTTTTCCGCTCTAGTCTCCACATCGCTTCAGCTTTTGAGATTTCCCCCTTTTCCTCTTCAGAACTCCTTGACAGCAGATGTTCACAATGCCCTGAGTGGCAGCGAAGAGGAGTGAGTATTCAGGCCTGAGCACTAGCAATACTTCCGGTATTGTTCTGGCAGCATTTGGTCCCGTCATTCTGTCTACCATTCTGTCTGCACTGTGTGTGTCTCCATCCACCAGCCAGTGCTCTGCCCCGTCATCATCTCCTTTTCCTTGGAATCCTGAACTACTATTGTAAAATCTGTGTGGTCCTGCCTACTCCTCTGTTGTTTATCCCTTTTGTAGACACATGCTGATGCCATGTATTTTCACTAGCTTCAAGCAAAGACTTGGATTAGACAGACCCACCGTTGTGGACCTCCATGCTCTTCAGGCTGGCCTCCTTCATGGTGGAAACATGGCATCAAGAAGTTCTTAGTATCTAGTCCATTTTATAGATCATTTCAACGATAGGCAGAGATAGGCAGAGACAGAGAGAGACAGGGACAGAAAAACACCAAGACACAGAGAGAGACCTGGAGAAATGAAGGGGGGCGTGCGGGGGAGAGAACACAGAGAAAACTTCTTCCCAGTTCCTGTGTAGAAGAGAGTTTCTATATGGTGGCAGCATGTTGTGGCATCTCTGGAAGTGATAAGTCTGGTATGACAAGTATAGTTGCTAACTTCAATGGCTACACTTTTAGTAATTACTTTTTGTTTGATAGTTTCATACATGCCTATTATGTGTTATTATCAAATCCACCTTGTTCTATAGCTTCAAATTCCTCCCCTATTCCTACTATTACCGTTTTTTCCTTCTCAGCTATATGTGCTTATATTTAAAACCCAACAAGTCCACTTAAAGCCTGTTTGTGGGTGGATATGGACAACATCCTTGACCCTGGGTAGCCTCACAGGGCTTGCATCCTGGAAGAAAAAAAAATTACTTGTCTTTTCCTCCATGGCCAGGCTTATATACTCAGTTGTAAAGATCATCCCAAGCCAGTAATGCATCCTGACCATGTCAATGATAGAGCAAGTCAGAGACAGGAATGACAGGTGGCAGGATGCATCTATGTCATCAGAGACTGTCTAATGGACAGCCCCTGTACTGTTCCCTTCCCCCAGCATGGCCAAGATATTCTGATACCTGCCCTGGAGTCTGAGTGCTTTCCCACCTTTCTGCTTCCTTGGTTATCAGCCCCAGAGCACCAGTCTATTCCTACAGTCTCTTGAACCTTCATTATCAGAGATGCTCATGTTAAAGCAACAACAAAGCCACCCATCTCAACGTCTGATGGTTCAGGAGTTTTCTACCTTGAAGGTCAGAACTAACTCAAACTGCAGATCTTCAATCAGCCTAAATCTAGGGCTCAACTGAAAATTGTACTGATTTTGCAGAAATATTTAAAGCAATCTTATTCTAACACCATGCTGTCCTCTGTTTACCTTCTCTAAAATGTGAGCTGAGACACCCAGCTATCATCTATGGGCCTGAAGTTAGATTCAATACAGGAACAGCCTGTAGTTACATAATGAGTCTGTAGTTAAGAGATTTTCTGTAGAAAATAAGGACAGATGAGTCTAATTCGGGAAATCGCATGATGGCCTTTAGAAGGTAAACATAATGAATAAAAATAAGACTAAGGAAATTAAATTCTTGAGCAAAATATTTTTCAATTTCCCCTCAAACAAATTTTTTTCTGTGTAGTTTTTGCCAAAGCACGAACTTGAAGATTTATATGTTCATTAGAAACTATCTCTGAAGTTGAAACTCTTCAAACCTGTAGAGGGAAATAAGATTTCTGTCTTGTTATTTCTTAACTCATTATTAATGGAAATTTTTCATTTTTTTTGTATTTATTAAAGTGGCTATGAAATGTCAGCAACATGAATGTGATTTATATCTATTTCACATCAGTAATTAAGACATTTAAAATAAATTAAAACAGTCTATTTTCCCTTTAAATTATTGATTATTCTATTTCATGGTCATGTGGAATACTCTGCATACACTTGTGGTTGAATATTAAAGTATTAATGAAAATCCCAGCACCCAGGAAAATGAAGCAGGAGGACCTTGAGTTCAAGGACAGCCTGGGCTACATGACCAGACTCTGTCTTCAAACAACAACAAAGAAGAAACAAGTGGGGAAAAGGTGGTAATGACATGTAAACTTGCTCAAAGGAACAAGTAGTAAGAAAATGAAAATAAATGTAGCAGGGAGCTTGGAGCTTCCCCACTAATAAGCTGTGACCACTTTAGCAAGTTTTCTCCTCTCATTGACCCATTTTCATATCTATAAAAGGAGAATGCATGAGCTTGGTTCTTAAACAGACCCAAGACCTGTCTTCTTGGCCTTACTGGGGACTTGTAACAAAAGTTATTTTGAATTTTTACTCAATCAGGAATTCCAGAGATGCAGCTAATAATCTGAGTATTGATGAGCTCCCTAGAGGGTGTGACTCTCACTAAGTTTGAGACGTACTAGACAAGATAATATTCAATGTCTCTACTCTATCCCTCATGGTTACATTCTATAATGACTTCCTCTTAGGTTCATTCATGGCAGACGTTATTTCTTTTATGACATATGTCACATACTTCATGTCAGAATTATCTTGACGTATCTCCTCCGTCTATCACTGTATGTCATTGGGGGAAATGATTACATTTAATTATTTTGTGTGTGTGTTCGCATGTGTATGTGTGAGCATACTCCTGCTGCACCTGGAGGGAATGTGGACAGCTTGCAGGAGTAGATCCTTTCCTTCTCCTTTATAGGTCCTAGACATGACAGTGAGTGTCTTTACTTACTGAGCCATTTCTCTGGCCCCTAGATGTCCTTTCAAAGACTTTCATCTTATTTTTATATCCTGTACAGTGTTTGCCCAGAGCCATACACATGTTAGATGTTTAGCAAATGATTTCCAAATTAAATTCTACGTTGACTTTTATCTTTGCTGAAAACAGAAAAAATAGGTCATTATTAAATTAAAGATTAATTGACACAGTCCCAGGTTATATGTTAAGGGGCGAGGGCAAATTTGAGAACCAACGCTTAGATAGAGGCATCTGCACAGAATGTAACTACAGAGCCTAAGACTGTGCGGCTTCCATGTCAACCGAACTCTTGGAAACCAACTAATTATACACGTCCACTCAAGAGTCTTTAATATAAAAAGATCCATCTGGGAAAAAGTTTTAATTATGTTCTGAAAATACATGATGGATAGAGGTAAGGCATGGGCATAGCTGAGCCATGATGTAAGTTATATTAAATACATATACACACAATACTCAGTGAAAGACATAAATGGGGCTCATTGCAGGATTCTAAGAACAGAGATGAGATCACAGACTCTAAAGAGAAAGGTATGTTGATGAAGAATAACTGACTTACACAGGTGAATCAAGAGAAATAGTTTTAAGCCATTAAGTCAGAGATCTCAAGATAGCCTTAGAATGACCAAAAGTACAGAATTCTATTCTGCCTTGGAAGTCAGAGTGAGCATAGAAATCTACCAATAACTGATTAGACCCAAGACCCGGTGAAAATAGGGTAGGTGTTCTAACCTAAGCCTTTTCTCTCTTTCTTAAAGGTTAGTGACCAATATAGTCCTTCTTTTAAGCTAATGATGTGGGGAAAAGAATGAAATGTTAAATGAAGTACATTATCAGTATACAATACGAACTTTCACATCCTGTCCTGTTCTTTCTATCTTCTCGACCATTTGCATAAGACTATAAGAAACCTTTACCCCAATCTCCATCTGCTGTATGCAGTTTTACCTCTGCCTCTACTGACAACCCTTGAGAAGCATAGTTCCTTCTTTCTAACTTCTTAACCCAGTCTGGGAGCAGTCATTATATAGGTCACAGCCCTTCAGCTCAAGAGCAAAATCAGTTTAGAAGCAATGGTAGCCTTTAAGCCTGATATTCAGTGAGAGACTTTCATAAAGCTTGTGAGTCTTCCAGTCACTCATCTATCCTCATCTTGACTTGGGGTATAAAAGACTCCAGGAAACAGGAGGACCTGTTAGAGAAGTTGGTACTTAATCATAGTTAGTGTTTGGTGTAGAGTCTAACATCCTTTTTTTTTTTTTTTTGGTTTTTCGAGACAGGGTTTCTCTGTGTAGCTTTGCGCCTTTCCTGGAACAAACTTGGTAGCCCAGGCTGGCCTCGAACTCACAGAGATCCGCCTGGCTCTGCCTCCCGAGTGCTGGGATTAAAGGCGTGCGCCACCACCGCCCGGCTTTTTTTTTTTTTTTTCTTAAATTAATCTCTATCTTGGAAAAGTCTAGCCTCAAATGGTATTTTCATTCAGATATGATGGTTTAGGATACAGCTCAATGGTGGAACTTTGCCTAAATGTGCAACATGCTGGGTTACATCACCAGTACTGCTGAAGTAAATATACATGTTAAAGTAATGTAACAGTTATAATTCCTATTTTTCAATAAGTTTGTTTCTTATACCATATTATATATATATATATATATATATATATATATCCTTTGATTAAAGTTATCATATATTATAAGTAGCATTTATTAAATTCTTCTCATTAACCTTCAAAAATATTGTCTTGGCAACAGCCTGGATTTTTCGAGGATTTCCACTGGACCCCTTTGGCCAACAACTCAACTGGATGTAACCCAGTACTGGTACTGGAAGCTTCATTTGGTGACAAGAGGTGGCCAGTTAGGGTTCCCTCTCCTTCATTATTTGAAGACCTCATTTGGATCACCATCATATATTTTAGGAGTTTCCAATGTACTAGGTTTCCATGTCACCCCTCAAGTGCCTCTCAATTCAGCTATTTCTCCCTTCATTCCTTCCCTCAACCCAACCCCACCCCTGCGTCTAATCCTCCCATTCCTGTCCTGCTACCTCAGTCTACCCATAAAATCTATTCTAATTTCCCCTCTTAGGAATATCTATGTGTCCCCCACCCCAGTCCCTTCCTGTATACATAACCTCTATGGGTCTATGGATTGTAACTTGGTTATCATTTACTTAATGGCTAATAGTTACATATAGTAAATACATACTCTATTTATTTTTCTGGGTCTGGGTTACCTCACTCTGGATGATTTTTTTTTTCTAGTCCCATGTATTTGCCTGCAAATTTCTTGATGCCATTTTTAGCATAACTTTTTATTGATTCTTTGGGAATTGACATCATGTACTCCAATCCCTCTAATGTCCCAATCTCCCCATATTTGCCCCTCACCCCTGTAGCACCCCCTAAAGGAAAATAAAAATAATATTAATTAAAAACAAAATAAAGCTAACAAGCAAGCAAGCAAACAAACAAACAAAAAACCCCACTTCACTCCTCTGTGTTTTCTGCCACTCTGACAGCTCTTCCAGAGGCATTGAAAGCTGTGGTTTGCCATGCAGTATACCCTTTGGTCCAAATAGCTTTACTTGCGAGTGTTCCTTGCAATGAGTTGTTAGTCTGGTTTAAGGCCTCTGGTTTCTGGCACACTTTCATCACTAGGCCCTCACTGAACTCGTCTAGGATATCCTACTGTTGCCTGAGTCATGAAGATCCTGTGGCTATGGTTCCACAGAACCAGTCTGTCCCTTCATGCACTCCAGCAAATCATAGATTGGGTAGGTGCTGAGTTGGGCCAACTCAAAGTCCTCTATGTGTGTTTTGGTGGTAGCTGATTTGGTCAGTCTGGGCCACTGGGACCACCCCCTCTTTTAGATGGGGTGGCAGGCCAGCTCTTCTACATCTATGATGAGGGGGCGTGGCCATCTCTCCCAAGTGTGGAAGCAGGTCTCCTGTGAGGAGTAGAACCAGATCTTCTGCTGCAGTGGCCAGTGAGGGGCAGAGCCAGCTATTCCAGAGTCGGTGAAGGGCACTGGCATCTAAACATAGCCCTTGAATTTCAACATGCATGGTTTCTATAGCCCCCTATGGTAACATGGGCTGTGGAGATCATCACAGACCCCAGCTGCAGCAGGACCACAGACCCAGACATGCCCCTTGTTAGCAGCTTGGGGCTGAACATCACCATAGCCCTGTGGCAGTCCAGGTCACTTATATCAGTATAGCCCTGGAGGCAGCATGGCCCTTGGACAACAGCATGGTCTCAAGTGCCTGACCAGACCTCGGGTATCTGTGCAGCTTTCTGAGGTAACAGGGGCCATAGTTGATGTCATTTTTTAACAACTGAGTGATACTCCATTGTGTAAATGCACCACATTTTATTTATCCATTCTTCTGTTGAGGAATATCTAGGCTTTGTACAGTTTTTGGCTATAATAGAACAGCAGGGAATGTGGTTGAGAAAGTGTCCTTTGGTCAGATTAAGCATCCTTTGGGTATATGCCCTACCATTGTGCAGCTGGATTGAGGTAAATTGATTCCCATCTTTATGAAGAACCACCACACCGCTTTTCATAAGGGTTGTACAAGTTTTCACTCCCGCCAGCCATAGAAGAGTGTTCTCCTTGCTCCATATCCTCGCCAGCATGAGCTGTCACTTATGTTTTTGATTTTAGCTATTCTGACCAGCGTAAGATGGAATCTCAGAGTAGTTTTGATTTGCATTTCTCCGATGGCTAAATTTTGCACGTATTCCTAAAGGTCTTAATATAAAAACCTGGGGCCAGATATTGGGGTAAATGCTGAAAGATCAGAGAGACAAAGGAACAAGCCACTAGAGAAACTTCTCATCACTACTGAATCCTCGGGATGAATGGAAGTCAAGATTCTATCTCCACCAATCCTCTGAGTCTTTAGCTGAAAGGCCTCTCAGTTGAAAGAGGCTAACACTGGAAAAGCTTTAGTTCCTGTCTCCTCATGCCCTATATACCTTTCTCCACTCAGCCATTTCATTCCTAGTGCTGGGATTAATGGTGTGTGTGTTTCCCAAATACTGGTAGCACAGGCATGAGATCTCAAGTGCTGGGATTAGAGGCAGATCTCTACCTCCTGAGTGATAGGATTAAAGGTATGTGCCACCACTGTTTGGCCTTTTTCTTTAATCTAGTGGCTAGCTCTGTTCTCTGATCCTCAGGCAAGCTTTATTTGACACACAATATATCACTACATCTAAAGATATTTAAAATTTCTTAGTGTTTCTTAGCTATTTAAATTTTCTCTATTGAGAATTTTCTCCCCATTTTTAAAAAACTTATTTGCCTATTGTGTACACAGTGTTCTGCCGCCATATATGTCTACATATGAGAAGAAGGCACCTGATCTCATTATAGATGGTTGTGAGTTACCATGTGGTTGCTGAGAATTGAACTTGGGACCTCTGGAAGAGCAGCCAGTGCTCTTAACCTCTGAGCCACCTCTCCAGGCCTGTGCCCCATTTTTTTAATTGTATAATTTGATTTTTTGATATCTAATTTCTTGAGTTCTTTATATATTTTGGAAATTAATCCTCTACTGGATGTGGAGTTCATAAAAATCCTTTCCCTCTCTGTAGGCTACCTCTCTGCTCAATTCATTGAGCATGGAGAAGTCTAGAAGGTGTCTATGTAGAACCTTCACCCCTGTGTTCTTTTGTAAGGGAAGGTATTCTGCAGGCTATCAAAAGAGAAACATAAACACTAAACCAGCCATTAATCCTTTGAGCTACAATGTTGTCCTGCATGAGAAAATGTACTAGGGAAATGGTGGCATAAAGCTTGTAGGAGTAACCAATCAACTTCTGGTTTGACTTAAGACCCACTCTATGAGATAGAACCCCTATCTGACATTCTTTGGGTGATCAAGAACCAGAGACTAGATAGCCCAGAGACCTGGGGTATAACCAAACACTCCTGGTCTTAACAAAAAAAAAGAAATGTAGTGATAAAATGATATCCTCCTAATGATATCTGGCATCAGTTATCAGACATCACTGTCTTATTCAGCCACCATTAGGGAAGCTTCTTATTGCAGTAGACAGGGACAAATATAGAGACTCACATCCAGACGTGTGTGTGTGTGTGTGTGTGTGTGTGTGTGTGTGTGTGTGTGTGTGAGAGAGAGAGAGAGAGAGAGAGAGAGAGAGAGAGAGAGAGAGAGAGAGAGAGAGATATCTTGGAACACACGAGTATAAATGTGGCATCTCCTTCAAATCTCTCCCTTAAGAACTCATGGAACCTCGTGGAAGAGGGCACAGAAAGAGTGTAAAAGCCAGAGGGGATGGAGGACACCAGGGGAAGAAGTCCCTCTAAATCAACTCAGCAAAGCTCATATGAACTCACAGAGACAGAATCAGCAAGCACAGGTCCTGCAAGGGTCTGTACCAGGTCCTTGGTGCATACACTAAACCTTTCAGCTTAATATTTTTACAGGAATCCCAAGCATGTGAATGAGTTGATCTCTGGTTTTTGTGTCTTTTCTTGGGCTCTTTTCCTTCACTTGGTTTGCCTTATTCAATTTGATGTGACGGTTTTTCTTTAATCTTATATTTTGTTTTGTTATGTTTTGTTGTTAACTTGTAGAAGCCTGTTCTTTTCTGATGAGAGTCAGGGGAAGTTGATCTGGGTGGGACAGGAGGCAGCAAGGAGCTGGGAAGAGTAGAGGGAAGGGAAAAGAATTTATTTTTAATAAAAAAGAAAAATTTTCAAGATATGAATTCACACATACAGCAAAAATAGAAATCATTTTGAAATAACAGAAATGTGCCTGCAATGGATTTGACCAACTTAATAAAAACATTATACAAAAAATTACAAATAAAATTTACTATTTGAAATCTTATTGCCTGTGTAGGCATTCAATAACTTCCACAATTATGTCATGAAATATTTTCATTCATCAAAGTAAAATCTCTCCTTGATTTTCTGTCATCAATTTTCTTACCTGTAACTCTTCCCAGACCACTCCCCTTAACCTCCATGATTTCATGTCTATTTTTTTTTTAAATAAGCCAAGGAGTCTAATTTTTGTCACCTATATACTCTTGGTTGTGGTCATTTTTTATTGTTAGTTAATATTATATTGTATGGCTAAGTAATATTTTGCCCACTTATTTCCTCATTGTAGACATGTCAACTAATTCATGTAGACATGAAGATGTGCTTCTGATTTTAATCACATCACTGTAAGAATTCTTGTTTTCAGAGATTGGGGAGAACCACAGCACAAACAGCATCTTCATAGTGTGAGAGGACTGCCATACTCATGAACTCAAGGACCATGCAGTTGCCCGTACAAAACTTGAATGGAACCAAACCAGTCGGCATTCTAGCATGGAGTGGAGGTGATGGGCTCATGAGCCCCTACCCCTATGAGAAGCTATTAGAGGTTTATGGTTTCTGAAAACATTTGTTTACTTATCTGACTTCCCACTTATAAGGAAGTTCTAACTTTCAAAATCCACTGCCTGTGTGAGCATCATCAAGACCTAGGCTTTCTGATTGGTCTGGTGAAGATGAGCTGGCAAGCTCAGGTGTTTGGATGTACAACACTCTATATTTTATGTTTATATTTTATGCTTAAAATTTTATGCTTACATTTGAACTTTAAACTTTTCTTGTAAAGGTCTCATTGTTTTATAGTCAAAAGAATGATAGGATAGTATATTTGGATACACTCCAAACTCTTAACAGTAAAGTTGCCATGTAAAGTAGAGAAGTCATAAATTTTTATGTGCAAAATTTCTTCATTTTGTTAAATTAATATATTCTATATTTGGCTAAGAATTACTTAATAACCTCAGGTCCAACAAATGGTTCTGTTAATAATGATTAGGACACAGTTTTAGAGTCACTAATATCTAATTGCAAACTTCAACTGTGAAATTTTGGGAAAGTTATTCACAAGGAAGATTTAAAAAAAAACCACAACTTGTCCTGTTGTCTTATTTAATTTTGACTGTCAACCTAACAACGTCTAGTGCTACCCTCAAACAAGTCTCTGTGCATGCCTGTGAGATATTGTCTAGAAGATGATGCCATGGTTTTCCCATTGTGGTGGTCTGTATCTCTAGTGTAAGACAAAACAAACCCTCCCTGCCTTAAGTTGCTTTTGTCAAAATTTTGTTATCTCAGCAAAACAAGTAACTAATGTAATGAGAGAACACTTCATCTATGTAATGATAGAATACTTCAGGTCACAGCTTATTTTTAAGATTTTTAGCTAAATATTTTATGAAGGTATGCATGGAGAGTTGAAAGTAAGTGATAGCTGCCATCAACACCGTCCAATTTAGTACAGGGCTGCAATCTATCAAGTTAGTAACACAAACCAATTCCAGACAAGCATTACATGATCTCAATATCACGAAGATTCTGCAGTGACAATTAGGGCTAAGGAGTGGATTGGTGGTTTGAAGTGGGTGGGGAAGGTGAAATAGAAAGTCGATCAGCATGAAAGGTAGGTTAGAAAATATCACTAAGTTCTAATGATGCACTAGTTTGTGCTGGTGCCAAGAATAATATTTATGAATCTAAAGTTTCATTAAACGAGTAGATCTTTGTTAAGTATCAGTGATGTGGTACCATGAAAGTAATGAAGTAGGAAATAGACAAAGACTCAGACAATTGCCTCATGTTCTGACTCCTATAGAGATTCTAGCCCCTAAGTTCCGTAAGTATGTACTTATGGAGTGTGAGTACTGGTATAGGTCATCCATCTAGAAAGGGGATCATGGCAGAGGAGTAGTCTTAAGGAAGTAGAGTAAAGAAGGTGATAGACTATGTTCGACAAGAAAGTGAAGAGGGCTAGTGGCGTGGGAGAGAGAAGCAGGGCTGCAGGCATGGGAGGGAGGAGATGAAGCAGGGAATCAAGCTAAATAAAGCGCATGTGAAAACGCTGGAAGTAAACCTGGTACTTTGTCCATTAATTAACCATGAATCAAACAAACAATAATGGTCTTTGTGACCTATAGCGTACCCCTTGTCTGTCTTTATATTTCCTAACACTGTCCGCTGCAGTGTCGTAAAAACTGTTAGGGCAGATTTTTCCCAGAAGTGATGTGGAAATGCAGTTACACAGAACAGAAGTTTACTAAATGCCTTTGCAAGTTTTGGGGCATGATATTGATCTGAATGCAGATAAGATGATGAGAACATGAGATTCTGCACTGAAGAAAATCAGGATTAAACTGGCTCTGTGTTCCAAACAGCTAGATTCTGTAATCAGAGCTCTCCCAGATGTTCCCAGAGGCTCCCAGGGCAACCATGTGAAAATAAAGGTATGAGGCAATAAGAGAATTCTGGATCCTGGGGATTTATTTATTTATTTATTTATTTATTTATTTTTAACAAATCTGTTTCCAAATAGTTTATCGAAGTTATCTAAGGACTGAAGACATTTCAATGCAGTTTATAAAATTTCGAACTTAGTGCTCTTTTTTGGAAATTGAAAAAGCTTTGGGCTTTTTTTTTTTTTTTTTTTTTGATTAGCCTCTTCTTTATGAGAAGATCCCGCTTGCCATAGCAGGGATAAGTTAGGATGAACAAGAAAATGTTGTCAGAGACAATGGGGTGGAAGTTGGAAACTACTAATTGGATTTCTGCTTGAGGCCAATTGTAAGACCGTGACACAGCCTGTACACACACACACACACACACACACACACACACACACACACACACACACACGCAAGACCCTGACTGAAAGAGCAAACTTTGGTTTTGATTTTAAGCAAACAGCACATTTTGTGGAGTGAATAGCGTAAACATCAGGAACTAATCTCTTACATAAGTGTTTTTATTATCTTCCCAAAGTTGAGCTCACACTCCAGGGAGAAGGGGGCAGGGTTTTATTCCACACAACCCTTTTGTTGGCTGACTGTCACATACAATTAAAGCTGTCGTCTTTGTAAGTACGTGAGACGAAAATGATTCTTGTTCATATCCATCAGAAAAAAGCGAAACATTTGTCCTAAGAAAAGGTAGATTTTGTTTTAAAATGTTTTGGAGGTTTTTTAAAAGAGAACTTTAAAACACAGGGCGGGTCAGCTTCCAGCTAGAGAACTGTTTTTAATTAAAACCGTGTTCAACATGCTTGCTGCAGTTTTCCTATTTTTCTGTTACATAAAGATGTACTGATTCAGCAATTATCGAATCTTGGACACATTATAAAACTCTCTTCTGAGACGACTTAGCCAACAAAATCAGCTGTGCTTCATTAAACAATATAACACTATGAGGAAGAGTGTTTCCTAAATTGTTCCTGAGGCTTTCTTAGTTGTAGACAAGATCCAAAGTATGTAAAGAGCCTCCCCATATTTAATCTGATTGAAGAAGTAATAGCAAAACAGCGAAAGTAAATTTATGTATGGAAAATCAGGGATCTTGAGAAACTGTAAAACTTGAGTAAGTCAGGCTCCATTCTCAACTTCGTGAGTCTTTGCTTTACCACATGCGTAAGTGAAACTATTATTTAGCCCTTGAGGTAAAAGAAACTTTGTGTTCTAAGAAACATTGTTACATTTTCGTGTGCTATGATCATGTTTTACCATAACACATACACACACACACACACACACACACACACACACACACACACACACACACGTGATTATATATACATATAACATTTCTATAAGATAGTGAAACTACACTTTTACATTTGTAGTTAGGAAATTCAGCATCCCTTTCTTAGAAATTCATAGAACTTTCAGGCAGCTAGTCAAAGATGTAGAAGACTCGATCATCACACGTAACTAAGATGATGCAATTGATATTTATAGAAAAAACACTTTCCCCAACAAGAATTAAATACACATTTTTTTTCCAGCACCCACAAAACATTTCCCAACATAAATCAGACTTTGTTAGGCTAAAACAAATCTCAAAGGTTTGTGAGAGTTTACATGATAAGGAGTGTGCTCTTTTATCATAATTAAATCAACTAATTTTAGTAAAAGAGAGAAAAAAAAAACCAAGAACTCTGCCCACTGGGAGAGAGAAGAACAAACTTCTCAGTAACTGATGGTTCAAATAAGAATCTTAAAGGAGGTGGAACACGTTAGATTAACACAGGGATAAAGTTTCAACAAGTCAAATATCTGGAATACTGGAGTGCACACAAAGCTGTTTTGAGAATAAAATTTACAGGACACATGCTGACATTAAAAAACAAGCAAATAGCCGGGAGGTGGTGGCGCACGCCTTTAATCCCAGCACTCGGGAGGCAGAGCCAGGAGGATCTCTGTGAGTTCGAGGCCAGCCTGGGCTACCAAGTGAGTCCCAGGAAAGGCGCAAAGCTACACAGAGAAACCCTGTCTCGAAAAACAAAACAAAACAAAAAAAACAAGCAAATAGCCAGTCGGTGGTGGCGCTCGCCTTTAATCCCAGCACTCAGGAGGCAGAGCCAGGAGGAGCTCTGTGAGTTCCAGGCCAGCCTGGGCTACCAAGTGAGTTCCAGGAAAGGCGCAAAGCTACACAGAGAAACCCTGTTTCAGAAAAACAAAAACAAAAACAAACAAACAAAAAAACAAGCAAATGTCTTTAGTCAATAAGCTAATTAAAAAACAAAACAAAACAAAAAAAACCAAAAAACCTAGAGAACTAAGAGTCAAATAAATCCAGAGAAGTCAGATAAATGTTATAATCAAGACAGGAGAAAAAAATCAATGCAATTGAACATTAGAAAACAAAAGGCCCTTGGAAGTATGAAAATGGTGTTTACGAAAAGGACAGTATGAGAAAATCAACCTTTATTAATAGATCGATTCATTCAAAGCTATAAACTATAAAATCTCAGCTAAATAGAATTAAACCATATGGCTAGTGTTATAAACATTAACGAAACTAAATGTGACAAAGGCTTTGAAAACAACTCCATATGTGGATGGTTTCATTGGAGAATTCTACCAAATTGTTAAAAAATAGGTGGTCTTTTTGCATAGTCTGTTTCAGAGAAAGAAAAGGAGATAAATGTTCTTATTTTATTTCATGATATAATTATACTAATAACAAAATCAAAGAGGGTGGAATGAAAGAAAACGTAGACCACTACCCATTATGGTATGTACCCAAAATTACTAAGCAGTTTGAATTCAGTGACATACACAAATAATTTTATATCATGACAAAACAAATAATATATCTCATCAGTTAAAGAATCAACTGATCATACTGGAGAGATTATTCAGTAATTAAGAGCATTTGCTGCTCTTGCATAGGTCCAGGGTTTGGTTCTCAGCACCCACATGGCAGCTCATAACCACCTATAACTCCAGTTCCAGCAGATCTACTGCTCTCTTCAGGCCTCCTTGTGGTGTACATAAGTTCACATAGGCAAACACACACACACACACACACACACACACACACACACACACACACACACACACAAATTTTAAATTAAAAAAGTCAACTCAAACTTAAATATAGGAAACAGCATGAATTGCTGTTTTGCTGCTCCAAATTGCTAAAATGTCTTATGTAAGATCAAGGTATGCTACTATAAGGTAGACATCCAAAAGAAATGAAATGAATATGTTCAAGAGTTATCTGTACTCAGGTTTACTATAGTGCCATTAACAGTATCTAATATATGCAACCAGCCAAGGCATTCCTAGATATATGAATGAATAAAGAAAATGTGTAAACATGGAATGGAATTCTATACAAGCACATGGAAATTGGAATCCTGCCATTTATAACACAATACTCCTGAAGATAATTTTATTAAATCAAATAATTCAAACACAAAGAGGCAAACATGGCATGATCACACATATGCAGAAGCTCAAAAGCTGATTTCGTAGAAGCTAAAGTTTGAGTGAAGGTTATTAGAGATTAGGGACAAAGTGGGAGAGAAGATGGGGATAGGTTAATAAATGCTATTGATTTCCAGTTAGGTTGGAGCAAGAAGAACAAATGTCCTATTGCAGAGCAGGGTGGTTATAGATAAAAGTGTTTTTCCATAGACTTCGAAAAGCTAGGATAAAGGATTTTGAAAACCTTCATGGTATAAAATGTCAGGCAAACAAAGAAATAGATATTTCTATCTAATTTAAACATTATACCTGGTGAGGTCATAGAATCTGGAGAAGCTACTACAGTCATTTTCCTAACTAAGTAACTACTAACTAACTCACTAACTAACTAGCTAACTTTAACTGTATTCCAATAACTTTCTTTATACCCACAGATAAGTGTAGTTCTCATTTGTCATCAAAGAAGCTTCTTTTTGCAACAGATGGGGACCATTACAGGAATCCACAGCTGGTAAAATATGGAGAATGATTAACTCTCAAGTGTTGTACCCTATTTAATAGATCAACAACATAACTCTTACCTAAGGCTCAGGCAATATTTCAGAAAAATGGGCCAAAACGTTTGTAAGAGCCAGAGGGTCTGGACCTCTGCTCTGGGATTGTGTCTTTTATACATGCCAGAGACATTGTGTCCATGAAATGGGTACATCAAACAAGAGCCGCGCAATGGTAAACGGTAACACCAGTTAACATGCTGAAATGGATTGGGGGAATCTCACAAAGGACCACCCCCAGATGAAGAGCTTCATGGAGTTAATGGATGCCGAGAGAGGGAGAATCAGTTTTCTCCAGGGTGAGAGCCCTGACAATTTATCTGATTCCAAATGGTTAGCTATAAACATGTATACGTAGAGATGACATTAATGAACTTGTGTTTGCGAATGTGAAACAATAATAGTTAAAGAAAAAGAGGTCATTAATTCGACAGGTAATGAGAGGAGTTGAAGAGGGGAGGGTAGAAATTTTGTAACTATAGTACTTATGTATGCCATAAGAATATGGATGCCGTCTAAAGAAAAGAGTTTACAAATTAATATTAAAAGGGTGTAAGACTGGTTTAGTTGCCTTTCTGATGTGGGAAGAAATGGTTTGTTTCTCACACTTCCATGTCACAGTCCCTCATGCAGGACGTGAAGGCACCTCTGGGGTTTGCGTTTGCACATGACTATAGTAGTTCTGATCAAGAATGACGACGGCAGGGCACTTAACTCAGTACTAGGATTACTTAGTGGGAGAAAAGCCCTGACTTTCATTCTCAGTAATGTAAGAAAAAAAAAAAGAAAAGAATGGCTAAATTTAAGGTTAAGGTTTCCAACCAACACCATGTGGAAGAGATTGCCAAACTACAACCCATGGAAAAAAAAATCCAGTCTTGGCCTGTTTTGGTATGAACTATTTGCTTAAAATGACCTGCATTTATGTAACCACTTAAAGCTTGAAAAAACTAATAAAAGAACGTTTCAGGACATGACAGTGTGTGATGTTCAGATCCATGGCAAGTGCTAGGGAAGAGCTACTTTAGATGCAGGAGTGTGGGTAAACAGATGTCTCTATTCAAAAGCAAAGCAATCCAACGTTTAACTGGAGATACATTTGCCTTTTCTGGTAGAAGGAAAGGAGGAAAAACATGGAGACTGTTGCCTCCTATTTTCATGTCAGATGTATTTCCATTCACAAAATAAAGCATGTAATGGCACGTAGGTAAAGCCACGGAACATGTGGTGGCATATAGATTAACAGAAATGAGCTGAGTTTAAATGTAAGAGCTAGTCAATAGTTAGCCTGAGCTAATGGCCAAGCAGTTTTAATTAATATGTCTCTATGGGTTTACTTGGGTCTGAGCAGCTGCGGACCTGGCAGAACACGGGAAAACTTTCAGTTACACACTCTCTAATTCCTTCTCATGGCCATCCTCAAAGGGTGAATCACTCTAATGGCTAATAAGACAAACATCATAAAAGCCTGACATTAAAATTAATTTATCCCAGTCAGCCATGTATCTCTCTATTTCAATGTAATTGGGCTCAAACAGGTTAGGAGGCAACAAAGTCACATTCAGGCAACAAAATCAATGTCATGTCATCTGTTAAATATTTATCTATCAAGACAATATCACAACACTAATTAAAGTGTGATTACTGGAAGAATCATTCTGATCAGTCTGCACTGTAAGACATGTTTGAATGATTCAGAAGAGACTTTGATATGGGGTTAAAAAAGAGCTGAAAAGTTCCATTTTTCTGTGACTAAGAGTGGATGTCTTGAAGGGTTCAGAAAAAGTTCACATTAACCTTAACAAATATGTTTTCCATATTTCATTGCCAGAATGGAGAGAAAACAGAAAGTTAGAAATTAGTGAAAAATTCTGATCTCTCTTGGGTTTTCTGGACTTGCCTAGAGGAGGAAGTACCAAAAATCACACTGGGGAGGCTAATGCCTTTTTCCCATTGTTTTTGCCAAAACTAAAAGTATTCCACAGAGTTTTATTCCTAAGCTAACAACAGACTAAAACTTTCAATTTCTCAGGCTCTCAACTGTTGGCACGATTCTGTTTGTCCACTTTTAAAACTCAAATATTTCAGAAATTAATAAGTGGATATCATAGGCTAACTCAAAATCAAAATTTTGTATATCTGGCAGTTAACATGATTGTTATCCCAAGGGAAATTATGACTGAAATGTGTATTTTATTGATATTTAAAAAAAAAACTTGGGTTATTAAGTGGTAATTGATTGGTCTTGGAATACTTAAATTATTTCAATTTTCAAAGTCTTCAGCTTAAGTCACTTGCAAACTGGGTACCTGTGGAAGACTGAGCTTGAGACTTTAAGACATTTTTATACTGCCCACCTTTCAGTGTTAAATAATTATGCATTTATTTATTTTTAAATAATTTATTCATTCATTGAAAATTTTGTGTTACCCAAATGGTATTATTTTGTATTAAATACAGGCATTTTTTCCCAATAGAACATATAATGTAGTTAGTTTATTTACTCCCTTGAATGAGCTATTTTTAAAACGCTCAAGAAACAAAGAACATGGTTTTATGGCTACAGCTTTCTGGTTATAATAGTGTTCTGTCTTTACCTGTAATTGGTTGATTGTTTTTTTTCTGAAATTGCTAATCTTCTGACCCTCAGTTGTAGCTAGAGTTTGCCTGCCTTGCCCACAGTCAAGACAAATCTTTATCACCCACCAATCTCATAGCCGCTCAGACCCAACCAAGTAAACACAGAGAGACTTATATTGCATACAAACTGTATGGCCATGGCAGGCTTCTTGCTAACTGTTCTTATAGCTTAAATTAATCCATTTCCATAAATCTATACCTTGCCACGTGGCTTGTGGCTTACCAGCATCTTCACATGCTGCTTGTCATGGCGGCAGCTGGCAGTGACTCCTTCTGCCTTCCTGTCCTTTCTTTTCTCCTCTCCGTTAGTCCCGCCTATACTTCCTGCCTGGCCACTGGCCAATCAGTGTTTTATTTATTGACCAATCAGAGTAATTTGACATACAGACCATCTCACAGCACTCAGTTTTCTCATCATAAATAAATGATAAATATATGCATCTTACTTGGCACTTACAGGTTTGGAGTATAATAATCTGTGAAGTGCTGAGGACATTGTCAGGGCCAAGGTGTGTGATCCATCAACAGGGCTTCCTTTTTACCCATTTGCTGTATTGTCTTTGTTCTTAATCTTTAAAATGCATAGTAGCAGTAATTATGATGTCATGATCTAGTGATATACATATATAAGAAATAATTCTTCGTGTTGATAATAATGAATGTCATTATCTGTCAAGGTCTAAAAACTGTATGTGGAATGATTGTCCTAACTGCCCTTCATCCATGCGCATTCAGCTCAAAGATCCAAGAGATATTATCATTTGTAGATGGACTCACTGGTGGCACTTTAATATTTTTATGGCTGCTCAAAATGTGTCTCATTATTTATAAGTCATGTCTCAAGCTATAAACTCCTCAAAGTTGGTAGAATCTCTTGTATTGTTCAATAATAATGCATACCATATATACCAAATATTCCTCGTATTTTTTTCACCAAGTGGTTGTTTGATAGGTGATCAGATGAACAAACACTAATGAATCAAAAAAGAGCAGAGCTCTTCTCTGGCTGTTTGGTTTTCATGCTGACACCTATGCAAGTCTGTGCTTTATTTCTCACTTGATAGTTTTACTCCAGTGTTTTACTGCATTTAAATTACTTTCAGGAGTTACCTTGAGAAATCCATTACTCCCTGCTCTTCTGAGGTTATATAATCTGATGAAACTGTGCTAAAGCACTCTCAATAGACAAAATGATAAGACTGAGTGTTCAGCATTCAGATTTAACATTTCCAAGTCAGTGGAAATCTATGTCTGTATCATTGGAAATGGGCAGTAAGCTGCAGACCATCTTTTTTTAATAGAAGTTCAAAGCATAGACATTAGGCAATTAAGTCTAAATTTCAGAAAGATAATGATTATCTGAACATTTATTTACTGTATACCATATGGCATCAGCTTGTTATCTGCATATCTTATAGTATTTTTTTCAATAAACTTACTGAACATTCATATTTCCAAATAATCAGTGTGTCATTGCAGTCATCAATAATTATGCAATTACCTATAAACACAATTCATGATGACTTCTGTAACTACTGTGTGAAGTACTGGGTAAAATATGTATCTTTGTAAGTAATGAGAAAATGGTGGTAATAATGCCCAAATCTTTTCAATAAAATGGTGTACTATTTTCATGTCCTTCCATATACATTAAAATGTCTCTAGATTATTAGTTGCTCTACCTTCCAATAGTATCTGTAAATTTTGCAGTCCATTAATGCATGAAACCACTGGTGACATGAAAACTCTAATGCTCTATTCTCTCTAGACGTGTTACACACTCCCTCCTAGGCATGCTTTCAAGTCTCACAGACATTTCTCACTCCATTCAAGCTGACAGTGAAGACTAATTGTCATAACTGCTGATACATAATGTGAAATAAATGCTATATAGACTCTTCTTATGTTTAAAAAATGACAAGGAAAAGTCATACATGTTGTGTGCACATGCAGAGCTTTTATGAATGTTTATTTTTTGTCTGTGATTGGATGTATATACCTCTACAAATGCCAGGAGACAGTTATGGGTGTATTTGTATACACGTCACAATCACCATTAAATACATAATCATGTGTGTTTTGGACCAATGACAGTGCTAGGTTTTATAACCCAGTTTAGTGTCCTGATATGTTTCTACTGCTGTGGTAAATTACCATGATCAAAAGCAATTTGGGGGAAAGGAATTTATTTCAGCATGCATGTCCTGATCATAGTTCATCATCAATGGAAGTTAGGACAGGAACTCAAGGCAGGTCCCAGGAGGCAGAAACTGAAGCAGAGACCACAAAGGATTACTGCTTACTGGGTTGCTCTCCTGGCTTGCTCACTTGGTTTTCTTAAATACTTCCAGGCTTCCTACCCAGGGTTGACCCCACTCACTTTGAGTGAAAAGCCCCAAGGTGTTGGAAGCATTTTTTCAATTGAACCTCCCTCTTCCCAGATGATCCTAGCATAGAAACTCGCTGTGACAGTGTTTGCTGGCCTGTATCTAGGTTTGTATCTGTGTACTCTATGATGTTTTTCCACAGAATAACCTAGTAATAAACTTCTCAGGACATATCCCTGCTCTATCATTAAGGGACACACAATTGGATGAGTTTCTAACTTTCATGTATGCAAACGATAAACTAATAAGCATAACAACATTTCAGTACTATTAAATTTATATTATTTTCTTATCAGCTATATAAAACTCTGCCATATGGATGTATCAGAATTTTCTTGATCCAGACTATGCCCATGAAAACAGATGCTTCCAAATTTTATGTATTAAATATTGTGAATAGTGCCACAAATGTCTTTGAACTGAAGATCATTTCCTTGTGTGCTATCATGTAAAGACCATCTATATGAAGCAACTGTTTCCTGGATAACTTCTTCTAGGATATTTGCTGATGGACATCTTCTCCTCATTTGCAGTCATATCATCAAACATGTCCTGTAAGTTCCTGGAGCACTATATTAAATATATACATACAGGCACACACAAACAGACACACATGCATGCATGCACACATACACACGTACACTTCATATATATACACATATATATGACATAAGGACAGCAATACTATTTTAAACTGTTATGGATCCTATCTGTAAGGGAAAATAAAATGTGCAGGGCATTGTGAATTCAACACTAAACCAGCTACTAAGTAATTAGTACCAAGCAACTGTGAACTGGCTGAGCTCAGGGGAGTCAAGGTCATTAAGGGCCAGACCAATATTCTCCAGTTTTCATCATAACTATCCCATCTCTTCAGAGACTTTGTCTAATTTTATATGCTTCTTGATGTTTGATAGTAAATATGCATGAATGATTTTCAATTAATTTATTTGATTTATATCATCAAATTGCCACACTCCAGTTTAAACAAATTTGATGCTTTGTAAGTGCCAAAATAAAACAGTGAGATCCCCCTCCCAAGTTTGACAAAGATCCCGAAACTCTCCAGAATATTAGAAGTTTCTCTCTGCATATTCCAGTGACTCTGTCAAACCATTTTGTTTTTGATGGCATTGTTTCTCTAACCAGGGGCTCAGTCTTATACATTGTTGCAAACATTGCCTATTGTCACTCATGAGGGTAACAGACCATGAAATAAGATTCTATGTGATACATTCTCAACTTTCAATGAATTACTAAAACATTGCTATGTGGAATAATTGAAGTTTCCTTGGTAATAATAATCTATTCATTTAAAGTATTTACCCTTAGGGCTGACGAGATGGCTTGGTAAGGACATGTGTTTGCCACCAAGCCCAGTTGTCTGAGTTTATTCATGAAATCTACATGGTGGAAGGAGAGAAATGAATCCTAAAAATTCTTCTGTGATCTCCAATGTATCTGGTAGTATGTATGTGTGAATGCACACATATACATACACAGATAAACACACAGAGACACACAAACACACTGAATAAATGTTTCTTACTTTCTATTCAGATTACTCCAAGTCCAAGTGTCCTTCAGATATACTGAGTTATTTGACACCCATTGCCCACAGTCATAGAATACCTTGCTTTCCAGAAGTTCTATGTTCAGCAGAGAGCAAAGGGATATTGGTCGTGGTAGAAGTGACTATCCATCATGCAGCCTCCAACTCCATGACCCAGGGATGGCTTTTGTGGAGAGGGAATGAGAGAGGGAAAGAAATAACAGTGGAATATACTAGTGACCTCTCTGGTCCAGCTCTCTTGCTGTAGAATTGTGTGTCCCCTGGGATGACAGTCTCTTCTTTGGCTGGAACTTGCGTCTAACCAAAGTAGCATTTCAACATCATTTTCAAGTTTAAACCTCTGGTTGGCCTCGTTCAGCATATGTTGTTAGGGGTAAACCAGACCCCAATAATTTATACTTATCTCAAGGCCAATAACAACTGGATCCTCAAAAAAGCCAAAAAAAAAATCAACAAAAGAATGGGTTGGATCTGTCCTTGACAGTAAATGTTGGCTTGTTAAGAGTTCTACTGACCCACTGTTAGTGGGAAAAGCTTATTTTTGGTACAAAGTGCCAATGCCTACTGTGTCCCATGGATGTACTCCCAACTTTCAAATATCAATAAGGAACATAAGAAAAGTGACATTTCTTCATAAAGATGTTGCAGTTGAAATTTAGGCCGTCTGAATGTGGGTGACAGTAGTGTGGCTTGGTCTGTTTGTGGGGCCCCTGTCAGTGAGACCAGGATTTATTCCTGATGCATGAACTGGCTTTTTGGATCCCATTCCTTATGATGGGATGCCTTGCTCAGTCTTGATGCAGGGAGGAGGGGATTGGTCCTGCCTCAACTTGATGTGCCAGACTTTATTACTCCCCATGGGAGGCCTTATCCTCTCTGAGGAGTGGATGAGGGATGGGGTGGGGGGAAGATAACGGGAGAGAGGAAGAAGGGGAGGGAGGGGGAACTGTGATTGGTATGTAAAATGAAAAAAGCAATTTAAAATTAAAAATAAGAAAATTTAAAAAAAGAGAGTAATTTTACAGAGATCCTTCTCTGAATGTATTTGCACTGAGATGTTTTCATTGTGTGTTCATCAAGCATTCCCTTAGGCATATACTCTGTGTAATCAGAACAATTTAATGATAATTGTATTAGGAAACTTATGTTGAATATATATTGATTTAATTTAGTTATTTAAATACATTTTAATTAAAATAGGATTACATCACTCTCCCTTCCTGCCTATAGTCCCTTCCAGATACCCTCCCTCCAGTTCATATAATTTTACCCCATGAATGTAATCCCCCATGATCATGTTTATAAAGGCATTCTACAAAAGCTTAGACAACAAGATACAGTATCACTAATGCTGCATCTGTCATTCATATACAACAAATATGCTTCTATTCACTATTTGACTAAATGAGATCAGATGTTATGCTTTACCCATCCCACACAGCTAATAGCAGCATAGGAAAATGAAATCCATGAGTCTAATGTTGGATGCATCCAGACCTAAGTGGGGTAAGTTGCTTGAGTTCAATAAAATATGAAGTTAAAGGAGTTTTGTATAATTATACTAAATACAAGGAACATCTAATTAACAAATACAATTTCATCAAAACTTAAAGTACATGGCAAGTTATAGTAAAAGTTTGAGAGAACTTCAGAGGGAAGACATTAAAAAAAAGTCCAAACAGCAAAGCAGAAGACTCAGTAGTAGGACAGTGTGAGTAGTGTTTCAGAATGCAGGTTTCATAGTGGTCCTTTGTCTCTGAGGGTTTTCCATGATGGATCTACTGGAAAAGTAACTAGAACGTTCTGAAGTCAGACAGACCATCCCACTGTGAAGCTATGTCATTGATTTAAAAAATAAACTGCCGGGCAGTGGTGGTGCACGCCTTTAATCCCAGCACTCGGGAGGCAGAGCCAGGCGGATCTCTGTGAGTTCGAGGCCAGCCTGGGCTACCAAGTGAGTCCCAGGAAAGGCGCAAAGCTACACAGAGAAACCCTGTCTCGAAAAACCAAAAAAAAAAAAAAAAAAAAAAAAAACTTCTTTTAGTAATTAGAATATATATCTTCAAAAGTTAATAATTTCATTGAATAACTGATGGCAGGACTCATCTGGAGTTACTTCAGGCTCACCAATTTCCCTTCTGACTGATTATGCAGACAACAGGTGTCCATGTGCCATGCCCCAGGGCCATTCCTGCCTCCTGTCATGAATCCTTCTCTGGAATTTGGATGAAGACAGGAAAACACATTCTTCCAAGTCTCATGTTTTCAACTTCTAGAATGAGAAGTCAGAAATGGACTATTTAATCATTCATTCAGCAAATTTCTTTAGTTTCCCTGACTAATGTTCATGATACATTTCATTATATTTTCATTTCATTCATAAACCCAACATTTGAATTTATGAAATTTTTAACCATAGTATCTTGAGTTTTCTTGATACAAAAGTGTGGTTGACCATGGAAACTGACTGTTTTGATTAAAAGGGGACAAAACTTTGATACAATCTCTGATCAGTTTAAAATTATTCAGATTCCAGTTGAATATTGTGCATTTGAACATTTCTCAGGAAACCACAGAATGCCTCGTTTACCTGCCTCTAACAACTTCTGTAAGCCAAACTCATTCTCAACCACTTGCTCCTGTAGTCTAATGTTCCAAATATTGCAAACCTTCCAACGCTACAAAGCATACTTGGTTCATTTTTTTGTTTCAATATACATCCTAAGAACTACTCTACTTGTTCACCTGAATGCCATAACTACGGGAGCAAGGTCTCTCAGTGTATTTTTTACAAAAATAATTTACTTGTTTGTCTCACTACATTTTTTTATTCCTATAAGAGGATAATGGTTGAAATATTTCATTTTTGCATTCTCAGAACAGAAGACAATAACAAGTGTATAGAAATTGTATTATGACGATTTACTGAATATATTAATGGATAAAGCATGTATTCACTGTCTATATTACTATTGCCCAAGCATTCTAGTGACTTTTCTGCTCAAAAACTTTTCTCATATTTCTTCATCTAGCCAGTTTTATCATTCCAGTGTTTGCATGGTGCTTGGTGAATGTTAGCCATGAAGACTGTGTTGATTTGGGCATAGTGTTGTACCTCCAGTAATTCTAGCACAAAAGTCTGAGACAGAAGGCTTTTGAGTTCTATGCAAGCAAAAATACTATGACCATGTCTCAAAAATAAACAAAACAAAGCCTAAAATTTTACATGCATAAAGTGAATTAACTAAAAATTCCTCCAAATCAAATTCTACTTTAAATAGTACATCTTAATCTCCCTTTAGAAATAATTTTTCATATCTTTCAACCCTCCAAATAATTATTTTTTAGATATTTTGACAATATTATGTATCTCCTCTATAAAATTTAGAAATATTTAAGTATCCTATTTCATTATTTTAAAATATATTATCTTCTTTCTTTGTTTAGACTGTTTAATGATGATAGACAATGCTTCTTCCATGTTTGCCTCTCCCACACCTTGTCAGAGTTGCATAATTGTGATACAGTAACATGGAACAAGGAAGTCAGAGTCATAATATGTGTCAGGGTTATAGTGATGACCTTTATAGAACATGACAGGGAGAGGCAAGAATGACTTCATTAAGCTTCAGAGACATTACTGAGGACAGGATGAGATGAAGATGTATCTACTGCTTTGGGATGTTCTGTATGGCAAATGTGTTGCTAATTAGTTAATAAAACACTGATTGGCCATTGGCTAGGCAGGAAGTGTAGGCGGGACAAGGAGGAGAATAAAGCTGGGAAGTGAAAGGCTGAGTCAGAGAGACACTGCCAGCTGCCACGATGACAAACAGCATGTGAAGATGCCGGTAAGCCACAAGCCACGTGGCAAGGTATAGATTAATGGAAATGGATTAATTTAAGCTGTAAGAACAGTTAGCAAGAAGCCTGCCATGGCCATACAGTTTGTAACCAACATAAGTCTCTGTGTTTACTTGGTTGGGTCTGACGGCTGTGGGACTGGCAGGTGAGAGAGATTTGTCCTGACCATGGACCAGGCAGGAAAACTTAAGCTACAAATAGCGTCCAACGTGGTGGCAAGAGTTTCCACCTAAAACCTGAGAAAAAAAGATTCTAAAATGGAGCCTAAAACAGTTCCTAATTGTTTCTCTCAAATGAGCGGCAGCTGCCAGTTTGAGCTACTTGTGGGTCCCTAGCGTGTGCACTCGACCTGCAGTATGGCGGGAATGAGGCCTCTGCAAGTGGCACATTAAGCTGCATGGTGGATTTAGACTTTGCTAGTACAAAACAAAAAAAAGAGGTTTCTGGACTACACGCTGCTTGGCTAAAAGCATAGACCCACGATAGCTCCCAGAGCTGGTGGAAAAGGTAACACCGCCAGGTTGGGAAGCTAAGGTGGGTGGAGCCAGCAGCCACAGCTGCTGCAGTTTAAGGCAATAGATTCACAATAAGACAGATTCAGATGTAATTGTTTACAATGTGTGTAAAAGATATGTAGGCTTGAAAGAGACAAAAAAGATGATATATAGAGTTATAGAAACAAATACATAGTTTTAAAAAATAAAGTCTTTAAAGAGACAGTAAAGGTAGTATAAAAAATAAGCCACATAAAAATGGATATTACACAGAAAATCTGCATTGTGTTGTCTTTGGGACTTTTAACTGCAGAAAAACATTTGATTGTAAAAGCTGTTGAGTTATGCCAAAATGTATATTTTAAAGGTACCTTGACTTCAAAATTTGAATATAAGGATATGTTGCTTTGGAAAGGAGACTCTGCTTTTGTTCCCACAGAAAGCCAGAGGCTATGGATTTGTTCCAGATTAAGATGCATCAGGTTTGACCAGCCAAGACCCCCTGAAAGGTCTCCGATGACACCATGGCCCAGATGATCCAACATCCAGAATGGTTTCAAGGCAACTGGCTCAGATGATACAGCCTCATGGACTATTCCATAATCCTAAAATTTTCTTTGTGTCCCCGTAAGATACAGCGCCCCCCTCCAGCAGGAAGTAGTAAGAGAAGCTATGCCCAAATTCCCAAATTATATGTAATTTTACTTTGTTAAGGTTAAAACCTTCCTTTTTGAAAAAAAAAAAAAAGGGGGGGAAGTGCTGTGGGATGTTCTGTATGGCAAATGTGTTGCTAATTAGTTAATAAAACACTGATTGACCATTGGCTAGGCAGGAAGTGTAGGCGGGACAAGGAGGAGAATAAAGCTGGGAAGTGGAAGGCTGAGTCAGAGAGACACTGCCAGCTGCCACGATGACAAACAGCATGTGAAGATGCCGGTAAGCCACGAGCCACGTGGCAAGGTATAGATTAATGGAAATGGATTAATTTAAGCTGTAAGAACAGTTAGCAAGAAGCCTGCCACGGCCATACAGTTTGTAACCAACATAAGTCTCTGTGTTTACTTGGTTGGGTCTGAGTGGCTGTGGGACTGGCAGGTGAGAGAGATTTGTCCTGACCATGGACCAGGCAGGAAAACTTAAGCTACAATCTACTAAAAGGACACAATATGTATATGCAAGGTATGAAGGATGTTGAAAACATAGAACTTGTTGCAAGTCAGAAAGGAGAACATTTTCTGTGAAGTTTAATTTACCAAAGTCTCTCATGTACATGTCCTAGCCAGTTGTACTATTGCTGTCATGAAAGACCACAACCAAAAGCACCTTAGGGAGTTATCCTATTCTTCCATATCACTATTGAAGGTAATCTGTAATGACACTTTCCAAGGGGCCTGCCCTGAGAAGATTTCTCCCAGAGTCCTGGGGAAAACACTATGGCCAGAGATGGGGTAATCTGAGGAAAAAGAATCTATGTACATGACACTCTTATGTCCATTTACTTTATTTCTCTAAGACAAAATCTTATCTATACAGCTTCAGTTCCATCCTCACACTTAGCTCCTCTTTGTACCTATTTTTCCTGTCCTCTCATAGCCCTAATTAAGCTCTTCTTCTCATGATCTCATCTTCGTCTTCCATTCCTCCATCTTCAATGTTTCTTTCCTCTCCTCTTCTCCTGACCTCACTCAAATCCACCTACAATCTGCAAAAACTATTCCTTCTTCCTCTCTCCTCCAGCCATGATGCACTCACCCTACCATCTACAGAAAATTCTGCCTTGTTCCTATCTCCTCAGGCCATGTGACTTTGACTGAACCAGGAATTCTGCCCCAGCCTTTACTTGCACTTGGATGTGCAAAAATTCATTTATTCTGAGTCAATAGATCTGGAAAGCCATTTGGCTAATCTGGGGCAGGAAAGTCTGAGCTTCATTTGCACAAGAAACAAAGCTATGCATCTACAGTCTTCCTGTCTCCTAAGTTCTGTAGAGGTGTTACCTAGTACAGATAAGCAGTAGGTCTATGAAGCTCATACTGCTTGATGTTGTGGCCTAGTAGTATATGAGTGCACAAGAAATTCATAGCAAGAAAGAGATGAATATTAAAAGCTGAATAACACCAAATATTCCCTGATATATGGCTTACCTCTAGAAAGATTCCTTAACCTTTCTAGGTATTATTATATACAGCTGAATCTCTATAATATATTCTTGTGGTTTGTAGCAAGTCAGGACAGGAACTCAACCTGCTTTCTTATAGAATTCAGGACCACTAACCTAAGGGTGGTCCTACCCACAATGGTCTGGACTCTTTCCCAACCACCACTAATAAAAAAAATGTCCTACAGTCTTGCCTGTAACACAATATTATGAAGGCATTTTCTCAGTTGAGACTCCCTCCTCTCCAATGACTTTAGTTTCTGTTCGGTTGGCGCAAACAAAGTCAGCACAACAAGCATTATTAAAAATAATGTATGAAGATGAACACCAGAGTGTTAGAGATACAGGTGCAAGGAAAGTCTACTAAAATGGATAAACTGCACTCTAGCTCCACAAACTTAGGGTCAGAAAGAGAAGAATGACCACTCAATAGAGGGAATCTTCATACTCCTAAGAGTTGAGACAGCCCAGCTTCTTCATTGGCTACTTCTATTTCAGTAACTAAAATGTTATTGGGGTTCTCAAAGACCCTAGAAACTTCTTCAAAGTCAAAGCAAGCTATATTAACAGGCATTCATTGCAAAACCTGAGTCCTAGGTGAAAGCAGATGAAAAAGCATATAAAAATGAATCTGATATTTTCAAACATTGCCCATAATGTTTTGTCCATAATTCAATTTAAGCAGAAGAAAGCCATTATCAGATCAATGGGATGTAAGAAAATGGTTAAATTTTTTTCTGCTCTTACATGCATTCTTATGAAGTTGCTTCATTATATGAATCCACTGTAGTGAAGTTTCCTTTGAAAATGTTGGAAAATAGCACAAAGGATCAGAGGAATATGTCCCTTAAGAAAACAAGGGAATATATTTCATCAGATTCCGATAAGAAGCCAATAAGGAAAAGATATTGGGGTAAGTCTATAGTGTATTGCTTAATTTAACTAGAGTTTTGAAAAATTACCAGAGATTAATAACCATGATAACAACTCCTGTTTTTAGCATATCTGTTTTTCATCCAGTGAGTCCTGGAAATGAAGACATTTCTGACTAAGGAAGGAAAAATGGATGTGGGCCAAATAGCTTTGGTTTGGGGGATGCCCATCCTGGTCCATTTGAGTAACCACTTATGTGAGATGCAAAGTGGAAACAGTCACCACATTTAGTGAAAATACACAGAGATTGATAGTTTGCAGTGAAAGCTAGAAAACACCAGAGTTGGAAAGGAGTTAGGTTGGCATGCATTGTTAGTTATATAAAGAGTACCTCCACAATAAAAAAAAAAAAAGCAAATAACAAAACCTTGGAATCCATAAATACCAAGCAAGTCTTTGTAAGCCATAAAACAAGAGGAAGCCATGCCAGAGGCCTTGTGACCGAGCACTGGAACACACTGACTTTTTGAATTACACTCAAGATTAGCAATTGAGGATTTTGTTCTGTATCCCAGATGTGATGAATAATCTGGATGGAAACAACATGGAAACAAAACATGAAGTAAAAAACCTGAAATGTTGAATAAATCTACTTCAGTACTACTTTCAGGTTTTATTTTTGAGATTAACATAATTGCAACATTTTCCTTCCCTATCCTCCCTCTAAACCCTCTCATATACCCTACCCTACTCTCCTTCAAGATACATTTTACCACTGAGTAATACTCCACTGTGTATATGTACCACATTTTCTTTATCCATTCTTCATTTGAGAGGCATCTAGGTTGTTTCCAGGTTCTGTCTATTATGAATACTGTTGTGAACATTGTTGAGCAATTGCCTTTATGATATGGGTCTTGAGGTAGGTTGGTTCCCAATTTAATAAGACTGATTTCCAAAGTGGCTATATAAGTTTGCATTCCCACCAACAGTGGAGGAGTAGTCCCCTACTCCACATCCTCTCCAACATAAGCTGTCATCAGTGTTTTTGATTTTAGCCATTCTGACATTGTAAGATGGTATCTCAGTCATTTTGATTTGCAGTTCCCTGATGGTTAAGGATGCTGAGCAATTCCATAAACATCTTTCAGTTATTTGAGATTCTTCTGTTGAGAATTCTCTGTTTAGATCTGTACCCCATTTTTTTTTTTTTTTTTTTTTTGGTTTTTCGAGACAGGGTTTCTCTGTGTAGCTTTGCGCCTTTCCTGGGACTCACTTGGTAGCCCAGGCTGGCCTCAAACTCACAGAGATCCGCCTGGCTCTGCCTCCCGAGTGCTGGGATTAAAGGCGTGCGCCACCACCGCCCGGCTCTGTACCCCATTTTTAATTGGATGAAATTTGTAGGTAAATGGATATAACTAGAAAAAAGTCATTCTGAGTGGGGTAACCCAGATCCAGAAAGACAAACATGGTGTGTACTCACTCATAAGCAGATATTAGCTGCAAAGCAAAGGATAACCAGGCTACAATCCACAACCCCAGAGAAGCTAGATAAAAAGGAGGACCCTAAGAGAGTCACATATAGATCACCCCAGGAAGGAGAAATGGTTAAGATCTAATGGGTAAACTTGGTGGGGGATGGTTATACAGGAGGGGATGAGGGATGGGAACATGGGGGATTGAGATGGCCAAGTTGGGGGAGGGATAGAGAGGGAGAGCAATTAAAGAGATACCTTGACAGAGGGAGCCATTATGGGGTAAGGGAGAAACCTAGTGCTAGGGAAATCCCCAGGAACCCATAAAGATGATCCCAGCTAAGACTCCTAGCAATGGTGGAGAGGGTGACTGAACTGGCCTTCCTTTGTAATCAGATTGATGACTGCCCTAATTGTCATCAAAGAACCTACATCCAGTGACTGATGGAAGCAGATGCAGAGATCCACAGCCAAGCACTTGGCTGAGCTCCTGGAGTTCAGCTGAAGAGGGGGAAAAGGGATTATAGGAGCAAGGGTGGGGGTCAAGATCATGATGGGGAAATCCACAGAGACAGCTGTCCCGAGCTAGTGGGAGCTCAGAGACTTTTGACTAACAGCTGGGAAGCCTGCATGGGACCTTACTAAGCCCTCCAAATGTGGGTGACAGTTGTGTGGCTTGATCTGTTTGTGGGGCCCCTGGCAGTGGGACCAGGACTTCTCCTGGGCACATTAACTGGCTTTTTAGAGCCCATCCCCTATGGTGTGATGCCTTTACTCAGCCATGATGCAGGGGAGAGGGGCTTGGTCCTGCCCCAACTTGTTATGCCAGTCTGTATTGACTTCCCAAGGGAGGCCTTACCCACTATAAGGAATGGATGGGGGTAGGGTATGGGGGATGTGGGGAGGAGCAGGAGAAGGGGAGGTAGGGGGAACTGTGGTTGGTATGGAAAATTAAAAAAGTTTTTTTAAATAAAAAAAAAGAATACTCCCTAAAAAAATCAAACACGTTCATCTTGCTTGCAAAAACTTATTTGCAAGGGGAAATGGGGTGCTAATTTAAACTAATTGGCATTATAAAAGATGAGAACAAGTAATGAATACCTTAATTTCATACAACCTTCTTTTCATATTGTCACGGTTATCCACATAATAGGATAAGTCACAATAGGCATTTTTCTTTTTTCTTTTTAGTATAAATACTATGCTACTGATAAAGGTAACTGTCCTTTGAATTCTATCTCTTTCTCAGCCATAGCACATTTCCTCTCCTGAAGTACACTCGTTAGCATGGATTTGATGTTTATCATTTCTGTCCATTTAAAATACTTTTGTCTATATGCATATTCACATGCTCATGCATTTTTGGTGAGTCATAGCATCATACTAGATTGTTTCTGCCAAGACTTTTCTTCAAATTATATTTTTAAATCTGTTTTTTATATAAAGGAGTTGCATTGCAGCACATGAATACCATATATTATTTATCCTCTCCCACAGAGAATTTTGATCTTTCTTATTTATCCACATTACAAATAGCCCTTCAGACTGCTTAGAAACCTGCCCATGAGAGTACGCAAATGAAGATGAATTGACTTTTTCTGAACATGTTTGTGTAGGAACTAATTCAATCCTCACATAAAGCTTAGAGGAAATTATATTTTATTTATGGGATGGGGTAGGGTGTGGCATGCTTTTAATCCCAGCACTCAGGAGGCAGAGGCAGGCAGATCTCTGTGAGTTCGAGGCCAACCTGGTCTACAGAGCGAGATCCAGGACAGCCAAGAATACACAGAGAAACTCCGTACAGAAACAACAACAACAACAAATTGCTTGTTCAAATATTTATTTTCTTTCTCAGCCACTGTTCAATGTTCCTCCCCACAAGAATGAGGGACCTTACTTTCTCCCACTTTCTTGTGACAGTCTCTGTATATGACCTGGAAGTTCTTGATAACTGTTTAATGAATAAACAAATGAACACTTAATGTGTGGATGCACACTGCCAAATTCAGAGTCGTAAAAGAACTATAACCTGGGTTTACCCACAGATGGATTAATTTTAATTCCAGGTAATTCTATGCTCATGAGGGCCCAGCAGTGTTCTGCTGGGTCTGGACTCTCGCCAATGTCTCTGTTTATCCAGACTTAGAATGTCATGTTGTATGGACTGGGTGAGCAAACTGTGTGTCATTTCAGATGGAAAATCCCAAAAGGCCAAGTCGGGGACGTTCATTGGTTTGTTAGACTTTGGCTTGCTGTATAAACTCTTAGGGGAAATGCTAGCAAAGTTCTGTGACACATGTTCCCCAAAATGAGTAATTAAAATAATAGTTATGGCTGTGGCCTGAAAATTACCTGATTTAGGGGAAAATATAGTAATTTCAAATTTGTTATATTTACGGTTCTTGCTAATTTTTTTCCATTTCCATATTCTCTGCCATAGACTTGACTAAGAGAACTCTACAGCTGTTATCAACACACAGGACTGTTATGTACATCAGATCTGTTTGAACTATTCTGAGACTATTTAAATAGTCTAACTCATGAAGAATGGTTGTTTTTTGTATTGAATTTTCTACTCAGTTAAAATGTTTTTTAAAGCCTCTATTTTTTTTAATCCCTATTCTAGTAACATTCTAAAATACCTCAGCATATTCTGTGACCTTACACATTTACTGCAAGTAAACAAGACTATGCTTCCTTTTGGAGATGAGGGATCTTTTTTAAAAATTATTTTTTTTTGTTTTTATATCCAGACTTCAGTTCCCCTTCCTTCCTCTACTCCCAGGCCTTCCCCACCCCACCTCCCCTCTCCCTACCCTCATGCCTTTCTCCTCCATTTCTTTTCAGAAAAGGGCAAGCCTCTCCTGGCATGGGCTTGATGAGGCAAGCTGGTAGGAGAAAAGGATCCCCAAAACAGACAACAGAGTCAGAGACAGCCCCCGCTCCCACTGTTAAGAGTCCCACAAGAAGACCAAGTTATACAACTGTAACATATATGCAGAGTACCTAAGAAAGTCCCATGCAGGCTCCCTGGTTGTTGATTCAATCCCTGTGAGCCCCTATGAGCCCAGGTGAGTTGATTCTGTGAGTTTTCTTGTGATGTCTTTGACTCCTCTGGCTCCTACAATCCTCCCTCCCTCTCTTATGCAGGAATCCCGAGCTCTGCCGCATGTTTGGCTGTGGGTCTGCAACTGTTTCCATCAGTTGAGATATAGGATCTTCATCTGTCTTAGAACCATCTTACTAGAAGTAAGTTCTTGTAATTTTTGTAGGGGCAATATAAAATCTGTAGAAAGCACAAAACAATTATATAATTAATTTTCTGTGCATTTATAGGTTCTGCCAATCTCTCTTCACTCATTATACTTCTGTCCAGTTAAGTAGATAATATAATATGGCATCTTAAGTCATTTATTCTGTAAGAATATTATTTTAGTAAGTTTTATATAAAATGATCCAATATGGGATTCCAAAATTCACACATTTACATTTTAGACTTCACAGAAATAATTTATAATATTTCTGAAATTCCATCAGTATGAAGGCAAATAAGAGTCTACATAACACAGAAATGGTAGCACTATAAGATGTTAATTATCTTGTAATTTTTTTTGTTCTGCTAAAATGATTATGGGTAGATGTTTTAAATTGGCCAGTGTTGTGTATTTTGTACTAAACATTTTTTTAAAGAATAAAATATTGTTCCTTTTATTATGCAAATTACAAAACTATTAATTTTAAATAAATATTTTTTCCAATTTGTTTTACTTTTGCAATTTTTTTGTATTTTGTAACAAGTATTATAAAAAAAAACTTGTCGGGCAGGTGGCACACGCCTTTAATCCCAGCACTCAGGAGGCAGAGGCAGGCGGATCTCTGTGAGCTTGAGGGCAGCCTGGTCTACAGAGTAAATTCCAGGACAGGCTCCAAAGCTACACAGAGAAACCCTGTCTCGAAAAACCAAAAACCAAACAAAAACAAAACAAAACAACAAAAAAAACCTTGCAATACAAAACATTGCACACTAAATTTTATACAAACCCAAAGTCTATACATCTCAATGAACTGCTATACAATTAAAATAGCCTAGATGGAAATTTTCAGAGACACAAGTTTAAAAGAACATAAACAAAACACATGGAACTATCACCAGGATCAATACATAATTTGCTTTGTTTCCTCTGACTCTTCACACTGTATATTGTCCCCATCCATGTTTTAAACATTAAAGAGCAGAAATATCAACAAACAGATGGCCAAAGATCTGAGTCTGAGATTTAGTCTAGTCTTTAGACACCCTCTATCTTTTCTGTAGCTCACTTTACCTACTGCACGAAGCATGTTTGATAACACAATTTTTAGTACATTTTTCACCTTGAATGTTCGGGTCATTTCTTTCTCTAAGTAGACATTTGGACAAAATTTGCTTACGCTACAAAGACAGATTATAACCAGTTTAAGGAAATAGAGAGAGAGCTTCAAATGGTCCTGGGACTGGTGGGTATGGGGATTTAGAGACTGGGAGGTAACAGTCTGAAGTAGAGCTCCTGTGTTGGTTAGAGGTTGCTGTATAGCCGATTACTGAAAGCTTAATAGGAGGAGGGCCTGCTATGCTCCTGATGGCTTACTGATTAAAATTCATAGAATATTCTGATACTGTGCTATGGAGAACTCCACCATGACATGTGTTGGAGCTTCCTTGATTCACCATCATGGGAAAGTAGCCCATAACTAAATAGAGGACATTGCAAGTGGATGTCCAAATGGCGTTGGTCTGCCAAGAGTCACTTTATTTAGAGTGGCCTCTGAAGACAAAACAAAAACAAAAAACACCAGCAAAATGTATAGCTTATCAGCCTGACACATTAAATATGTTCTCTTTATAATGTCTTACACTTACAATGTTTTATACTCACCTAGTGCATGGTACAAACTACATACTCAATTATTACTAAAATAGACACAGAATAAAGAATAAGTACACACAGGCAACTCAATGAATAAGGAAAGTTATAGAAGTTGTCAATATGTTTGCTTGTACTTGCTGCTTATATGGTCACTTCCACACATATTTTCTCTTCCAACTATGTGTTGAAATGATTGGACAATATGATTAAAGAAAACACACGCAGAATAAGAAAGATTTGGGTTGACCAAAGAGGGGAAGAATCCAATAGAGCCCTGAGATATGACTCCAGTGTGAAGTGTTCCAGCTTGGGAAAATTCAGGTGAGATATTTTTTTAAAAGATCTAACCTCCTGTAAGAAGACATAGACTGGCAGCATCAGGTGCAGGAAAATTACACATACAGTCCAGAAAAAACTGGGCCAGGCAGTATAAAGGTCTGACGTCTGAGACTCCAGTCATTGTCCTTTTTCTCCATCATCTCTTCTTAGATGACAGCTGACAGAAGTCAACAATAATTCTGAGAAACAAAAACACCAAGTACCCTCCAGGAATGAAAAACCAAATGGTACCCAATGGTCGCAATCGATTAGAATAGTGGACTAAATACCGAGAAAGAAGATCTATTTATTAGTAAATTTAGAGAAGATGTTGTATTCAGAGAAGAGAAAGCATCAAGATTAATTTATTTCTGTTAGGCATTATTGGTATCCATAGAGCTAATATTCCATTAAAGATGGGATTCATTATTGGCTGAATGTTGAAATGAAAAAAAAATTAACTTTTCACTGCCTGAGGACCAGCCTCCAGCAGTGCAGGGCTCAAAGGGAATCCACAGAGTCAGCGTGTACTGTGACTTTTTTCTCTGAGGGGAGTAAGACAAAGGGACACTTACATACTCTCTTGATGGTTAACTTTACACCCTTCCTTTATTCTTCTTTTGCACTCTCTAGTCTTTATTTTCTTGGTGATTTCTTTCTCTCATTCTTGATGTTTTCTTTCTAACTCATTTTAACTCTATCTTTATTCTTTTCCTTACAGCTTAGATACCCCAGCAAAGTCTTTCAGGCAATATAAAAATTATAATGTGGTGACATTCTGTTTTTCAAGTGAATGATTATAATGAATATAAGTAAAAAACTGCATGTTTTTCATATCCCTTACATGATTAAACATTTTATGTATTACAGGTGAAAAACAAATTTTCCCAAGAACCCATGTACATTCACACCCAAGCAAGTTGTTATAGATTAACCAAGTAGGCAAGCAAGATATTCTTCTCAGTCAGGTCTTTTGCTGGCAGGTGTACTTTGCAGTTACAAAGAAATGGCCAATTACTTTATTACTTATCTTGAAAGATAATCTTATAAGGAATCTTAAAGGAATCACAAACCTGAACTTTTATATATATAAAAGTAACAGTCAGCTCTCCTTTAAATCTTTAGGGTGCATACTCACTCATCAGTAGTTTTTATATCAGCAGATTGAGGGCAGAAATGGGTATAAGGAATTAATCATCACCTTTGGTCATCAACCAATCCTAGCAAGAAAAGTGAATCAGCTAGTAATAATTGGGCTGCTTTGTTTGTGTTCCCTAACCTTAAAGAGTTCCTCATTCAACTATGTGCCTTTCTAGAACTGTAGGTTGTCTTCTTGGGTTTTTCACCTCAAAGCTGTTATCAAAACATCTGATCTAACCCAAAGTTATTATAAGGCTTTCTTTCAGCTAATGATGCACACCAGAGCCTGTGACAGCATCTTTCAACATTAAGGTTAAAAGAATCTAAGTTAGCTGAGCTACTGGGACTCAGTTGTTTTTCTTAATCATTAATCTAAGCCACAGTCTATACGACTCCTCAATAGAAACTTATGTTTTCTGGCTGTATGACACTTCCTTATTTAGATTTCTTATCATCAAAACTCTATTTAAACAGACATTATTATTATCAATTAGACAGTACAGCTTAGGAAGAAGTCATCTGCATAGTAATCCACAGGAAAAAATGCCCAGTACAATGATATATTTTCATGAGATAAACACACTACATCACAGGAAGTGGGGATCTCCCTACACCCATTTACACCATACTAGATACTAGAGAAAGATAGGAGCAGCAAATGTGTGAAGGCACAGCAGAAGCAAAAGACATTCTGGAGTCTGTGGTCTTGTGGCTTTGCCTATCCAAGATTCACCCATCAGGGATTCTCCTCCTGGTGCACTGACACCCTGAAATTAATTGCCTTCTGCTGCTCCTCTGACATGGCCACTGGCATTTAACTTTTTAGAAATTTTATTTTCTAGATGAAGACCTAGGGGTACTGAAACTCATGGAAAAATTCAAGTTTTAACTTCAATAATAATGGAAAAATGAAATGTGTTGATCTTCACTCAAAACTGTATGAGTCTGGAACTTGGCCAGATGTTCAGATACTTAAAATTGCATATGAATTAGAATACTGTATCACTTTTAATTTCATCTGATGGCTGTATTTCATTAAAATGTAGAGTATAAATCAGAAAATTGTATAGGGTCAAAATACATTTTGTTTGGTGGGAAGGCTTTTTAACAGGAGAACTAGGTAAATAATATGACGTAAGCAAACAAAAGAGATTCAATTTGTCTTCTTGGGCAAACTGAACTACTACTGGGAATAAATGAATGATACGTAAGCTCATACATTTAATAAATATGTATCAAAACTACCTTACGTACTAACTTCTGTTCATTGAACTCAAAGCATATCACTGAGGAAAATACCAGTACTACCTCTTTGGGGAGCCTGCATTCTGATGGAGGAGACAAAAGTCACTATGGATGACTAAATGCATTAGTCATTAGGCAGATTATGACACAGCTGTTCACATGATTTGACTGAGTTCTTCAGGACACATGGTCTTAATTAGCACCTATTTTCTAATGCCATACAAATTGGTCATTAAATGGAACTGTAAAACTCTCTGATATTTAAAATAGAACACATGTGATTTTTAAAAAATTTTAACTAGCATTTCTACATCTTCTCACAATGGCGAAATCTCAAACTGTGCAAATAGCCATTAAATTAAAGTTCATTACATCAGTACCACATGCTGGGTGTTCTGTGACTTAGTGACTTAGACATAGGTAAAAAACAAACAAACAAACAAAAAAAGCCATGGATCTGCGTTCATTAACTTCTTGCTAAAATTGAGCACTGCGTGAGATAGACACTGGAGATTAAAAGGCCGCCCTTCACACCTGTAACATAAATTTTGTTTCAAAGATGGAGAAGTTGATAAAATCATATGTCAGTATCAAACATGTGATTCACATCCTTCAAGGTAATGAGGCATTTTCAAATTCACTTTTGTGCCCTTTAGTAAAAAAAAATTACATATTGGTTATTTTTTGTTTGTTTTTCATTTAGCACATTGTTCCTCTCTTTTGTGTATATGATGGTAATTCTAGTTTTATTCCAGTTTTTTTTCCCTTTCTTTCAGAGCTCATGTAAATAGAAGAAACAGCCTCCTGGCTCCAGGTATACTCAGCTGACTCTCATGCTCCTGGCCTCCAGGGATCTGAATGTGATTCAGTCAATGTTCTCAGTCAGGAGTGATGATGTTTTTAGAGGGCCCTGTGGAACAGATTTCTAGTCTTCCAAAGAGAGCACATCAGATGCACTGCCCAGTGCAAAGGAGAAACAACAAGCTATGGAGATTTCTGATAACGATGAGCAGGAACTATCCTCTCTAAAGTGGATGACCTGAGAGAAGTTATGTTAGGGGAAGTTTCTCATTAGAGATGGCACCCAAGTGTCATTTGTAAACAAGTGTAGTAAAGAAAAAGAAGAGTTGCCATTCTAAAACAGAGATCCAACACTATTAAAGATAATACTTGTTAAGGTTTGTTTGGCATTATCCTGCTGTTGTGTTAAGATATCTTGAGATATTGTCTCATTTTATCTATACAACTACTTTGTGAAATACCTTTTATCAATGGTGAAATTTGAGGTAATAAAAGTTAAATAAGTCATCTAATTTCAAATATCAAAGGAGTTGTCTATTTAGAAACTCATAAAAGCACTTTCACTCTAGGATTCACACCCAATCTACTGTTGACCTCTTCATGCCATGGGGGCTTTCAGAACACAAGGACTATAGCAAGTACTGTCCATGTCTCATCTAGTCTTCATTCCTGGAGCTTTGGATATGAGGAGTTAGGAAAATTGATGAAGTAGAGAATAAACTAGGAATTGTATTATAAAAGAATGGCATGTCATAAAGTTTAGATTTTTTTTTTGGTTTGAAAATATAGTACTTACAAAACATGATGGTGTACATTAGAATCTTAGATTTTGCTGAGATTATACAGCATAATTCATACACATAAGGCTCAGGGAAGACCGCAGAAGAAGGAACAGAGAGATTGTCAGAGAAGAGGACCTAGATTCTGCAGAGAAATTGTGTCTTCTGTTTATGAGGTGGCAGTTTTACACTCATGAAATAGCAACAATATGGTAACCTAAGAAAGACATATACAGTGATAACACTAGTGGACATGCCAATGAGGGTGGGAAAAATCTCATAAGTCCCTATCCCTAGATGAAGAGCTAGCCCTAAACACACGTATGAACAATACTAAATGGATTTAACAGGCTGTATTACATATATATATATATATATATATATATATATATATATATATATATGTGTGTGTGTGTGTGTGTGTGTGTGTGTATACATATGTATATATATATTAAAGAAGAGGATATCATAATCTTGAGAGAGTGTAGGGGAACTGGGAGGAGATGGAATGAGTAAATAATGTAAATCCAGCACATATGTAAGACATTCCAACCTCCATTTAAAAATACCTGATCACCAGAAAATATTGATACAATGTAGGTGTCAAGTACTGACTTTACATAATATAATTTTGATTCATTATATCAGAAATGTTGTTAGTATGCCTGGGATTCACCAATAGGATTAATAGTTTGCTGTAATGTAAATACAAATAAAATATATCACACTTTATTACACATAACAATAGTCTTAAAGGATCATATGCAAAAACTCACTCCTTCATGTAAATGCCATACATCAGATATAAATTTTAATGGATGATTAAATCTTTAAAATTATACAGCTGGTCATATATCAAATGCTTTTAGTTTTGAAAGAACTAGTGGTATGGAGCTAAGGTTAATTGACATAAATTTTCTTGCTGAAACTCAGAGGATCGTAAATGGATTTCATTTCAATTGTATTTTTTTTAAGTAACATACTTGTTCGTAAGAATCATTCATTACTGGTTGGAATATAAAGTTGTTTATCAACTTTGTAAGATGTTTTGGCAGTTCTTTACAAAGTTAAACAGAGGATCAGCACACAAGTAGTAATCATGCTTCTAGGTACTTTTTCAAGAGAGTTGTGATTTTATTCTCACACAAAGACCTGTGGATAGCAGTTTTACCCATTACTAATAAATATTTGAAACAGTCAGGTGCTTTTTAACAGGACGGCTTATAAAAGAGTAATGGATTCATACACTGACTATCATAATGACAAAAAGAAATGAGGTTTTAAACACAAAAGACACAAAGAACCTTAAGAACATGTTGCTAAGAGAAATAACGCAATCTAATAAGGCTGTATGCCATATAGGTGCAGTCATATAAGGAACTGGAAACACAGGACTTGAGATAATATATAGACTGATGATTTGCAATGGTAAGTGTTGGGGGGACAGACACAAGGAAGCAGAGTGATTCACCAATTCACAGAGAACTTTTGGGATGTCAGCTCTGTTCTGTATGATATGGTATGGTATGGTATTCTGTATGATATGTGACATTATGCATTATTTAAAACCAGAGCTAATACCAGACAAAATATGAGTCTTGGGTGAGAAGATAGAACTCAGAAGCTAATTTCTGTATGACCTACAACCACACTAAATAATGAAAAATATCCAAAATTTAAAACTCATACACATTTATTTAAGGATGATTCTTTGAAGCAATGCAGGCCAAAAACAACTGATTTCTAAAATCTGAGTAGTTGCAGTATCTTTCACAATTCAGAAGGTTTGTATACTTTCTCTCCACGTCTTTATTCATTTTGGAAACACAGCCTGAAAGTCCTGTGACTGTCCCCAAAGCTTCAAAGCAAAGCACCGGGAAGAATCTGACCTTGAACTCAGTGTACTCAAAGCATGCAACACATTTTTGGGATGAAGGGTGGATCCCGGAGGGTGTGGAACAGTAAATGTCACGGAACCACTAGCCACAGACTTTCAGAGCAGTCATGAAAATATGATTATTCCTTATCTAACTGCTTTGTGTTTCCAGTAATGATCATAATTTAAAAATACACACCCAAGAACACACATGAATTCATTCGGAGATCTGGAACCAACAGTAAAAAGCATTAAGAGCACACGTTGGTCTTGCAGAAGACCCAGTTTCATTCCCAACACCCAAATTCAGGCTCACAACTATCCATAATTCCAGTTCCAGAAGATCCAATGCTTTCTTCTGACCTCTGGGGGTACCAAGAAAGAACATGGAACACAGACATATGTGCAGGCAGAACACACATACACATAAGATAATTAAATAAAGCTAATAAAAAAATCAACCTGCATAGGCATGTACCTGGGGACTATTCACAGGGGCAAGTTTATTCTGAAAGTTTTACCATCTATCAGTAGAATTAGTGGATTTTGTTTAAAGAAATAGATTTACTTTTGTCTCTTTGAGAATTCTCCACACTCATTTCCAGAGTTGTGGAGCCCAGCCCCAACAGATATATCTACAAAGCAACTCCTTTACCTAAGGTCCATGGAACATTGAAGAAGGTGGTTGGGGTGGGATATGGGAGAGACTGTAAGAGCCAGAAGATCCGGGAGTTTGTTGTAAGACTGCATCCTGTAGTAATGTCAGAAACTATAATCATAAAGTCTCCCCATCATGACTGCCTGAACATGAGCTGAACATGGACAACAACAATAGGTATGCTAATATGGAAAGTGGGGAAACTCATGAGGCTTCAACCTTACACAAAGAACTATATTCAACTAAGGAATGCGGAATGAGGGTGAAATAGTGTTCCCCAGGGAAGAGCACACCAACTGGTTATTCAATACCAAGTGGTCAGTCCTGAAAATATGCATACAAGTAACATTGTATAGATTCAGAAGGTGATATGTGCGAATATATATGGATGTAACAACAATAAATGAATAAAGAGACTCTCTCTTTATTGAAAGAGAGCAAGGAAGGGTATACGGGAAGGATTATAGGGAGAAAAGGAAAGGGGGAAACAACATGGTTTATTATAATCTCAAAAATAAAAGAAATTTGCGAGCAGAAACAGAAGAGACTCTTCAAATGATCAGGCTCTCCATGAGTCTGATGAACACATCTTTCAGTTGCGTTTCTCCCTTAGGAAGAAGAGAAAATGGTAGTTATTCAGTGATGCCTAGCTCATGGAAATTTTTTCTATTGAAAAAATTCTAGTATTTATGCAAATGTTACAACTTGACATCTTGTATCTGGACATGGCAAATTTCAACTGGGAAAACAAGTTGTGTGAAATTATTCCGGTGTCATATGACTGGAGTCCCCGGTGAGCAGAGAGCACAGCTGTACTGTATTATCACACTGCTGTTTTATTTGCATTCCTGAACATTAAGCATCAATGTATTTCTACTCCCCTGTATTATATCATTCTTTGTTCCATGATGAGGAAAAATGTTTAAAAGTTGCACTAACATCATAACAGAACATCATTTGGTACTGTCAATCAAATTATTTGAAGCACTATTTTATTTTACAATACAATTCAGTTCTACATATCAGCCACGGATTCCCTTGTTCTTCCCCTCCGGCCCCCCTCACCTTCCCCCCAGCCCCCCCCATTCCCATCTCCTCCAGGGCAAAGCCTCCTCCGAGGACTGAGATCAACCTGGTAGACTCAGTCCAGGTAGGTCCAGTCCCCTCCTCCCAGGCCGAGCCAAGCGACCCTGTATAAGCCCCAGGTTTCAAACAGCTGACTCATGCAATGAGCACAGGACCTGGTCCCACTGCCTGGATGCCTCCCAAACAGATCAAGCCAATCAACTGTCTCACCCATTCAGAGGGCCTGATCCAGTTGGGGGCCCCTCAGCCACTGGTTCATAGCTCATGTGTTTCCATTCGTTTGGCTACCTGTCCCTGTTGAAGCACTATTTTTATGTATTTGATAAGAACCATGAAACCAACCAAACACATGCACACACACATACACACACACACACACACACACACACACACACACACACACACACACAAATTAGCAAGCTTACCAAAGTTAAAGCAAATTCATATACAGGAAAAACTGAAAAAAAGAATCCAAATGTCTTTTATTTAATGGGCTTTTAAAAGAGTGTGTATTTAAAGAAATTATGTGTCTAACGTTATGTGAGTTCAAAATCTTAAAGTTGATTCATATGATATTCAAGAGCTAAAATCCCAGGACTTCTTGGGTTAAAGCACAGTAGAGATTGTGATTTTAGGACGAGAGAGAGAGAGGGGCGGGGGGAGGAAGGAGGAGGAGGAGGAGACAAAATGAGTTAATTTTCCAAATTAATTGTAAATCATAAAACAGTCTCATATCTGTTACATGGGTCCATCTCTAGAGAAGGAGCAATATTAATACCATGTTTCAAAGGAAAACACAGCCGGTCTTTGATCTAGAGACTAGTGTAGACTGAACATCGCCTCGGCCTTCTATCTTAAATTACAGCTAGCTACTTCCAAAGCGATGGATAAATAATATTACCAGAATGTGTTTTCTGTTCAATCATAAGTCCTTCTAATATCTTAGTCCTTCTGCAACATTTTGATGGATGCCAACCACATCACAGGAAAGGGAGTCCCTAAGTAAAATTCACTGACAGAGGACAATTGCTGATGCACAACTTGCAATAAATAAATTAATTCACCCCTTACTCAGAGTTTCCTGTTAATGACTTTTACAAAAGAGAACAGGTACTAATTGTATCCCTAGTAGTGAGTCATGGGAGAGACTGTGAAGAAGACAGTGTAGCAGGTGTCTGGTGATGGTATTAGAAAGGACACTTTTGAATCACACAAGTAACTTGACATTGGGTCTCGAAAGGAATCTCTCCCAGCAAGGGTACAGCAGTGCCAAGCCAGGTTGACAAAGGATTCATTGCAAGAACGTTTTATGGAATCCTGACCTTGAGACCCCAGGTTACAAGGAAGCATTCCAGAAAGTGTCCAGACTTTATAGTCCTGGGACAGAGCTCTTAGCAGGAACCTGGATAGGGCAGTACAAACACTTCATTAGTAAGGAAATATAGTTGCTATAATTTGTGAGCAGGGAGTGGGCAAGCTCAGGGGAGCACTATCCAGTTGCATATCTTGCAGATACATATCTTCATTTGCCCTCTTTACTATTTCTCAGTCATTACTGTTACATGCTGTAGTACAAATCCTAACTGATCTTAATAAAAACCCGGAGCCAGATATTGGGGTAAATGCTGAAAGATCAGAGAGACAAAGGAACAAGTCACAGCACCTTTCACCTCACCAACTCCTTAGTGGAAAAGGACTGCACTCTTTTCTCCTTCCACCTTATATTCCTCTCTCTGCCCAGCCATGTTACTTACTGTCTCCACCTTCCTAGTGCTAGAATTAAAGGCGTGTGCCACTACTGCCTGGCTCTGTTTCTCTTTTCGACTGGATCAGTCTTGTATAGCCCAGGGAGGCCTTGAACTCACAGAGATCCATCTGCCTCTGCCTCCTGAGTGCTGGGATTAAAGGTGTGTGCCACCACTGCCTGGCCTCTATGGTTAACTAGTAGCTGGCTTTGCCCTCTGATCTTTCAGGCTAGCTTTATTTGCTAGAGCACAAACAAAATATGCCAATATACTGTACCTTATAGTGATGATTTTTCAGGCTTTGCTGCAATGTGTCCTTTGTCTCTGACTTTCATGGGGTCAAATGAGTCAGATGTACCCTGAGCGACTCAGAAGGAAGAAGGAGAATTCACAGTCATACCTAAGGATAATCGGTTCAAGCACTCACAGGCATACTAAAATCTAATGCCCAACTCCCTTAAATAGTGTCATGTAATATTTTCATGTGATCTACCTACATTCTTTTGGATCCTTTAAATCATCTCTAGATTACTTATATCCTCTAATACAATGTGAATTTTCTGTAAAGAAATAGTTGTACTCAGTACAGAAACATTTTTTAATATTCCTAATCCTTGGTTTAATTTATAGATGTAGAGCTGGTGCCTGGGGACCATTGACTACACTGAGCACAAACCACTTTCCCCAACAACCACAGGTCTGCCATTGTCCATGTTCCTCTGCACACATGGCATGTGGACTAGCTTGGATGCACACTGTTTCCCCCAACAACTGCAGCTGTGTTACTATCTATGATCCTCTGCCCATGAACCCACAGTTATTTAGTGACCTGATACTCCAGGACATGGCTTTCCCTAAATTCTGACTCCAAGTTGTCTTCTTTTCCCTGCAGGATGATCATAGTAGTTTGCCACTACTATGGATTCCTTGAGTATTAACTATTTTATCTTTGTTCCTTTATTGCCTGCCCATATCTTTGCACATACTCTTTAGTTCAAAGATTCTGTCTGTTTCTGCTTAAACCTTAACTTATACACAGTACCAAGTATAGTAAATGAGAATGGCTACATAGTGGAAGTTTATTAAGTGGCCCAGTGTTCTATTAAGAAAGTAAAAAGTTTTCCTTACAAATGCTCATGACACTATCTGAAGCTTGTTACATGCTATGACACTATCTGAAGCTTGTTACATGCTATGAGAAGGTCAATATTCTGAGGTTTGCAGAAGTTGAATCACTGCCCATGGTCATGCATCTGAAATAAGTAAATGAAGCTTAATATTCAATATTTATAACTTTAACATTTAAATCTTTCAATTATTACATGGACCTACTTAAAAACTTACAACACTCCTGTCCAAATATCAAAGAAATCCACATTTAAAAATTGCTAAGAAGAATTTGTAGTTGAAAAAAATCAAATCACAACTGAATTTTCTAAAGCATCAAATTTCCATATTATCCTTGTCTATTACAATATAAGACGGCATGGCAGGTATTAATATTTCTTAGGCTAACTATAGATTATTACATGTGGAAATTCTGCTTTGACATTAGCTGTGTGGTAGCATGATGCCTGATTAAATCTGCCCTCTTCATCATGATTCTCGCTCTCACTAGAGGCCCAGTGACAGAGGGCCAAGAGATTATGGGTTGAAATCTCTGACCCTATGATCCAAAACCCAGCATTTCTATTTGATGTTGTTTGTCATATGTTTTATCACAGAAATGCAAAGTGATTCACACAGATTTATGAAGTTATTTAACCTTCAGGAAAACAGAAGCAAGCAGACAAAAGTATTAACAACAGATAAGAATGAAGCCTTGGCATCAAGCTTGTGTAAGTTCCTACTGGATACTGAATGGATTCAATATTTCTGTAGAGAAGGGTATTAAATTTTAGGCAGTAGTAACAAAACTTACTTTGGACATAGATGATTCACTGTGGTATAAAACATCAACTTTATTGCCAGTAAAACTTATACTGGAGGATGTACGTGGCTTAGGTATGGTTTAATGTGTCTGAAGATGCTTGAATTTTTATATCCATCGCATTATCACTTTATGCATTTACATAGCACAGGAAGGGAAATTCAAGGTCTGCAAATGTCAAACCTTCTTTGTCATGCTCACTGTCACTCACAACTGTATAAAACAGAGGCAAGAAAAATGAACACAAATTTCTGCACTTCTGAAGAACTAAAAATACAAATTCCAGTTGCTTGAATACAGTGCCAGGAAGACAGTGTCAAAGACAGCAACAAGGCAAACTGTACTTCTTCTCTATTTAGGAAGTCACAGTTGATGATACAATATGTCTGAGTATTGAAGAAGCCTGAAGTTGGGTTAGACTCTCCGGCAGACAGCGAGTACTTCAAGGAGACCCATGTCCTAAGCTAAGAACCTGAGAATACATTACCCGACAAAAGGGAATTCATGAAGTAATTAGTTGACCTCAAAGCAGGGAGTTTCTCCAGGGATGTCCAGATGTGCCTGACATAATCACAAGAATCTTCAAATGTGGAAGAAAGGAGGTAGGAGAGTCACTGTCACAGTGAGGCGTTGATGGAAGACTAAGTCAGCCTTCTTTGACTTGAAGATGGAAGCTGACCATCAGCCACAATCGTAGGCAACCTAGAAACACAGGGGAGGAGAGAAGGCAGACTCTACCCCAGAGTCTTCACAAACAAACGCAGTTCTGCCTGTGCCTTCCTCTCAGTGTATCCAGTTCAGTTGAGTTCATTTCGGAAACTGGGAGGACTATAGGATACCTTTATGTTGTTTCAAGCTACTAAATCTTAGATCAATTCAGTGAATTTCCAGGAAATAAAGATCATTTTTGCAACAATATAAAACTAATGTAGACTAGAAAGAAACATCCTTGGTGCTAACACCTAGGGTATAAAAGTTGAATGAAAGGCTTAGAAAGCACAGCTGTGGGAAATCCTGGTGTACCTCAGTGTCATACAGATGGGCTCTTTGCCACTGATATCCTTCAGAAACACTGTGCAGACCGACTCTGGGAAGGGAGTGTGGAAAATGCTCCCTTACTTTGGGGAATTGCCTACTACAGGGGAAAATGGGATAAGATGGAAAGAAAGAGCATGTCTATGGCAGGCTTCCATGAACACATTGTGCTTTCTCAGCAGTTTTAAGCCACACTGTCATTCTGTGGCTACTTCTGTAAAAACCAGTTACAAAAATACAGATTACAGCAAAGCTAAAGAACTCTGAAACAATGTATCATGTGCATTTAAGCCTACCTTTTAATCTAACACTAAACCAAAGCATTTGGTGAAGAAAAAAAAAATCCACCATGAAGACTGACTTACTCTATTTCAGGAACTAGTAAAAACGGCTATTAGTACTTTTGGTTAATTATGGCCTTAGGGACACAGGCTGCCCTTTTGAGTGGAGCTGCTTCATGCCCAAGCCAGTTAGTCAAACCCTGATGTTTTATTTGTGACCTAATGTAGGAAGGGTAGTAGTCACAACCAGAGGACATGAAGTGATCTGGACTTTAGGTAGGTCAGTATTAGGATGCTGTAAATGATGCTTGCACCCTTTGTGTTTTTTGTAATGTATGCCTCCATATAATTTTTCCTTGCAACCTTTTCCTTTTGCTCCTTAATAGCCACTTTGAGAAAGACGTGTTGTACTTTGACCTAGAATTCTGAATCCTCAGTACGCATTTCATTTTCTGACTCACTCACTCCTATATCATTGTCTTTCTTTAGTGTCTGGAGGTTAGAATTTGGGAAGCATTCCACAAGGCTTCTGCTCCATGAAACTACTTCGGATGCTGTGTGTCAAGACATCGAGTTAGGAGATAGAGTGGAGCTTCTTTTCCTACTAATAATTCTAGCAGAAGTAGTTTGCAAATAACATCTGGAAGTCATTCCGTAATGAAACGCAAATTCCCCAGAAAGTGTACCTACGTCAGTGATAAATATTTTATATATTCATTCATAAACTTGCTTCAGAATTTTGGGTGATCACCCAGGAAAACAGAACTCAAAGACAACAAAAGCCATCTGCAGTTTAAATAAAGCATTTTTTTTTTTTTTTTTTTTTTTTTTGGTTTTTCGAGACAGGGTTTCTCTGTGTAGCTTTGCGCCTTTCCTGGAACTCACTTGGTAGTCGAGGCTGGCCTCGAACTCACAGAGATCCGCCTGCCTCTGCCTCCCGAGTGCTGGGATTAAAGGCGTGCGCCACCACCGCCCGGATTAAATAAAGCATTATTAATAACTAGGAAATTAACGACTGGGAGGCTCCTCTTTCTGAAGAGCTGAAATACAAGTATGGCTTCCTGGTTTGGTAATGTCTCACTCAGATCAGACATAGGGGGATTTCCAAATCTTCTATCATAGATTTCACATATTAAGACTCTTAATTTAAATATTTTCTTCTATGTAAATGGAATCTGCTCATACGCAAATATACTTTTTCCTTTAACTAATCACTAACTGCACTTCCAACCAGACATTTTATAAATATTCAAAAATGCAGTCTTCTAGCTCCCTTCTGGAAGCTTTTACAGATTTTAAAGAAGTGTATTTAATTAAAATATAATTACATCATTTCCTCCCTCTCCTTCCTTTTACCCCTCCACGTCTGCCCCTCCTGATCCCTTCCAAATCCAGTCACCTCTTCTTTTACTGTTATTACACATATGCATATACATTAATAAACATATAAATAAAACCTGCTGGGTCTTTTCAATCAATGTTGCCTGTATTTACATGTTTCTAAGGCTGACTGTTGGATAACCAATCCCCAAAGAAGACTAATTCTCTGTCTCTTAGCAGTTAATTGCTTGTAGCTCTTAATCTAGGGGTGAGGCCACATGAGACACACACACACCCCACACCCCCCCCAACCCCCCACCTACATTGGGATGTCAGCTGGTGTTGGAATTGTTCAGGCCCTGTTTAGGCAGCCATGTTGAGATTTCAGGAGTCATAGCTAGAAGGCACACTATCACAGCAGACTTCTTGATCCTCTGGCTCTTACAGCCTTGGTGTTTGCTCTTCAGTAATGTTCCCTGAGCTTTAGCCACAGGAGTTGTATTTATGACATTTTTAGCTGGGGCTGGGCACCCCAAAGTCAGTTGTTTCCTACATCTTGGCTCACTGAAGCTTTCTGTAATGGACCCCTTCTACTGAAGAAAAAGGAGTTTTTTTTGATGAGGGATGAGATCTACACTTATCTATGAATGTAAGGACAAATATTTAGAATGCAGTTCTGAGTTAGACTGGTTTAGGAAAGCAGTGTTACTAGGTTCTCCTTTAAGACCTATGACCTCACTAGCCATGGGCTGTGTTTCCAGTACCAGAGGGGATGCACTCTTGCTATGCTGGACTTGAGTCTAATTAGAGGGCCGTTGATTACTACCAAGTTATAAGTGCCACTCAGTTCTGCAGCTCTGGCGCTATCTTGCTATGCTTGCCATTGCTGCATTCCACGGTCAGAACAGAACACTGACTTCTGAATAATTACTTTGACAATTTTGTTCTTTCTTTTGCCTCAACCACTTTATCCTTATCTACTCCTTTGAGTGGAGCATTAACCTCCAGAAAATGGCTACATTTTGTACAATAGCCGTTAAACGATTACTTCATAAGTCTTGGAAAGTAAAAGCAAAGACCTTAATTGTTGGGTGTCTACTTTATATCAAGTTTCTGTGTGCTCATGGGCAGTTTAGAGGCTGGCTCTGTTGTGTATGCTCATCAGTAGAAGACAGGGCTAATCTAGCCTGCGATGTGTCCTACTATGCGTGATATGTGTTCACAAAAACTGTGACAGACAATTTAAAAGGAGACATGACTTACTTGGGCTTATGGTTTCAGCTATTTCAGTCCATGGCTAGCTCACTTCCTTTCCGTGAAACTTGAAACAGCTTGCGACATCATGAGCACCAGTAAGCAGAGGCAAGCAGGGAGGGGCCAGAAAGAGCATACAGCTTTCCAAGGCATGCACTCAATGATTTTCTCCTTCATTGCCATTCTATCTCTTGGTGTCCATCAACGGAGCAATCCAATAATGCAATTAGTGCCCTCATACGACAATCTCTACCCTGTAGTGCCAACAGACTGAGATCAAATTTTTCAACTACAAGCCATTCAGAATATACTTCGTATCAAACTCATAACATCACATACAATACTAGTTAAAGGTAAAGGCATACAATGTAGCAGATGTGTTGTTTCTGAGACTGAGATAAAATAGTGATATGACCAAAAAAAAAAAATCCTAACTGGAAGGACCAGGTGGCCAAACCAGGGCCATGACAGTCTCCCCTGACAGCCCTGACATGGACCCAGGTCTTAGTTTTGGTTCACTGGAACAGGCTGGAGCTGAGCAAGTAATATTCAGGAAAACCACAACTTAGGGGCAACCAATCAACAGGTGCCCCCCCCCTCAGCTTTCTGCCAGCTCAGCAGGCACCCCAAGTCCCTTCTTCTTGCTCAGGAGATAACCCCCAGACTACCGCTAGCTTCCCCTACCCTCTCATCAATAAGCCCCTAGACACTAGACCCCCACACACACACCACCAATGGGCCCCTAACCACAACAGTCTACCACCAATCAGTTCCCAGACTAATCATTCCTCCACCAATCAGCAACAGATTAATCCCTCCTCCCTGGAATTCTCCTAATTCTGCTTAAAAGGAGCTTGCGACACCCCATCGCTGTTTGCCACGCCATCATGCTGGAAATAAACACTCTTGCTAAATTGCACATGTGACTGTTGGTCTTTCTTGGGGGCTTCTCTCAGACCCTAGCACCACCTTCATAGAGAATTGTATTGTAATGAGATTTTGACAGTTTTGATGGACTCTGTTTCATTGTAAATGGCACATACAAATTTTAAAAATATTCGTATTCCTTATGTTGTTGGGGACTTGATTGATGAACTAAAGTGTTCCAGCTCATGATGTTACTTACCTAAAAGTGAAGGCCCTACAGTAGCGCTCTGAAGTAGGACTCTTGTTTTCCTTACTTTGAACATGGCTTTACAGGCTAAGCATTAGGGAAGAAAACATATTTAGGGTCTCTCAGGAATGAAGTAACTAATCTGTGATTCATAATAAGAATAGCTAACAAAAAGACCATTGCTCCTTTAGTGCCTTACTGAGTACAGCTGAACCCAATCATCTAGTGCTTCATATCCTTTTCTCTGGAAGTCATCTTGCCCAAATATGCATGTTTGTGACATTGGCCATGTCACGGAGAATGTCTAATAGCAGCCACCATCAGATTCTGCTTTGTGCCGGGCGGTGGTGGCGCACGCCTTTAATCCCAGCACTCGGGAGGCAGAGGCAGGCGGATCTCTGTGAGTTCGAGGCCAGCCTGGACTACAGAGTGAGTTCCAGGAAAGGCGCAAAACTACACAGAGAAACCCTGTCTCAAAAAACCAAAAAAAGAAAAAAAAAAGATTCTGCTTTGTGTTTAGTACTGTGAGCATGATTAGACTTGGAAGCAATGAATTTCTAAAACAATATATTCAGTTGACTGTCAAAGCTGCTTTATGGCTACTGCAATTTCATTTCTTAATAAAATTTTTCATGAGGCAAATAAACTGCTTTTCTCAAGCCAATATTCTTTTTTTTGGAATGAAAAAAATAACTTCTACATTTTAATATTTACCCACACTATAAATAAAAAAAATCTGTATTTTATATGTCAACCAAAGAAAAAGTAGTTAGGAATAATTTGCAATTACCTTCATGAAATGATTTAATGCAAGTAAAAACATGTAATAATGGATCTCTCTGAATGCATAAATTATGTGCTTACATGATTCATAACTGTATTTCTCATACAAACATGAAAATAAATTTCTTTAGGAGACGAACCAGATTTAGTCAATAATTATTTATAAAAAGTGAGGGTGATAAATGAGAGGGCAATCAAGTGTTAAGAAATTTGGAAACCTTGATGTAACATTTTGATTGTTCATAACTCTATCATAAGCTTTCTTAATTCTACAATGACTATGCTTTTCTACAGAAATCTTGTTAAAAACTGAAAAATGGGGCATGGGAAGCTATGCATGAACTAGTGTTCCCTTGTCTCTTTGTATTTAATAATATATGATAATCAGGGCTGTCATGAAGGCAAGCTGTAGCAGAGCTACTTGGCACTAGATTTGACATTTATACTTTCTCAAATCTCAACTTTATCACTGTCTCAGTGTAATACTATATATATAGAAAGAGAGATAAACTGATGGAGTGAAAAATGAAGTTATATCGGGCTAGAGAGTTGGCTCAGCAGGTAAAGTTCCTGCCCAGCCCAATGACCTAAACTCAAATGTATTTACAGAATAGAATTTATAAGTTCAGATAACAAGTTTATAAGTTGACTAATACCAAAGACCCAAATGTCCATTCATTCATTCAGCATATGTTTATCACATTTCAAATATCAACTATTTGTAATAAATAGTGTATTATCTTTATTTTCAAGAAATATACTAGATGAACTGCTTAATAGAGCAAAATAAGCATATAAACAATCACAAATCGATGCTACAGTTGATCTGAGAAAAGTTTGTCCTAAGCACCTGATAGAGTAAATAACAAAAAAGATAGTAACCTCAAAGAATTACAAGTGAAAAGTTAGACTACTCGAAGTTGTATTTGAGGTATACATTTAAAGTAAGTGTATTTTATGCACCGAGGGGAAACAAACTCCAGGCAGGAACCAGGAGACATGAAACACTGTGGTCATCATATTTGGGAATCACCAATTGTTCATTCTACTGGTATTCACAAACAGCATGAAAGAACAAATGAGAAGAGACTAGAAACCTAAGCGTGAACATAACATTCATCTCATATTTGAGGTGATATAGTTTGCTTTAGTTTTGTGTAGGAAGATAGCCACAAGCATATGTGACTATGCAAATTAAAATGTTAATTGTTACAATTAAATATAATAAACGTTCACTTCCACAGTCATCCGAGCTGCATCTCAGATGCTCAGTAAGTAGATGTGGCTAGTGGCCACCACTCAGGAGGTGTAAATACCAAATGTAGATGGCAGCATGTCAGGTTTTTTTGGATAGCAGTGAATTGTGTCACATTTCAGGACCCTAAATCTCAATGAAGAGACCAGATGAGTAATATTTTTAAGTGAAAGAACTCAGGTTATGGTACATAGTTTTAAGAACTAAAAACATTTTTCAATTAAAGTATGTGATCATTAATTCATTTTTAAGTCTTGAATTGATTAAGAAATTAAAGGACTATTTTTTGTCAACCTTGTTCAGCTCACGCTTAGGCAGTCATGGTGAGACTTTGTGGTGTAATTTCTCACATTCCTAGGAGACACAATCTCATGGCAAACTCCATGACTTCCGGCTCTCAATAGTCTTTCCCCTTCCTCTTCAAGAGCCGTTTTGTTAATGAATCCATTGGGACTGGGCTCCACAACTCTGCATTTTAGTTGACGGCAGTTTTCTCTAATATTCTCCATCTGTTGTAAAGAGGAGATTCTTTAATGATGAATGAGGAGTACATTTATGTGAGGGTATAATGACAAATATTTGGGATTATTATGTCTTAATAGACATGATTAAAACAGACTGAGGAAAGCCCACAAGACCTCAACCCTCCGCAAAGAACAACAGGCAAATAAGGCATGCTGAGCGTAGGAGAAATAGTCTTCCAATTGAGTATCCAATAACAAATGGTGAGCCCTAAAACAAACATATAAGTGATTTCATGCAGTCTGGGCAGGTTCTATTTATGTATTTAGGAATATGTATGTATACATGTATATGTAATGTATATAACAATACTTCATGAAAAAAGAGGCCATGAACTTGAGAGAGAGCAAAGAAGTATAATTGGGAGGGTTTGAAAGGAGGAAAGAGATGGGAATAAATGATGCAATTATATTATAATCTCAAAAAAGTAAAGTAAATAATTAAAAAGAATAAAATATTTAGCAATATTCACGAATAGGACATCTATATCAATGTGCCCAATCCCAGTACTCAGAGACTTGTCAGAGGAGGTATGGAAGGATTATAAGAGTTGGGGGGTTAAGAAAGATCAGAGTTTAACAGTTTTTTTTTTCTGGATGCTACAGGACACCAGTGTTCATATACTTATACAGCTCTGGTTACCTACACAAGATCAAGACAATAAACATTCTAGCATGAAGGAAGAAATGGTTCATTATCTCCCACTTAAATTGAGGAGCAACAGACATTTGATGACTTCTGGGTATTAAAGAGTCAGCTGTGCTCTAGTGGAAGTCCCACATTGGGAGTATGACTGTGGTAGCAAACATTAGACACTATGTGTTATTTAAAAAATGAGGGCATCAAGTTGGGACAAGTAGGGAGGCAGGGTTGCTATGGAAGGTGTTAGAGGGAAGAACAGTGAATGAGATGATAAACAGACATTGTATAAAAGTTCCAAAGAATTAAAAAGCACTAAAATACATATGTCCACAAAAAAAAGAATAATTGAGCTGAAGGTCACAATCATGTTCGGCTGCAACTCATGATCTGTATGTAGGTTCTGAAGATTTTTGAGTAGCAGTGCCATAATGCATTACTTACATGGATCATGTTGGTAGCTTGTAGATGATGGGTTGGAGGGAATCAGTGTTGGAGGAAGATTATAATAACAAGTATTTATTTGAGGCAGTGAAGAAGACCTCAATGAAAGGAGCAGAAATGGGTGAAGAGATGTTGATAAACATCACTTGAAAAATATTGAAGCCATTGAGAGAAGAGCAGAGGAGTCAATTAAGAACTATATATATAATTACACACATGCACACACACATACACACACACATGTACATATATAGTTAAAAGACTGAACATGTGTTTAGCCATTTGCTGTGGAGAACTGAAAGAAAACATGAATATTGGTTAAATAATGACAGACTCCAGTTGGAACACGTTCAGTTTAATGTACCTATCAGTTATCAAAGAAGGAGTATTCAATGACATAGTAATAAAATATAAAAGAGGGACATATGTAGAGAATGTATTTGCTACTCTGCCCACTCTGCACACGACTCTAACTCAGCATTTGCTCTTTTTTTTCCAAGAAGTCTTTTTATAAAAAAATGTTTGCTGACTTGCCCTGGGGAATTGTACTACAGTATAAATGCATATTCTCCAACTAACTCTATGAAATTAACCCTTTCTTTTTTTATGAACTAAAAATAAAATACTCTTTGTTGTTTGGAGACAGGGTTTTTCTGTGTAGCCTTGTGCCTTTCCTGGAACTCTCTTTGTAGACCAGTCTGCCTCAAATTCACAGAGATCCCCCTGCCTCTGCCTCCTGAATGCTGGGATTAAAGGTGTGCACCACCACCACCCAGCAATGTGTAGCCCTGACTGGCCTCAAACTTGTGATCTCCTGCCTCCACCTCTTTCAGCAAATCCTACTGGTGTGCGCCACCACAACCAGCTAAAATATTCTTAAGAATTACAAAAAAAAAAAAAAAAAGAATTGTGTATGTAACCTGGTGAGACAGAAAACACTAGCCACCAAGTCTTATGATCTCAACTTGATTCTCTGACCCCACATGGGGTCAACTAGCTCAAAGTGTCCTCAGTACAATTCCCATCCAAATGACATATTTTACAGACATGACAACAAATATATTAACATCCATAAAGGGCCACAAAAGACACTAGACACTTAAAAGATAACACCAAATTTGTTTGATGAAGTTTCAAGGAATCATACATTTTTACTTAAAATTATATACATGCATACACTCTGTGTGTGTGTGTGTGTGTGTGTGTGTGTGTGAGAGAGAGAGAAGAGAGAGAGAGAGAGAGAGAGAGAGAGAGAGAGAGAGAGAGAGAGAGAGAGTATATCTTGAAAGAAGTTATGCCACTCAGGCTGTCAATGCTCCTCACAAGAGCTGTATGTAGACTACCTAACAAAAATCCCCAGTACCAGACAAGAGAAACCTCCATTTGCATGATTAATCAGGGTAGATCAAGTGACTCTCAAAGCCATATAGGCTCTTGCTGCTGACATTGCTTGACTCTTAAAGGTTAAAGTTCATTTCCTGTCACTGAAGGCACTACATACTGTGGGCACAGGACGCAGATGATTCAAGGCCAATCTAGCCTGAAAGCCTTCCTGTGGTCTAGCTTTCATAAAACCAGGAGGTACTATGAGAGTTGCTAAGGAAGGAAAAAATTAATAGTCCTATACAGCTGTGGCAGCTATTGTGGTGGTTTGAATAAGAATGGCCCCCACAGGCTCATAAATTTGAATGCTTCATCACCCAGGGAGTGATACTATTTTAAACGATTCAAAGGATTGAGAGGTTTGACCTTGTTGGATAAAGTCTGTCACTGGAAGCAGGCTTTGAGGTTTCAAAAGACTGTGTCAAACCCAGAGTCTCTCTCTGTGTGTCTATGTATCTGGATATAGCTTTTAGTTACTTCTTCAGTGCCTGCCTGCACGCCACCATGATGATAATGGACCAAACCTCTGAAATTGTAAGCAAGTCCAAAATTCAATGCTTTCTCTTATAATAATTGCCCTGGTCAGAGTGTCTCTTAACAGCAACAAAGCAGTGTCTAAACAGTGTCTAGGACAAATGTTGGTACCAGGAAGTAGGATATTGATGTGACAGGTCTGACCATGCTGCTTGCTGGAGGAATATGGAAGATTTTTTTGAACTAAACATGTAGGAATATGGAAAACAATTGTTGGACTAGAAAATTGGTTGGATGTTTTAAAGGGGCTTAACGCACCATCCTACATGGAAGCCCCGGGTGCTGAGGGTAATATGGAATTTGGGGTCCCTGCTCAAAAACTGTCAGAAGGGAAGAATACTAATAAGTGGACTAGAGACAATTATTGTGATATTTTGGCAAAGAATGTGGGTGTTTTTGCCCATGTCTTAAAAAAAAAAATCTGCCTAAGGCTAAATTGAAGAGTTTTGTACTAATGGCATTGGCAGAGGAGATTTGACAATAGCCTAGTATTGACTGTGTTGCGTGGTTATTTGTGACCACTTATGCAGATCTATAATGAAAAAGAAACCAGCAGGAAAAAGAAATATAAAACATACATCTCCAGTGTTCAAGGAGATTAAATGTTTAAAGAAAAGCCTGATGCTAAATGGAATAAGGGGAGTTGTGACCTCAGGGTAAAAATCTCACCCAGCTAAGCTTCCAACTTGTGAAAAAGAATTAAAGAAACTCTTAAGCAGTGAAGGAAACCACCACCAACAGAAAGATGATGCAAATATAATATTATGAGTGGATCAAGTTCCAGCCCCATCTAAGCTCAGAACTTGGCAGCTTCAGCCATGTGGTTCTGGCTTTGGAGACAAGGATCCATGAAGGAGATTGTAGAATCTCCCTCCCTGGCTAAGGAAAGTCACTGAGACCAGGTTGGTGTCAAGGGTGTCCCTTCATGGAGGTCTAGAAAAGACAATGTGTGAAGCTGTGAAGGTGAAACCTGGATTATGTTGGAGAACCCAAAATGTTGGAGAAGCCAGAGTCTAAGGATACATGCCAAGCATAGCTGATAACGGTGTGGAAACAGCCTGAGAGAGAGAGAGAGAGAGAGAGAGAGAGAGAGAGAGAGAGAGAGAAGTGTGCTGCCGTCAGCAAAACTGAAAGGAGTTGGAGATCTGAAGAGCCATTTGACATGGAGTGTGGACATGCAAATTTTGGAGTTTCCCCTGCTTATTTTAGATCTTGCTTTGGTCCAGTATTTCCTCACTGTGTTGCCTTTTCTCCCTTTTAGAATGGTATTACGTATATTTTGTCATTGTATATTTGAAGTGTGTGATTTGCTTTTTTATTTTGACTTTAGAGATGATTACAGTTAAGAGAATGCCTTGAGTCCCAGAAGAGACTTTGAACTGTGGACTTTGAAACAATGTTGAGACTCAGATAGTCTATGGGGACTTTTGAAGTAGAACTGAATGCAGTTTTGCTACAGCTACAAGCTTATGAGGGCCAGGGAGTGGAATATGGTGGTTTGATTAAGAATGGCCCCCATAAGCTCAAAGATTTGAATGCTAGCTTACCAGGGAATGACACTATTTTAAAAGATTAGAAGGATTAAGATGTGTGGCCTTGTTGTGGAAAATGTGTCACTTGAGGGTGGGCTTTGAGGTTTCAAAAGACCATATCAAGCCCAGAGTCTCTCTCTCTCTGCCTGTGGATCTGGAAGTAGCTCTCAGCTGCTGTTTCAGCTCCTTCCTGAAGACTACTCATGCTTCCTGACTTGATGATAATGGACTAAATCTCTGAAACGGTAAGCAAAGCCCTAGTTAAACGTTGTCTCTTATAATAGTTGCCTTGGTCCTGGGGGCTCCTCTTCACAGCAATAAAACAGTGGTTAGGACAGCTATGAACCCCAGCATGGCAATGTATCCCTAAAGGTGCAATTGTAGCATGCATATCTCAGTGGTAACCAATAGCTTTCTAAGTGGATTTAAGGCCCACTCAACAGGAGAGAAATAACGCCTAGTTTTATAAACATAGCTACCTATTGGACAAATGAGTTCATGGATCTTAAAAGAGAACCCAGTGCTGCCACTTTCCTAGACCATCATAGTTCTTAATTATGTCCTAAAACTTATTCTATACTCAGGATAAGCACAGCTATCACCCACCCCACCCCCATCAAATGAGCTTCTGTTTACAATAAATGAAGAGCATGACAAAATTCATAACTGGACTCAGTGCAGAGATCAATAGATTGTGGGGAGCTCAGCTCCCAAAGATACTTTTTCAACACAACTTCCACACCTAAGGCTCAAGGAGTGTCATAGAAATTGGACCAGAAAAGGATTCTGTGTAAGAGTCAGAAGACCCGTAAAGTTAGCTGTGAGAGTGTCTCTCCTATAAACACCTACATAAACAAGGCCTGAATAATGACAACATCAACAGACATGCCGACACAGACATGGTGGGAATCCCATGGAGCCCCACCTCTAGATGAAGACCTACAGGCAAGTAATGATTGCTTAATAAGGAAGAATTGGTTTCTCCCAGAAATGAGTCCTTTTACTGGATGTCTAATGCAAAGCAGTCAGCATGGGAACCATATACATAGAAACACTGAAAAACACACTTATTGGGCTGTATTTATGTATTTGTGCTCAAGCAGTCACTCTCTCTCTCACACACATATTCAACAACAACAACAACAATAACAATAATGAGACCCACAATTTGAGAAGGAGACAGGGAAAGGAGAGATGCGGAAGTGGTTGGAGAAAGAAAAAGGAATGGGGAAATATATATCAATGTTTTAATTATAATATATTAAATAATATAACAAGAATTGATAAAAAATTAAAAGCCAAAGGAAGAATAGGTGGGTGGAAAGCAGCAAAACTTGAGACAACTCTCTTGTTTGTTTCAAGAGACACTTCAAAGATACTCAATTTCAGTATCATTTTAATCAGAGACACACATATAAACTTGAAAATGAAGAGAAGGCATAGAAATATACTGAGTATATGCCTCCCTGATTGTTGTCAAGGACCCCATGGAAACACTGGAGAAAAGATATCTTTCAACAAATGGTGTTTGGAAAAGTGATTATTATAGCAGGAATCTTAGATGGTCTTATTAATAAAATCAAACCTGAGGCCAGTTATTGGTGTGAACACTGGAAGATCAGAGAGACAGAAGAAGCCACAGCTAACCTCACCTGGCCAACTTCTCAGCTGATCTTCTTTCCTCAGACTGGAAGCTTCTGTGTCCTCATCCCAATGGCTCTCAGCTGAACTGTGCTGCTAGAAGCCTGAAAGCTTAACCAGCCAAATGCTACTAGTTTCTGGTCCTCACGCCTTATATACCTTTCTGCTTTCTACCATCACTCCCTGGGATTAAAGACTTGCTTTCTGGGATTAAAGGCATGAGTCAACATGCTTGGCTGTATCCTTGAACAGAGGGATTTCTGCCTCTGGAATGCTAGGATTAAAGGCATGTGCTACCACTGCCCATCCTAAGTATCTAGTGGCTTTTCTGTTCTCTGACCCCAGATAGGTTTATTAGGGTACACAATATTTTGGGGAACACAATACCACCACAGATTATTTCTAAAGAAAACTCAGTGAGCTGGAGGAGGGAGTATCAGAAAGTTCCTAATATGAAGGCCGGCAGAGGAAAAAAATGGCAAGAACAAATTAGTAAACAAAAACAAGCGAACAAACAAAACAAAAGCAACAAAAACTTGTTGAACAATCTCACACCTGCGATAGCAGATAAACAAAGAGTCTAAAGGAATAGTGAATGGGAACTCTCCAAGATCAATGAAAGTCTCTCACAGATTCAGGAAGCTCGGGGAACACAACACATTGTGGTTGCCAAAACAAACCTAGACTTTAGCCTCCCCTCTTCCCTCTATGAGGGAGCCATAAAAAAAGAGTCTTAAAAAAATCCAGAAGAACAGTTTTCTGTATCTGGAGTAGAGGCCTTGTCACAAATTACTCAGAGAGACAAGTATTAAAAACATAGAGCAAGAGAATAACGCCCTAGCTATAAATTCTATGCCCAGAAAAATTATCTTATAGAGTTAATAAACATAAGGTGTTTCTCAGTCAAACATTGCCAAAGTACCTGTATGCAAAAATGGGAAGAAATTTCCATTGGGCAGAAAGAAAAGGTTGTAGAATATAAATATAGGTCTAGTGAGGAGAAAGGATACAGGCAGGGTGTAATGAGATATATATATAAGTCAATCCTTTCTTTGAATCATACAGGTTATTGTGTGAATGTGCACACATTGGAATGTGACGTGCATGGCAACACAGTCCTGAAGAAATGGCGGAGGAACTGGAAATGCTGCTGTGATGTGCTGCGATAGAAATGAGATAAAATTGTGCTGTTTAAATAAAAATTCTACAGTTCAATTACACATGGAAAGATATATGGAAATAGTTGAATATAAAATTATCTTTACTCTTAGTGGATAATGATGAAACCACGTGACATGATCATTTAAAACCAAAGGAAACAGAATGAGCTAAAGGAGGAAAGAGGCATTAAATGATTCAAATAGTCAAAAGCACCAATATATTAGATGTTAAATTTAACTATATCAGCAGTAATTCTTAATTATGGGTGTAAAAAAACAGACCATTTAAAATTGTGAGAAGTGATACAAGCAAAGTCCAGAAACTAACTTCAAAAATAGAATTATAAAATTTCAAAGCTAGAGAGATGTTTCCATTTGTAAAGTGATTGTCCTGCACTAATGCAGCCCTTAGTTCCATCCCAGAACCCATCTACAAAATCTAGGCATTGTAACACATCCATGATCCCAGCACTAGGCACATGACATTAAATGGATTCATGGTGCTCCCTGACCAGCCAGCATAGCCTATTTTATGATTTCCAGGTCAGTGAGAGATTTTTGTCTCCAGAAAAGATGGGCAGTGCCTCGGAAAAACAACAAAGACTGTCCTCTGCTTCACGTGCAAGCAAACACGTGTGTACAACTGTACCTTACCACATATGCATGTATAGTTCACACACATGAATACATATATACGTATACATACATGCACAAAAGCAAGAGAAATTTGTGTTGGTTTTACATAAAAGGATGAAAAAAGATATAGTATACTTACACCAATCTAAAGAAGCCTTGTGCATATATATATATATATACATACATATATATACATATATGTATTTTATTTTTTATAAATATATTTACAATATACATTTATAATATATAGTAAATTATATATACATATATCTTAAGACCTGGGTTTATCCTTAGAACCATGGAGGAAGGAGAAAATGTGCTCCTGAAGGTTGTCTTCTGACCTCCACAAATTCAGTATGGCACACATGCCCCACCTACACACACACACACACACACACACACACACACACACACACACACACACATATGCGGGCACACATGCACGCACATCATAAAAAGCATACTTCATAGTAAAAAAGTTATGAGGAAAATGAGATGTTATGTATTGGTAAAAGAGTCAGTTTTAAAATTTCTTACGTGTGGATAGCCCTGAATAAAATGTTATCAGTAAACATGAAGCAAAAGCTAACAAAACCGAAAAGAGTAAAAGTTAGCCCACCACATAGCTGATCACTCTCACACCTCCTTTTCAGTCACTGGCAGATCATCAGGCGGAATGTTAAAGTGTATTTAGTCTCCATATTACCATCAATCAATTTGACCTAACTGGCACTCATGGAAAGCTATGTCCAACATCAACACATATTTCTCAGGCTCACATGGAACATTCAGCAAGATTGACCACATTCAGGCCCACAAAATAAGCCTTAACAAATCCAAAAGAACAGAAAACATTAAAAAATGTATTCAGTCTCAACAAAATTAAAATAGAAATAAAACAGAAAGATATCTAATTTGAAATATCTGATATTAGACAGTATACTTTTAAACAACATTTAGATCAAAGAAGACACCTAAGGAAAAAAGTTTAAATATCTAAAATAAATGAAAATGGAAATTCATCTTGTCGAAATCTGGAGAATGTAGTTAATCTGGGGCTGTGGGAAATGTGCTGCATGAATACATATATGAAAAGAAATATCTAAAATCCAGTGGCCTCAGCTTCAGATTAGGAAACAAAGTATTTTTAAATTGTATCTACTTGCAGATTCTTTCAATTACTCTATGTGTGCTTATAAGTATAATAAATAATGACAAAAAAGTACATTTTTAGAGGTATACTGCGAAATGGCTACAGGAGTATTTTGTGGACTTTTTCTTAGTGGTTCATTGATATGGACAGAAAATATCAGTGTTGCTGTGGTTAAAGGGGAGATTTGGAAGAGAATCATGTATCTTTCAGTTGGTATCATGGTGTCAGCTCCATCGACTAGATAATAAGGTATCACACTCCATAACAAAGAGCTGTCCGTTTTCCATTTGTGTCAGAAGGCTTACCTCAGAGTCACTGTCCTCTGCCCCCACCCCCAAGTGCTGGAATTCCATACGTGCACTACCATGTCTAGAAATTACCAGGTCATTTGACTCAGAGCTTATATACTCGTGGTGAGTTTCCAGGTTTTTTATGTTTGCTTAATTTTACCTTGATCATTTAGCAAACCACTGTAGAATGACTGTATCACTTTTATTCCAGATACCAGAGACAAACTGTTGAAAGACTTGGTGCATACTTGTCCCCAGGTGGGTTTTGAGGAGACAAAGAATGACACTGCTGTTTTTTTATAAACAGAAAGTCCTGTGAAAAGTTGATTCCACGTTAGTCCCATGACAGTACAGGAAGCTCTTCTGGTGGATGTTACTATCTAATTCTGTCTTCAGGACCAAGAGAGCTCTCCAGATGCCAGAGTGGTTCACCTCTGAGGTTTCACAGCCTGATCCCTTGGATAAAGAGAGCTCCCTTGTGCAAGACTGTAACCCTTTCCTTGGGGCAACTTACACTCCAAGATGTGACTTACGGAACACTGAAGATCATTTTTCCTATGTTCAGGTTGCCCCTAAATATCTCTGAGCTTCAAAGCTTCCTAGGTTCAGCTGTGTGTCCATGAGGTCACTGTAGTGTAGCACATCCTTATAACCATTTTTTCTTTGCTTGATAACAAACACTACTTCCAAGTTGTCTACAGTTAACGTCCTGTGAGATAGTATTGTCCTGGAGTCTGTTTTATGTGGAACCCTGCATCTCTGATTCGGGCATCCACTTAACAGTCTAAAGTACCAAAAGGAACATGAGACTGGGGATTCTAAGAGTGGGCCATGGCACAAAGTGAGGAACTCTTTCAAGGAAGCATTAGTGTGAGACACACTCAACAGTGTCTGAAATAGCTTCAGTTAACAGGGTCAGTCTGTATAATCGTTTGGATACAGAGTATATGTCAGAGGACACAAGGTTCCTTAAGCCTTCAAGTTGGCACCACTGTGCATCCTCTGGGACCCTGAGAACACAGTTTGGATGGCCTCCCAAATGCAGAGAATGATGTCTAATGTGAGCTTATCAAATTTAATTGTTTTTCAGATGGAAATCCTCCATGTGTCTACATGCCTGAGATTTGTTAAGTGGCATCAAAACATCTTGGAAGTTGGTCTTAGAAACAGAGGGTTGTGTGTAATTATAATAATTATGTAGTTCTTTTATGTCGGGTAGAAAATATAGCTGCCACAAAGTGGCATTTTAAAGACTTTTTATTTAGAAGTATTAAGTAAGTAAGAGGAGATACATGTTATGAAGCTAGTAATTGATGGACTGAATTTTTAAAGATTGATATTTTAATGATGTGAATTTGTGCCTGCGTGGAGTTATGTACTTGTGAGAATGTCTAGAAGACATCTTTTCCCTTTGAGTTGGGGTTACAGGTGGTCGTGCACTGCCAGATGTGTGTGCTGGGAACTAAACTCGGATTCTCATAATTGTTGAACCGCATTTCCATTATCACCTAATTTGAGGCAAAATGGTAGTGGTGATAGAGAAGATGCAGGTTGAAAATGGGGAGGTGGTAAGGAAGAACAGACAGGAGAGGTTTTTGCAACATAGCAGACTAGGTCATTTTGGGGTCTTTCCAAGCAGTCCTGGATGCTGAAGTCTCAGCTCTGGAATGCGACAGGAAAACCAGAGCAAAGATGTCCAAAATTAACACTCTGAAGCAGCATTCAGCTTGGACCAAACTTGAACTTGATGGCATGCCAATGAAGCAGGCAGCTGCCTGTGAATACAGTTATTTAGAATCTTGAAGGATGAAACACAGAAAAGTCAAATGCGTGTGCCTTGGATTTACAAAACCTTGGGTCACACAGGGTAAGACATAAGAAACACTCAACTTACTCAGTTCACTGTATGCAATGACTGATAAGCAGGAACAAAAGAGACAATAGGCCACCTTTACAGAGAATGCATTCTAAGATGACCAGCGATAACCAAGCTTGGGGTAAACTAAATTATGATTTGTAAAATGAGACTAAATGCTGGGGGATATCATTCTGTATGCTGTGAATATGTGTTGCCATGATTGGTTAATAAAGAAGCTACTCTGGCCTATGGTGAGTGAGGTTATAGCCAGATAGGAAATCCAAGGGACAGGAAGAAGAAAGGCAGAGGCTGAGTAGATGCCTGCCGGCCACCCAAGGAGCATCATGCCACCAGACCTGCAATGCCACAGCCAAGTGGCAAACATAGATTAATAGAAATGGGTTAATTTAAGATGAAAGAGCTAGCTAGCAAGAATTCTTCGCCATGGGCCATACAGTTTGTAATTAACATTATGTCTCTGAATGATTATTTTATGAGTGGCTACAGGACAGCAGATGAGAGAGATTTGTTCTGATCTCAGGCCAGGCAGGACACAGGAAATCTTTTGACCACAACTAAAGGAGCCATGAAGATGGGTCAGTGGTTAAGAGAACTTTCTGGCATGACAGGGTGTTTGGCCATCCGATCACCAGAGTAGGTCAGTTCGGGCTGTCTCTCGACCATTGCCAGCAGTCTATTGTGGAGGTATCTTTGTGGATTTCTGGGGACCTCTCTAGCACTTTGCTTCTTCCTATTTCCATGTGGTCTTCATTTACCATGGTCTCTTTTTCCTTGTTCTCCCTCTCTGTTCTTGATCCAGCTGGGATCTCCTGCTCCCTAAACTCTCTTTCCCTCAACCCTTGCCCTTCATTACCCCCCCTCACGTCCAGTTTGTTCATGTAGATCTCATCCATTTCAATGATTGATGGAAGTGGATTCAGAGATCCACGGCCAGGCCCCAGGTGGAGCTCCAAGAGCCCAAACAGCGAGAAAGAGGAGGGATTGTATGAGTGAGAATTGTTGAGTCCATGATTGGAAAAAGCACAGGGATCAAATAGCCAAACGAATGGAAACACATGAACTATGAACCAATAGCTGAGGAGCCCCCAACTGGATCAGGCCCTCTGGATAAGTGAGACTATTAATTAGCTTGAACTGTTTGGGAGGCCCCAGGCAGTGGGACTGGGACCTGTCCTTAGTGCATGAGCTGGCTGTTTGGAACCTGGGGCCTATGCAGGGACACTTTGCTCAGCCTGAGTGAAGGAAGGAGGGGACTGGACCTGCCTGGACTGAATCTACCAGGCTGAGCTGAATCCCCAGGGGAGTCCTTGTTCTGGAGGAGATAGGAATGGGGGGTCAACTGGGAAAAGGGTGGCAGGGTGGGTGGCGGGAGGAGGGAGGACAGGGGAAACCGTGGCTGATAGGTAAAATTAAATTATAAAATAAAAAAAAAATTTTAAAAAAGAGAGAACTTTCTGTTCTTGGAGTGGAAAGGATTTCAGTTTCCAGCACCATTGTGGGGTTGATGAGAACTTCCTCTTATTCCATTTGCAGAGGTTCCAAAGCCCTCTTCTGGCCTCTACAGGAACCTGCAAGCACATGGTGTGCATAACACAACAGGCATACACACATACATGTACATAAAATAACAAGGTAAATGTTTAAAATGAGAGGAAAAGTAATTTATTTTCTCCCAAAAGCAACTTGTATCTTACACTGACTTTTATTCTAGGAAAGTTTATATAATATTTAAAGTATTTGTTATTTAGAATAAAATATTTATGTATTTTGTTTACAATGTCAATGCATTGAAAAAAATTAAAGCCTTAGCAGATGTAATCATCTTAGAAAGACCTACGTCTGTAATGTTTTTATAAAATGCTCATTGTGTAAAAATGTTTCTAATGAGGTCAAGATTAAATCTTTTTATTTTATTATGTTTAGCTGTTCTGTATAGTCATAAAATGCATTTTTTCCCACTTAACAGATCTGTTGAAACAAGACAGTTACATTCCTGAAGCTACAGCTGTATCCCTGAATCTCTGCGATCTGTACTGAGAGAACCTAGACTATTAACCTGCAAATAAAGAATCAGCACTGTCCTCTATACACATCATCTGGTTCATGACAGACATTTTATAAACACACATTTGATGACAATAATGCTTCATTGAGGTGTTTTTTTTTCCTAGAGAAAATCTATGCACTGGGTATCACATTTGTTCTGGCATTTATTTTCATAAAGACCAATAAGTACTTCCAAATTCTACCTTTGGTATGAGAACAGCAAGCTCTGAGGCCTCTGGTCCTTTGGGGTTGTTTGGCTGACTCCAGGATTAGGATCTGAACCCTTCTCCTGGAAGGAATAGAACACCAGCTTCTTTCCTTTAGGTAGTTCCTTCCCATTCCACCCTCATCCTGTTTAATTTTGAAAAGAAAATCTAGCTTCTCCCTTACAAAATAGAAAGCCTGTCTTATCCCCAAATTGAAAGCTTGTTATGATTCTCTTCTTTGGCCTTAAATGGGTGGACTCATAGATGGAGAAGTTGAACGGAGGGCTCCAAGTATTTTTGGGAAAAAGGAAATGTATCCATACAGTTCTGCATGATAAAGCTCTGAAAATGGACCACAGTGATGGGTGTATGACACTGGAAATGTACTTTATTCTGCTAGCATAACCACTTCAAGTATAAAATGGGAATATTTATGCTGTGCATATTTTGTCGCAATAAAGGGAAAACAAACAAAATAAAAAGAAAAGTTTTCTTTCAGAGCCACTAGATCTGTCATAACGTCATTAAATGCCCATGGCCATAATCCTGGTTCCATCACATTTTAATCTCTAGCTGGCAACCGTAAAGATGTACGACTACAGAGAGTGGAATTAAAAACAAAATGAATCTCCACATTTCCCACGCTCTCTCAGAAGCTTTCACTATGTGGCACATAACAACCTTATCTTCCAGAGGGTAGACAAATCACCTACTTGGAGAATGTTTTGATAGCAGAAACTTCTATGGTTTTTGGCCTGTGGGAAGAATTAAGCACTCTCTTTCTAGTTGGGTTTTGTATTATCTTAGACCATTAGTGATGCTGGAGAAGTGATTGAAACTGGCCTCCAGGAGGAAAGATGTTTCATGAGAAGCCAATCTTTTGATGAAGGAAGTGCCAGAGAGATTTAGAACTGAAGCGCCACGCCAAATGTGATCACGCTCCAAGTTTCTTTTGTTGTCCCCAGAGGCTCCTAATTATAAAGGAAGCCTGCGTGTTGGTGATTTAGTGACTTTAAAAATATGATTAAGTTCATGCAGTTTTCTAAAAGGAGGGCACATAAATTATTTCCAAGAGGTATTATTTGCTCAGGTGATTTTAAAAGATTAATTCAAGATACAGAATTGTCTCCAAACTAAAAATTCTCACCAAATTCAAATCAGGAGTTGTTTCATGTTGCTGTGTTAATATCCATCTGCATTAAAATTTCATCTCGTAAATTATTAAAGCAATACCTTCCATAGAGAAAACGACAGGACAGGTCGATTCTACAGGATAGTTCTTAACAGGCTGCTAAATGAAGTCATTATTTTGCAGGACTGAGTTTAGAATAAAACTTTTCATTCATTTGCCTTCTTAAACTCTACAAGGCTGCTTTGGTGGCAGAGCATTTACTTTTCCTAGGCTACAGTGCAAACTTAAAGGAGACTATTTACAGACCCAATAGGTGCCCAGAATTAAACACACACTGCAGACATGACCTGCAGCCATATGCTCCAAAGTCAACAGGATGTTAGCTTTCAGGGGCAGGAATGAAAGAAAGGCCAGAAGGAGACAGAAATTTCTTAAATCCTAGGTCCACTCCAAAATCAGTTACTTGACATGAACTTGAGACTCCTCAACTCCGATAGACTTGTGTAGTCTATCCTTTTTACAGCCTTGACTCATTTTTATCCATACATGAGAGTGCTCATCTCATTCATGGAGAAGCTGTGTACAGTTACGTAGTGGATCAAACATCAGCAACCTGGCCCCAGAGTCTATGTCTTCACCCCCTACCTGTCGCTAACTCTCTATGGCATAATGAGAAGAAGAAATATTTGTTCAAGGGCAATCCAAACACAGTACTTTTGTTGATTTCCATAATTAAGTATTATCACTAAAAAGAATTCAGTGACCAGTGTGAACACTGAACCAAGGGCCTTGCTCATGCTAGGCAGCTACTCTGCCCCTGAGTAGTGTCCCCAGGCCAGGTTTTAAAGACTGTTCTATTGCATCTTTTCTAGGATTAGCCTCAAGTTTAGTCTTTACATGGGACATTTGTCTTTGTTGAACACTACCAAAGGAGGAGGTCTTTGGAGGCACACCTTGTTTCCAGAGTAAAAATCAGTTCATCTTTGAACAGGTATGACGAGGACCCAGGATATTATCTTCCAGGTCATACCTGGCTTTCACCTCTTTCCCTTAAAGTTTATAGTCATTTCTAATACTTGTAGGCCCAACAGCAGTTTCATCTGTGACATGTCAGCGTTTACAACACTTTGTAAGAGATACCTTCATTCAGAATGAAGTCTTTCCCATTGATGAATTCAGTAGAAGGATGACGATACTATGTAAATCCTTTCTTCATGCTGTGTATTTCAAGCTGAATTATCACTTCACTGTAACATCAGCATCACTCTTGAGACTACACACTGTTTTGTTGTTCTAAGAATGGAACCCATATAGGATGGTTAATGTCTTAAGATTTTCACAAGTGTCAAGAGCTTTAGCAAGCTCACTCATTCTTTTTTGTGTTATCATTGTTCTCCACTCTGTGTTCTCATTCAAGGTAATGCATGCTAAGTAGTCACTCTTCTGCAGCTACCAATATGGCACAAGCAGTGGAACTGACACACACACAGGAATATATGGATTACTTACACATTAGTTCTTCACTTTTAAAACTGATCAACATGAGCTTTGATTGGGATAATTATTTTATAGAACACACCACAAGGCCTATCATAACTGGCAACCCAAACATTTATCTTTACTATACCATATCAGCTTCTGGAGCAGCAGCCCCATGTCTGGCAAGTTTATCGTGTTGCCAAGATATTATTGTCAAGACTAAAGCAAGAGCCTGCAATTATTGTCCAAATTCGACTGTTGTTTTCCTACCCTGGACACACTGGGTGGATATGACCTGATGAGATAATGTTTTTCTCGTGTTATTATGTCCTTTCAGTGTCGTTGATAAAAATCTAGCTTCTAGACAGTAGCTGGAACATGTTCATCACTAACTGACTATTTGCTGAAGAAATGAATGAATACTTGGACACGTGCCTCATGAGAGACTTTCAAAGTCCTTCTGTCCTTTGGCTCTCCCCTGTCTTACTTCTGTAACACTGTGAAGCATTGAACACTCATGGCAACTCTTGAACAGTCAAGGGAGGATGAAAGAGCCCCAGCTTGTTAAAGAAAACATCTATTAAACTTCCATTCCATTACACGTTATCTTCTGCCTTTTTTTTTTTTTTTGCATTCAAGGTTTTATTGGTGCTGCTCTGCCTGCCTCAATTAAGCCATCGCCTTCCTTTCATGCCAAATGCATTTTTTTTAATTTCTCATGATTCCGCTCATATTTTACCTTGTTCTTCACAAACAGTTATCTAACCACTCAAGTGTAAAATGACCTCCACCTTATTCCTCCTCTGGCTTACTAAGACATTTTTTTGTTAACTATATCATATTTTATTTTGGCCAGGAATTGTGCTTTATATGTAGGTTTTCTGCCATGATGTTGCTAAGACGCACTTATATAAATAACCCGTTGCCTCTTATTTCTTTATGATATATAAATCCTTTGATGCCATGGCCTTTGAGTTGTTCTTTGTATTTTTTGTGCCTTTCCCATACCTAAAACTGATTATTTCTTTTATAGTCGTTCCTTAATTGATATTTGCTTATTGATTTATGGACAGGTTACTAGACATCTCTTTCCTTAGAGCCTTGCCTAGGTACCTCCAGCTATTCAATAAACATTGATTGATTGGCCCAGGACATACTGACTTATTAGTAGTACAGAAAGAAAACTAAATATTTTGACAGAAATTGAGAATTAAAAAAAAAAAAGGTGTTCTTAAACACTGAAGAGTCATACAGTTAAGTGATAGAATATGGCCTTTCAGAGAAAGGCTGTATCTTTGTGTCTTCCTTATGCACTGTTTACATCAGCCCAGGCTACTCTGCGTCATGGCTCAGAGTACAGAATCTTAACCTGGAGCCTATGAAGGTTTATAAAGTCCATAAATGCATCTTAGCATCTTCAAAAGCAAGTAAAACTAAGATATAAAGAAAGCTGTGTCTAGAGGCTGTAATGGTGCATACCTTTAATCACTGTATTCAGGAGGCAGAGGCAGGCAGATCTCTGTTAGTTTGAGGCCAGCCTGGTCTACAGAATGACTTGCAGGGCAGCCAGGGGTACACAGAAAAACCCAGTCTCAAAAAAAAAAGAAGAAAAAAAAACCTCCAAAACCCCAAAACAAACAAAATAGAAAGCTGTGTCATTAATAATACAAAGTGAAATATTAGAACCAGGCTTATATAACTCAAATGCTAAGGAAGAAATTTGTTCAATTGTAACATGATGTCAGTGCTTTGAAAATTGTTAGAGCTGGGAGTGGCTGGGCTACAGAGGGGATGCAGTTCTTATTTTTGAACTTGAATGTCCAAAGCAAGGCTTAGGAAACAATGTCCACAAGGGCCACAGTAACAGAGCAAAGAACAAGTTTGTGTGTGTGTGTGTGTGTGTGTGTGTGTGTGTGTTTGTGTGTGTGTGTGTGTGTGTGTGTGTGTGTGTGTGTGTGTGTGTGTTATTGGGGAAGGTCAGATAGAGTTCTTAATGTCTTACCCATTAGCCTTCTTTAAAGCTCAGCATTAGCTCACACAGGAAGCAGCACAATGGCTGCCTGCATTTTAAATGTTGAATGCCTGTGGGACGGAAAAGTTTTGCTAACTCATATGAGCTACAAGTGTAATGAACACAGTGGCGATCGGTTGGGGACACTGAGGCAGAAGAGAGCCGAAGGGAAAATTCTCTACACACAAACTTTTCCTGAAACTTTTCTCAAGCTTCACTAGGTCTAATCCTACCTATTTTCCTTTGCTGGGGAAGAAATTTGTCTATGTCGCTAAGGTGTAGAGTGATGCAAAGTCTGCACGTCTTGATTTCATGTTAGATAATCAGTCTAGAAGTAAGACAGTCTCATCAGTTTCTGAAGATAGTTACCCACTTCCAAGACCTCTTAGAAAGCAAGTGTGTCAGGAGGGCCTTCTGGGCTTCAGTGCTCTTCAGATGTGTAATATTCAGGGTGTAACTTAACCCACTTGTGTGTGCTTTTGGTGAGAAAGAGTGACTAACTTTAAAATGGACCTTGAGAGCATGTAGATCGCAGTTGTGCTAGCTGGAGGGCTGTCAGTGTGAGCATATCGCAGTGTGAGCGGACTTAGCAACAGCTCTGTATTCACTGGGAGCTGGAATATTTCACATATCTATGTGGCAGCCAGGATTTCAGGGAATCCAATGCTCAAACGCTGCAGACCAGGGGGCGCTTAAGCAATCTCTACAAAGTGCTGTTTCCAGCCTCGGCATCAATCTTTATTAACATAAAGAACGCAGACATGGACTCTCCTGATGATGTATTTACCTTCCTTTTATGACTTTGCAGTGATCTATCTATGTTCTTGCCTCTAAAAAAGGAAATGATAATATATTTGATATAACACTTACATAATTTGTAGAAAATTGAAGATGGAGTTTGATAAAAATGTGTGGAAATTTAAAGTTGTCACTAAATTTAAAAAGTCATGAAAGTATTTATTTCTACATATATATGAACAAGGTTTATGCAGTATTGTAACTTTTTAAAACTTTTAAAAAATTAGATGATGATGATAACGATAAAAGTGGTGTATGTGTGTGTGTGTTATGTGTTTGAGGAATTGGCTTTTTCACCTTTACCTGGATTTCAGATATTAATTAACATTGACAGCCTAGAGGAGCAAATATCGCTATCTTCTAAGTTGTTTCTCTAGCCCCAGTATTGAACTTCAGCACAGTTTTGAACATGGGAAGGTATGCTATCTTAGCAACTCAATATAACTCTCTCTGGGTTAATACTTATTCCCCTTATGATGTAGTACAGCTTTGTAACCCAGATTCAGAACGAGAACCTCTGGGAGTTGCTTTTTGCTTTGTTTCTTACCAGCTGCGCAGGCTTGGCTGGGTCACTGGTCTCCAGTTTTCATTTTTGAGAAATAGAAAGAGTAAATACTATTCCTCCTGCCTGATTCAAGGGAAAACTATGTAACACGCCAGAGAATAAAGGGAGGCAATGTTGACGGAGAACTTACACTGAAAAGGCCAGGCCTTAAGTCAAGTTTTTCTGTCTATTGTCTTCTTCCATGTTACATCTAAAGATACAAATTGAGGAGTGGTTTCTGTGCATTCATTCCAGGGGTGCAGCCACTGTAGAGCAGAGAGGTTGCGGGAGCTGTTTAATTCATAAACCTGTTCTCACAGGGAAGAACCCAGACGTGAACCTTAAACCAAGCGACTCCACTAGTAAAAAACGAAATGATGTGTAGATCTCTTTCTGTTGCTCCTGTCATCTGTATTCTACTTTTCTTTCCTGTTCCTTTGCCTTTCTTTCTTCTTCTGTCTTGCTTCTACAGTGGGTAACAAGTACTGTCGTAGTTTGCCGCGATTCACGTGATTCACTCTAGTAATGTTCCATATGGCGGAAGAACAAATCAGAGATTAAAAAAGATAATGGTCACAGTGCAGCCCAGCCCGCAGTCAATATTTGACTGCCTTTGGTAATTCACAGGGTATTACTGAGATAATTCCCTAAATACTGTGACTATATTAGAGTGACTCTGTACGTTCTTTGGGAGCAAGACAGGTACATAAAGAGCTGTAATGTGAACAAGGAGTCATCACATGTAAGAAGAAAGATATGAATACAAGGAACATACAGAGGAGGAAATAAATTAATGCTAGAGGAAAGGTACTGGTGTTCAGAGCAATGTCAACTAAGGCTTGTGCTTGACTCTTTCCCAGGCACCAGAATAACCCAGTATGTTGTCACTCACTGTAAGAAGGGGCTGGGCAGAAGGAAGAGTTAAAGCACAAACAGTCAGACTTGGGGACAGAGTCAAAATAATGTAGCTCCCCCTCCCCCTCCTTCAGATTCCCTCTCAAGAATTTAATCCCTTCGAGCTTCATAGACCTCAAGAATATTTACTGCAAGAGCATACATACCCTTAGATGGCTAGAGGGAGGAGAGAGGAGGTGCAGAGGGGGATCTTCTCAACTTTTCACAGATGTTGATTTCAAGTTCCCACCTGGTAAGGGCCTGGGGGCCTGAGCTTAAAGATGCAGGTCAGAACCTGGAGAGGCAAATAGAACCACCCACAGGATCCAGCAGCAGCGGGATTATAAAACCTCTAAAACTTTTTCCAGTGACTAAATAAACATTTCTTCATCTATTTGCACTTTCTTTCTTTTCTTCCTGTTTACTGAAATTTGGAAACAGCCACAGAAAGCCCTGACTCCATAAAGGTCCCATCTTTAAAAATCATTTTTTTTTTAACCTACAAAGTAAATTATATTATAAGCAGCTTCTGGTTTCTATGTGTTTGATTTAGCAACAGCCAAGGGTGGACAATAAGAAAGATTTTTAAATCATGAGTAATGAAAATAATAAATGACATGCTTTCTAGATTAAATTCTGGCTTTCTTCCAGAACACCCTAGAAATACATTCAAAATGAGCAGAGAACCGCACAGCACTTGAACCTCAGAGCCCAGGCGGAATTCCATGTGAGGCTGCTCTGAAGACCACATTTAAAACAACTACAAGATTCATTTCACTCCATTTTGCAGACCCACACATCTCCAAAGCGTGCGCACACACACACACACACACACACACACACACACACACACACACACGAATGTTATTTCAGAAGGCTAATAAATACTACTCACAAACAAGGCTGGAAAGGGTGGAGAGTGGAATGGGGTTGGGGGTGGGGAGACAAACTCTTCAGTGACGATCTTTTCGGGGGAGAAAAAAACAAATAAGAGAAAATTCAAATCAAGTTACTCCACTAGACGACAAAAGCAGTTTGGAATGTTAGGCGGATGCAAAAGGAATAAAGCAAACGTGGAGGGGGGAAAAGGAGGCCGATAAAGTTTCTGGCTACAATACAAGAGACGTATCATTACCATATGATCTAATGTGGGTGTCAGCTGGCTGTGCTCATTGAGTGAAACCTTCGTTTCTCACTGGGCTATGGAGTAGAAGCTGGAGGTTCCCAACCTAGTGCCAGAGAGCAGCACCCTCCTCCTTTCCACACCTGCAAACTCTTTTGCTGGGGCTGAATATTTAGTGTAATTACATCTCAGCTCTGAGGGCTCCCGTGGCAAATACCCGGATTAAAAGGTATGGCTTTCAATAATTGTCCTGAACTCTGCTATAGGCTCATAAAACTTCCGTCAAGTGGAGGGCAGGAAAAAAAAAAACTACCTAGTGAGAGAAAGAAATGAGAAAGAAGTTGTGCTAAACTTTTAATAATCTTGATGCAACATTAGAAACAAGAGTTGCTTGAAAACAGAAGTACTCGGTAAAATAATTGTTTGAATGCATTGTTTTACTGCTTTCTCTTTTATTCTTGCAAAGATGCTTATTAAAAACCTGTAACAACACCACGACTGTCTATACTGATGTTTTTGCATTTGTACTGATGAAACGCTTCACTCTTTATGATCTGCTAACAGAAAAGCATTCTAAACTAGTCTGCTGCTTGTGCCTAGGTTAGCTATTTAAAGATTTATTCCCGTCCTGGATTCTTGCATACTTCACAATCCTTTAAAACCTCAGCAAGTGAACAGTCTAGCTATAGAGATATAATGTCTGTTTCTGCAACACCAGAAATGAATAGGAATTATTACCAGAGTGGTGGAAAGCAACACTGAAAATATTTATTATGTTTAAGATCTGAGGTAGTACAGCCGTATACTTTCCTGGATATAAATAAATGTTCCTGTCAATATATTCAATGCAAATGAAACTTTCTGAAGAGGTGCATTGACTGTGAGGTGAGGGTGGGGGTTGATTCTCATTTTAATGGTAAGCAGAGTAAAGAGACTAGTTAAGTACGCCCCAGTGATTTCAATGCCTATGGCTTTTTCTCCCCCTGTTGCTGTTTATTTTACCAGGAAAAAAAAAAGAAAAGAAAAACAAAACAAAACAAAATTTGAGTTTTATAGTAGCTCTTATTTATGAACAAATGTTACTTTTATTGCTTTTCTTTTAGTTATTTCTATGGTTACTGAAGTTTTGAATTCAACAAATACTGGGGGATTTAAATTTTGTTCTGTATTTACAGATTCTTTTGATACTTAAATGTTAAGTTTTAGCTTTGAAACAACCACCAAAAGTATAAACGTGTTTATACAAAAGTTAATCTGGATGACATGGCTAATTAAACAGGGGCCAGAAGTATTACTTTTGATGAGAGATTTCTAAACTACAGCAACCATTATTAGTGAGAGTGGCTTTGCAAATATTTGAGAGTAACAGTTTCCATGAGATGCAAAAAGTGTGTTGCCTCTGTTACAGTCTCCTTTGTTTGTATAAGAACAACCTCTTTCTGCTGTTCTATTTGCTATTTATCACAAAAGGAAAAAACAACAACAACAACAAAAAAAAACACTGAAGAAATCGTGAGGACCCTTGGCAAATATTAATTGCTCTAGCATGCTGGAACTTTGAGTATTCTAAAAAAATTATAAAAGAATATCATGGGAAATTTGAATAAAATTTACAGGCATGCTTTTCTTCTCTAGGATAATGGAGTTAACACACACACACATACAAGGAGAGAGAGAGAGAGAGAGAGAGAGAGAGAGAGAGAGAGAGAGAGAGAGAGAGAGAAGAGCAAATAGCTGAGGTGGCATGCAGTCTAACTGTATCCAGCTTTAATCTAAGGGAAGATTGTGCAGAGAATTTGCACTATTTTAACAAGGGTAAACAAACATAAATGATGAGTGGTCCTCTGAGCCAGTGCTCAACATTTCCTTTTTTGGGTTGTTAGAGAAGCCACCAGGCATTTCTGCTCTGGTGAATGGATTATCAAGAGACATCTGCACTAACTCTCCTTCCCCTTTATTAAAGCTGAGATTACTTTGATTCATTTTCTTTTCTCCTAAAATTATTACAAGGCATTAAATATGCAAGGCCAGCAAACTTGTGGTAAACCATAAACATTGCATTTTAATGTGAAACAGTTAGGAGGCTTCTCCTTTACAGCAATCCAAGAAAACTTCTTGCCAAAACAATAACCTCCCTTTAAGAGAGACCCAGGAATTCAGTGGGAATGGGCTGCTAGAGAACACTTGGTATTGAACTTAGGGCAGTTGAGTGAATCACAATCTTTATGAGCTTTTTAATTGAAAATCACGGTCCTGTATGCTATGTGCTGTTTTAGACACACTCCAGTACTAAATGAGAACTAAGAATGAAAGGGGAATTTTTTAAATGACAAACCATTTGTTTCTTTCCTAGTGGATCTGGCTAAAGCTTCTAGGATATGTATTCTGGATCTCTTCAAAGATGCTGTTTTCTTTTCTTATTTGGTAATGATGATGGCAAAGTGTGACTCAAACAACATTTTATTTGTAATTGCAGAGGTGCAGCTATACAAGAGTAAATGTATAATTCTAAGTTGAGATCATGAGTCTGAAAGTAACACCCGCAATCTGCTTGGGGATTGCTTATAGAGCTGCTCAGGGATATTAAGCCATACCATCTCAAAAATAGACTGCTTGATCTCCATCTAAGCAAATGTACTTTGTTATTTAGACTGGTCATTTGGAGTTATTTAATTTATATCCAAATAACTGGACACTTGGTGTAAATACACACTTGGTGTTTTAAAGCATCAGACCTATTCGGTTTCTTGGAACAAACAGAATACACTGTATTGTTAATAAACTGATGTTCAGCTGAGTCATTCGTGTTCAAAATATTGTGCAAGGCATGGGTACAGAACAAGGAATAATAAGACACGCCCTGAGGGAGAACATCCGCTAACGTGGGGACAGAATGAACACACAAAACACATTATAATATGTGATAAGTTCATTAAAAGAGGTCAGAGCAGTGTGCTTGGGATCACAGAAGAGGCAAAGAGCAGCACCCTGCTTGGAAGAGTCGGGACATACAGGAGGGAACCCCAGAATCTCACATAATCTCTAAAGTTCCTCGGAAGATAGGTAAGCAAATTGGCAAGGGGGTCTGAGTGTCAGGGTTGAAGTCTATTCTTGAGAGAGAGAGGGAAGATGCAGAGAAATGTAGCTTTCAGTATCAACAGATCAGAGAACACAATTGTCGTAGACAAGTCATGAGATGTCAACCAATGGTGACAGTAGAACTGAGTGAGGTTAAACTGAAGTTTTAGACAATGACTTGGGCAACACTGTGGAAGATGGGTCTGGAATAAAAGAAATGTTCAGGACAGAAATGAGTAGGAGTCTCTTAACAACAACTTAAGGAGACGGAGAGGGACCCTAGACCAAGGAAAACTCAAGAGGATCTGGAGATGAACATGGCTTGATGAGGTGTCTCTGGTAGGAGTTGGAGACGTCTCACTGTGTAGGCAGAGACTTATTTGATTGTGGTATGGCACTGTTGAATGAGCATGGAAAATGCCAAGATGATTTCTTAGTCAAAAGCAACTGGCCAGTGATGTGCCACCTCATCATAATTCAGGCCCCAAGACGAGACAAGCCGTTTTTAGTCCTGTTTGGATTGCTACTAGTAAGCAAATGGTTTACATGTGCTTGTAATCACCTTTACCACCTTTCAAAGACTTTTTGAATGCCTGACTTCTGCATAACCAAGTGTTATTTTCTATATTTTTCTCTGTATTCACTCTGCTATGAGCTATTATGTAAGAAATACTACATGAATTAAGTGGCAACCTCACTCCTGAATCTTTTGCTTTGTTCCAGGCTGTTCCAGGTTCCCAGGCTGTTGCAAATACATGAGATAATCATGAAGGCGACTCTCATCTTACTCCTTCTGGCACAAGCCTCTTGGGCTGGACCGTTTGAACAGCGAGGCTTATTCGACTTCATGCTGGAAGATGAGGCTTCCGGCGCAGCAGAAACTGAAGATTCTGGTCTTCCTCCTGATCTACCACACCTGGAGCCCCTGGGACCTGTGTGTCCCTTCCGCTGCCAGTGTCATCTTCGAGTGGTCCAGTGTTCCGATCTGGGTAAGTGAGTCAGGCCAACCTCGTGCATCTTCTTTCTTCATGGAACTGGATTCTCAGAGTGTTTGGTAGTTTCAGGATTTATCTCTGAGATTCCAGAAGCAAGAGACAGCGCCACCTAATGAGGAGTAAGGGAAGCAGTCAAGGACAGAGAGAAGGAACACTGAGGCTAGGATTCCTTTTGCTTTTTCTCCACACCGCACCCCCTCCCCATCCCCAGGCCCTTCTTAAGTCAGTTCCATCAACCTTGCAGTTTGCAATGAATCACTTAAAAATGAAGTCTTTCTGACTTTAACAGACCTTCTTTTGCAAAGTAAAACGCCTACCAATGCCTCATCTTGTAGTCTGTTTCCAGGGTTTCTTTGTTGTTGTTTTTGTTTTTTCAATTCATGATTTGTTTTCTTCAGATGTCAGATATTAGGAAAGTCCCTTTACTCTTTACAGGGTCCAGGCACCAGAGATTAAACATTACTCACTTGCCAAATATGCAGATATCAGAAGCAAAACGAGTTGGATTGTGCAACAGAAATTTATTTTCCAGATACATAAATACTCCCTTTATCCTCTGGTCTTGGTTTTCTTCTTACCTTTGGCAGTTTGTAACCCAGATGATTATGGTCTTTAGAAAATTTCAAAAGAAATAACTACAACTACAGTACAATGTAAATATCTGATATAATCTTGGCGCATAAAACTCTAGCCTAATACATTAAAGACGCCTACTTATCCCTTTAAAAGTAAAAAAAAAAAAAAAAAAAGAAAGAAAAAATGGACTGGAATTCCAAGAGCCACATGCTTAGAAGATAAATCTTCAGAAAGTTTGAAGGCTCAGCAGTTGGGCCAAAGGTCAATGGACTTGGTTCCCATGGCAGCTGCTTTTCCTTTCTTCTTCTTTGCTTGTATATTTTCTTAGAGTAAAGGGAAGAAATGATCACAGGACTACCCTTTTGCTATATGTCTTTCCTCACAGAAGGAATATCACAACAGAACAAGGTGATTCTTTGAAAAGCTCCATATGTATTCCGTCAATTTGCTAGCCATATTTTGCAGAGAAATGGCCTCTAATGTTAAGCAAAGGAATGCACAAACAAAGGAGCTGAGAAAAGCATAAAATGATTCAACATCAGTAATTGAGAAACATTTATCTCAGCCTTCTTCAGTGCTCACATAAACTGTACCTCACTTTAAAACTCCAGTGAGAGTGTATACGAATGCCTCCCGAAGTCTACAGATAGTTCATTGATCCTTTACACCCTATGATGGATCAGTGGTATTTTTGGGGTGGGAATGTGAATTATCAGTTTCCATAGCTAAAGTTTTCCATAGGATTATCCTTGGAGGAGTTTTTAATGAGGCAGAGGAGGTACAATATCCAATATTTAGTCAATATAATCTATATACTATAGAGTATGAGCAGGCATTTTCAATTTAAATGCTTGACTCCATATTTTCCACTAAGGGTTATTTGTGCTGATGTTAAACAACATTGATTCTTAAACTGTCCTTTCAGAGACAAGAAATTAAAATTGAGAGACTAAAGCCCTATCATTTGTCTTTGAGGTGTTGTAAACGCTTCTGGAAGATGCATGGAATGTTTGGCCCTAGCTATCATTACAGGGTACCATCACTATGTTCTTATCTAGGGCACAGAGGCCTGAGAAAGTAAACATGAAGCGGCCATAGATAGTGGCCAAATTCTTTTGCAGATTCTGTCGCAATTTAGTTTTTGAGCTGAACCAGAAGCTCGTGTGAGAACCACAGCTTCTCTTCTCTCTTTATCAGATAAAGAACATTTTATTGAAAAATCAAGCAGCCAATATAGTCTTGACTAATTAAGAAGCCCAGTTGTTATTTTAAAACAGGAAACAGAAAGTACAACGCGTTCCTTTTATATTTACTCTTAATAAATATATGATTTTGTAAAAATGTGGATACACTATTGGTACCATGTAATGTTTTGGTACACATATACATTGAGTGAATTGTAAGTCTGTTCAACATGCCGGTCTTCTCAAACATTTATTGCTATGTCATGAAAAAGACTTTTCCACATCCTTTCCTCTAGCATTCTGAAATCGTAGCAATCTAGAGTTGCCTGAATGTGCAACCTCCTGCAAAACATCCTTCTCTAACTGAACTTAGTAACCATGGATCATCAGACTTTCCTCAGTAACCCGTTCTGCCCAGCTCCTGGTCATCACCAGTCTACCCTCAACTTCTGTAAGATCAGCTTGCTTATATTCCACACATGAGTGAGATCACTCAGTACCTGTCTTTCTATCCCTTGCTTGTTTCACTGAACATAACTCTCTCCAATTTCATTCATGTTGCAAAAGACAGGATTTCACAAATTTTAATGAGCAGTTGTCAGTCCCCTGTATATGTGCGTCACAATGTTTCTAACTATCACTTAATGCATACTAGACATAGCATTGTAACAAATTTCAAAGCTTTGACCTAGAAAATGGAACAACGGAAGTGAGAGACAGCCTTCATAATGGGAAAACATAACTGCTAGCTATACCATTGTAATGTTTCTTTTTCCAGAACATAAAAGGAACTCCAAAAATCTACTACCAAGAAAGTAAACAAAACCGAGACTAAATATATTGGTACTGAGGCTGTGCCTAGAAAGCCAGTCTCAGATACTCCAAACAGCTCCAGCTCAGACACCATAGCAGCAGCACAGACCGCTATTCATAAGACTGAGTCTTGGGGAATCCAGTCCAGACTAGACTTCTATGACCTTTAGTCCTGTTAATATTTGGTTACAAATGAGTGAGAGGCCCTCATTGAGAGCAAACTTTCTGTTTCCTTGCCAGATTTCTTGTTTGAGATCATAAACCAACTAAAAATGTTTAAAAGCTTCCATGTTTGAGGGGCATTCATCAGTGGTAACAGCTACATTTTAAAAATGAGCAATAGATCTAAATACACATTTCTCAGAAGTGACCCAGTAATACATGAAAAAAAAAATTCTAAAGATCACTCCTTACCAGGGAAATGCTAATTGAAACTCTATCACCCGATCGCAGTAAGAGTGACTTACTTTATCAAGAATACTAAGACCATCCAAGGTTTAGGAGGGTGTCAAAAAGGGGAGCCCTTGAACTCTGTGGGAAAGAATTAAAACGGAGTATAGCCCTTATGGAAGGCAGTATAGAGGGTCCTCAAAGAAATAAAAGTAGCACAGTACTTTCTAGCTGTCCTAATCCTGGCCATGAACTAGAGAGGCACCTTTATACTCGTGTTCACTGTAGCCCCATACAGGGCCACGAAACACACACAGAGCAGCTAACAAAAAGTATGGAGGTGAAATTAGTTCATTATTTCCCAAACTTTGAAAGCTGTCTAATTTTGATCTTAAGCAGATGCTCTGTTTTGTGTACATGGTCTCTTGGAGGAGGATAATTTCTCTTGCTTATGGACTCTGGTTCAGCTATTCATGTTGGCATCAGGGGTCACCAAGGGATATGATTTGGTAATAACTTTCATCTCACTGATAATATATGAGTCCTGAAAAGTCACATAAACACAATCATTGTCTTGTGTCTAGGTTTTTTTTAATTAAGCACATAATAAATGGTGTTTGAAAGGTAATTCAATACCTTTTAAATCATTTAGAAATGGAAAGAGTTTTGTATATATAGATATACAGCCTTGAACTCAAACCTAGTTTGCCTCCTCCTGTATGTAATGATATCTTTCAGAAGCTTGTTTTCTCATTTAATGAATAGATATGCATTTTATTTTGCTAGACAAGAACCAAAAAATATATATAAACATTCTTACAATAGTAACTTTTATATTCAGGATACAATCTCATAGATAAACAGAAATTGATTGTCTTATATGTACATGGCTCATGAAGTTGTACGAAGTCAGGTGTGGTGGCAAAAGCCTATATTCCCAGCTACTCAGGAGACTGATAAGGGAGGGTTTGCAATTTTTTTTTTGAGACAGAATTTTATTGTGTAGCTTTGGAGCCTGTCCTGGAACTCACTCTGTAGATCAGGCTGGCCTGGAACTCACAGAGATCCACCTGCCTCTGCGTCCTGAGTGCTGGGATTAAAGGCATGTACCACCACTACCACCCGGCCAGAGGATTTGCAATTTCAAGGCCTGTTTAGTGTTGGGCTACAGAGAAAGATGGGGTATGGGGACATCAATGGTCATCCTAGGCAAATAGAGAGAAATCAAAATAAATGGTAAAGATATTATATTCCCATGACCTACCACCTGCTCTCATAAATATTGAGGATTAGTTTTAGTTCAAAATGACAGTGTTCAGCCATCAAATTGAACCTTAGCTCTAAGGTGTTTCCATTTCAGTGTTTCAAATGAGAACAGAGAGGCTCAAGTGTGCTAAGTTGGGGTTCAGTCATCTCTAATTCATGGCTGGATTAATTTTGATCCAAATCATTCTGAAGCCAAAAGTGGTTTTAAAATATCTGGTATTTTACTGACTTACAAAAGACTGGAGTCTGTCTTTGTTCCTATTCAATAGGATGAAGTTGATTAGGGTCAGATTTGGGGCATCTTATCATTTGTTGGGAAGCACGTGCTAACTGAATTGAAGGCTTCCTACCCACACGTGGACCTATGTAGATGAACTCTGAAGGTCCTGCACTTCATGGAACAATGATGAACACAACACTGGTCTTTACTGACAAGAAGAACCAACTCAGGACTAAGATGTTATATGAAAAACCTATGTTTGACATACCTGCAAAATAGATTGTAATCTCCAGGATAACATTTATTAATAATCATAATGTAAAGAAGATAAAAACAGAGAGACTAATTCTCTAATCACCAGCAAAACAATCAATCTAAAGTCTTTCTTATTGATACTAATAACAGATAATAAAAATTGAGACTGGCTCTATATGCCGATGGACAATCCATTTGTAGTACAGTTTACTGATTTCTCACAAAAGTTCTGTGAAAGGTAGCATCCAAGTACACTTTTCAGGACACTGACAGATTATGCAACTTGGTTTGTGGCCATAAAATGACCCAGACGAAAAACAATTACTGAAATTGAAATCATAAGAATGAAATCATGTAAACAAATGTCTTAAATATGCAAATTTTGTAAAATAACAGCTCAGAGGTTAAGACCACTTGCTCTTGGGGAAGACTAATATTTAATTCCCAACACTCACATGGTAGTTCACAACCATCTGTAGGTCTAGTTTCAAAAGAGATCCAATGTTCACTTCAGACCTCTATCAGCACTAGGAACACATGTAGTACAAGACCATACATGCAGGCAAAACATCCACATACATACAAATCAAATCAATAAACTTTAAAGATTTTTTAATAAGATGAAAGTCTTTTTTAATCTATGTAAGAGCTTCAACTAGTCTCAAGAAATTACACTAATTACTACTATATTCCTCATCTTTCAAGTAACTTTGAGGTAAATTCCAGATATTTCATAAAATACATATCAAATAAATATATTTTTATAATATATAATGAAATGAATAATGAAAACTAGATAAATTATTCACAACTAGTTAACATCTAAAATTAACAATCTTTCAATGTGTATATTTCCAATGATTCTATGAATAGTAAAATATTTATGTCACATATAATTGTTGTTTATTATAATCCAAATGTAGTACACACACTGAACAGTTCTGGAGAGAGCTTTGTGTCAACAGTGACTTAATTCAAGGTCTTGGATGTGTTAAAGCACAAACTCTTTCACTGAGCTGTGAATTGGGGCCACTCTCCATTTTTAAAAATAACTCTTAAGTCTTCATTAAAATGAAGTTCCATGAATTTTCCTTTGTGTTCCTTCTAAGACATTTCCTGAAAAAGTTGAGGTTTCTATTGGTTCGAAACATATTACATTATATTTCAAGTGAAGGTTTAGATCTATTGATCAAATTCAAGATGAATTGTTTGTGTTGGTTTTTGTCAATATCTGTCTATGGATGCATACCTGTTTCTCCATCTAGCAGCTCACAGTTTATCCTCCTCCAAGAGAAATATGTACCATGCAAAGAAGTTATTACCCCTTAGCCAGGGCCATGTAAGACAGAGAGAACAATCTTCTTCAGCTACAGATGTGACTAAAGATGCCTTAAAAATACATCACAGTCAAAGAAAAGAGAGCCATTCATAGGTGGAAACAATGGACATGACAGAATTGATAGAGTCATTTGATAACTGAAAATTAGGACCAAAATGAAGATTCCTCTAGCCAGGAATTATTTGTCATAATACATTGAAATAACAAGCAAACCTTGATGAAAATAGGATCTGGAGAGATTTTACAATGCAATGTGGCAGAAAAAATGTCAAGACTATACTGATGAACTCTTCAGAGTAGTACCACAAGGCAGCTTGGTGTTTTATTTGATTGTGTCAGAAAGAAATCTGTGTATAGCCAGAACAACTTCATAATAGAAAACAAAACAAATAAGCAAAAACAACAACAAAAACACTTATCTGTTTACTCCGAATTTGCAGGTGAGCAAGCAAAGATTCTGAAAAGATAAGAATGCATGCATTAGTCTGTGGTCTGTAAGGAGTTTGAGCTCAAGGTATCACTGCTCCAGGGTGTGATGTGGATGCATATTTATAGAGGAAGGAGGATGAGGAAGCTCTCAGTGGTACTAGAATAAGAGCAATGAGTTTCTCACAAAACATCCATGGTATGAACAAAAGTGAATTTCTGGGGATGACTGTAGGTGCTCAGGGTGTGGTAGTGGTCACATGTGTGAATACCATACCAGAAACTTCTGGAGGGAGAAACTAGAGCATCTTAGTTATTGGTCTAGTTTAGCTCTGAGCTAGCTTGGAGATTTTACTTCTTTGGTCTTGTTTCTGTCTTCAGAAAAAATGAGGATTCAATTAGGTTACAAGTTACCCTCCCTGCTTTTTGTTTCTGGGACAAATAATTTTTTTTTCTTCTTTTAGACAAGGTCTCACTATTTAGCACTAGCTGGCCTGGATCAGATATGTAGAACAGGTTGTCCTTGAACTCAGAGATTCCCCTGTTTCTGCCTCCAAGCTTTGAGATTAAGTGTATCCACCATGAAGCCCAGCCAAATAAATATTCTTTTTCTCTTTAAAGAAAATCTGTCACTTCATATATTTAAAACAAAGCTTAAAAAAGATAACACAATCTTTCAGCAGCTATCAATTCAATTTTATGAAGAGGTATATTTAAAAGCAAGTAATAAAATAAAAGCAGAGAATGGTCTCAGAATTGTATGTGTGTGTGTGTGTGTGTGTGTGTGTGTGTGCGCGCGTGCGCACGTGCGCACGCGCTTGCATGTGCGTTTATGGTGTGTGTATGAACTTACATCAAAAGTAGTCATATTCGCTTATTTATTTTTCTTATTTTAATGTAGTCTGCTAAAAACTTCATCATAGAGTATACATGAAACCACAGACCAACTGACAATTAATGCTCTTTCCCTTTGGGACATTCTAAGAACTCTCATATTTTGGGTAATTCACCTATTATACTTTTCCTAGATCTTTGAATTATGCTAATTACCAGTATGCCACTTCATCTAGACATGAAATGCACAGAATTTGGGGGGAATCTGGTATGAGAACAATTTTTTCCCTTGGGAGTACAGATTAATTTGACATACAAATATCATATTTGAAGCCTCGAGGATTGTCTTTTAGCCACGCCCTTAACTAGAATTTTGTTCATGACATTGAGCCCTTTCTGAAAGTCACTTGGTGAAAGATACCACAGTGCTTTAAGTTTCAGCTTCTATCAAAAGCGTTTACTGACAGTTTAATATGTTATCAGCATACTGCTGTGAAGGGAGTAGTAGAACATAGTTTTAACTAAAATAATCTCTAAAGCTATCTAATTCAAAGTAACAACAATAAACTGAGGTGCATCAAATGGGTATGAGTCCATCAATAATTCAGAGCAGACACATAAGCATTATGGTTTTTCTCACTGTAGTGGACCTCCAAGAGCTAATCTGCAAATATCAAAAGTCTGAGGGGGTATTTTTTTTAATTAAGAATTTTTTTAAAATTCATTTTACATACCAATCTAAGATCCCTCACCTCCTTCCTCCAGTCCCTCCAGCCTTCCCCTCCCAAGCCACACCCCCATTCCCTCCTACAAGAAGGTAAGGCCTCCCATGGGGAGGCACATTTTGTAGAGGCAGGTCCAAGCCCTTCCCCCTTGCACCAGGTGTCCCATTATAGGTAGTGGGTTCAAAAAAGCCAGCTCATGCACCAGGGATGGATTATGATGCCACTACCAGGGGGCCCCTTAAGCAGATCAAGCTACACAACTGTCTTGCCATGCAGAGGGCCTGGTCCAGTCCCATGCAGGCTCCACAGCTGTTGATCTAAATTTCCTGAGTTCCTAATAGTTTGGTTCGCTGAGGTGGTATTTTTTATGCTAAGTCTTCAGCTACAAAGTATATAACTTAGGTCAAACAGTTTCTGCTATAAAGTTCAAGGATGACAACATAAATCAAAGGATCAGCCATTCAGAGATGGTATTTTTTCCTTACACATGTGAGATTTCATGTCAACTTGACGTTATCCAAATGTTAAGACAGCCTCTAGAATTTTAGTTCTCAATTATACAAAAGTAAGCATAAATGGAAATTAAACCCCTAACAGAAAACAGAAAACCAGTAATAATGAGACATGGCACTCCATTCCAAATGAAAGGAAATCACGTCTTTTCGTGGCTGGATCACACTAATTATCAAAGATTTGGCACAAGTCTACCTCCTCTAGTTGAATGCAATTAGCGAATTGACATTTCTGAAAATTGCGATGATTATGATTGCGGGGTACCCTCATGCATCCTCCTACAAGGTGGCTGTTTTGTAGTTTACTTCTCAGTGTTGAAAACACTTCAGTCTTACATTTCCATGGGAACCATGTCTGTAATGAGTTCTATGTTTACAGAGCATACGATGTTAGCTGAGTACTGCATTTGATACTGAACATTATTAAGACACTGGTCATGGATATGAACACTATTTCCTCCCCTTGTCATTGGAGTGGTGGTCTGTGGACAAGACCAACAAAAATAACAGCAAAAAAAAAAAGACCTCAGAAATAAGTGATTTTAAATTGATGTCAATTTTCATGGAAGAAATCATGAGATTTAAAATTTGACTGCCATGTGGTATCTGAGTCCATGCTCATTAAAAACTCAGAACTGAAGTGCTATCTGCCCAACATAGTAGTTATTATATTTTGTTGTGATCTTAGTTTTAATTGAAAACTGCAGTGAGTTATATTTTTCATGAGTTTTATTTCCAAATCTGTTGCTCCAATTGTACATCCAGCCTCTAGACAATGAAACCAAGAATTGTCAAATGAGTCAGAGATCATTAGTACTTCAAATTGTATAATGAAGAAGAACTTGTTCCTATAAAAATATTAGAAATTTTGTTGTGGTATATTAAAATACAGAGATTGACATTCTATGTAAGAATAGAATTTCCAGGTTATTTTTTTGCAAATATGGTTTGTCTTTCTCTTTCTCTGTGTGTGTAGGCAGGGGAATGCATATGTGCATACCTGTTTATGTGAATTTGCATTGTATGTGTCTCAGTGTCCATGAATCCAAAAAAGACATTGGATTCACTGTAGCTGGAATTTACAGACTGTTGTGATCTCTTGATATAGGTGGTGGAAAGCAAACCTAGATCCCCTGCAAAAGTAGTCCACACTCTTAAACACTGAGCCATCTCTCTGGACTCAAATATCTAGTTTTTATTTTACATCCTATACTCCCTAAAATGGAAATAAAAAAATTTAACACAATTGGTTAAATGACTTGCAAAACATATTTTTGAAGATCAAGGACCACTTAGTTGTTAAGTGTCTATATTAATATATTGAAAATCTACATTCCAAAACAAAAGCTTTGAAAAATTAATTTCATAATACATATACCACCAAATTTACCCCAATTCATACTACTATACCATAGATCTGTTGGTTATAAAATGGCTATTAAAACTGATATCATCATGGCATTCCAATTAAAATGAAAAGAATTGCTCTCCCTAAAGCTTAGATACATTTTCATTGGACAAACAAGAACTTGGTTACAAGTTCAACTAGCTAAGTTTAAATGCAAATCTGTGTCAATGTTGGATGTATAAAAAGGAGAAGGAAGCTTGGCTGGAGCACTCTATTGATAAGGTATTTGTATGGGTAGTATAGGTTGACAATGTGCTCCTATCAAATATTTACAAAACATTTCTTAAGGTGCAACATGTAGTGGGTGATTTGAGCAACATCCTAAAAGAAACACAATTTTCCTTTATGCCAAAAACAATTCAATTATACAGGAAACATCTTCAGTTTCTGACTAAGGAAAAAAATTCATGACTTGGTTGGGAACCATTTTCAACCATAATCTATATAAGTCTTGGAGGAAAATGTGTTACAGACAGACTTATCACTGAAACTTTAATTTCCTTGTAAACATACACTTTGTAAGTTGGAAGCAGTTGTAATTCCAGCACTTAGTAGCCTGAGGCAGGAGGATTGTAAATGTAAGGGTAGCCTACACAGTGAAGTATTGTCTCAAAAAATTAAAAAAAAAAATCTTTTGTGATTCTGTCGTTGGGAATTTCTTCACTTAGACTATGTTTTCCTGTTTCTTTTATGCTAGGTTTGGATAAAGTGCCCAAGGACCTTCCTCCTGACACAACATTGCTAGACCTGCAAAACAACAAAATCACTGAGATCAAAGATGGGGACTTTAAGAGCCTGAAGAATCTGCACGTAAGAACTGTTTTATCTTTTCCTTGGCTATAAGATCAGGCTTGCGTCATCTTTCCCTAACAACCTACAGTAAGACCAAAACTAGATGAGGTAATAAAATAACCCACAGCTATGTGTTTTTCAGATTCTCTTCCTGGTGATGGTAAGTAAGCAGAAGATGCTAAGCAGCCGCTAAAATGGAAAAAATCACTACTGTTTCTACATATAATCCCTATCTTCAGTACTTACTTCAAAAATCTTTATACCTTTATCTCTGTCCATGTTTTCATGACTAAATATATGTCTTGCTTTAAATAGACTGCATTTCAGTCAGAATAAAACACAAAATACCTTGATGTTAGTGTTATTTTATGCTCTCATTCCTTTAGTTTTCTGTGATTCATTCTCTAAAGAGGCATGAATAACCTTTGAAATTTTCTTGGGACCACTAGAGTAAGGAAGAATCATCCACATGTTGTTTAGTAAATGTGTATCTACACATATATGTGTTTATTACATTCTACTTTAGATTGTTCATGTTTGTGTGTTTTCATTTACCTCTACTCTACTTTAATATCCAATATGATTGTCAAGAGTGTGTCAGAAAAGGGATGACACTTTCAAATGGGTTTCGTGAGAACATTTCACAGAAACCTTGTTCGTACAGCACCTGGGAATCAGTAAGGGTCTGTGAAGCATTCGAATCTGAAGAATATAGGAGGTGTGAGAACTATGGGGCGCAATACCAGAAAGCCTCACCTCTGACTTCTCACAATTGTCTATATTGCAGGATCTTCTTAGGGGATTGGAAAAGCACTAGGTTGAGGCAGAGGTCACCTTCTACAGTCACAGTGTAGTACCCAAAACAGCAAAGAATGAACATCATTATAGTGGAGAGTGTGTCATGACTAACTCAGTGTCAAGCTTCTTGAGGCCAAACTTTGTAAGGTCATCTACAGAGGCCACAGGAGTCACATCAGTTTTTCAGTCTGACTCCTGTGGGGTAAGTATGATTTTTCTCAAAATATCAGTGCACAGTTAATATATGTAAGCCAGACACCAATGTCTAAAGTATATTGCACTGTGAAAATCTCAATCCCCGTCCTCCATTGAAGAGCAGCTCTTAAAGTACTACGTATGATCCTTGACAAGCAAATCAAGATGGCCTTAACGAATAAGAGAGGGACAGTCATGGGTAGAAGGAATATGACTGTTGTGTCCTCAACACAATTGATAGAGATGTCTATGTCTACATTGAATAGAAGGTGACATAACGTATTTGAGAGGCCTCAATGAGAAAGAGGGATTACAATTACTTCTGTCAATAATGAGACAACAAAATTGTCCTAGTTGGAAGAAACTTAATGGAAGCACATTCTCCATCAACATTAAAATTGAATTTAAAGAGAATTCCCAGAAAATAGAGCTTTTAGTGATATGGCCCCAACTGTTCATATTTTATTTTAATAATGAATGTCATAGTAACATAATTCTGAGGCCTAGAACATTTAATTCACATGTATTTATTTGTCATACTCATTGCCAAACTGAGAAAATTTATAATAAAATAGGGAACATATGATAAAATACAAATATAATACGCACCATCCAACTGTTACATGTTAGAATAGGTGTTGTAGAGATAAAAACAATCATGAATGTAAAGTAGAATAAGCTGCTCTGAAGACATTATGGAGTTAATATGGTCAGGAAAAGATTTAGTAGTGAATTATTTGACAGCCAAGATGACTGTAGCCATAAATATTCATGAGACAGTATACTAGATTTGTGAAAGAACTCAAATATTTTTCTCAAACCATAAATTCAATATTGATGATGCTAACAACTAATGTGTAATTGAAAGAGTTAAAAATAAGATTCTAGGATGCAACGATATAAAAAAAAAACCCTCCGTCAAAGAGATAAAATAATATTACATGTGAAAATAAATTCAGTTTGTCAATATGTCCCAATGTAAACAACATATAAGTAGTGAGTGTTATCGCTTCTCGGCCTTTTGGCTAAGATCAAGTGTAGTAGTGATTATTAAAAGCCGGGCGGTGGACGCCTTTAATCCCAGCAATCGGGAGGCAGAGCCAGGCGGATCTCTGTGAGTTCGAGGCCAGCCTGGGCTACCAAGTGAGTTCCAGGAAAAGGTGCAAAGCTACACAGAGAAACCCTGTCTGGAAAAACCAAAAAAAAAAAAAAAAAAAAAGAGAGAGAGAGAAAATTCATGCCGGGCGGTGGTGGCACACGCCTTTAATACCAGCACTCGGACCTGAGCAGGAGCCAGGATCCCTGCAGCTCTTCTCTGCTAAGGTGAACTTGAGCACCAGTCCCAAGCTCACGGCTTCAATCTCGAGGATTTGCCACAGACTTGATGGCAAAACCAGCAGTATTTGTCTGTCCAAGTCATTGCTAAAAGAATTCCATTAAAGTGAAGATAAAGAGCGAGCATCATTCCAATGAACTGAAACACTTCAAAATATGAATTTTCTTTCTTAAATTTTATTCCAAATCTACTTTTTTTTTTTTAAAGGAAGCCCTTACAAAAGCTACAAAACTTCTTAGACATATAAGTACCATCTGGGTAATTTTGGAAAGTTCTTTATAGAGAGACATCCAGTTTCTGAAAGGCTGAAGGTTTCTGCTATCGGTCACAGAAGTTATTTCTTTCCAGAAGCTTCCTTCTGGAAAGTTGGCAACACAACCATCATCTTGGCAAACCTTTCTTTCTACTTCAAAGTGTCCATCGGAAGAAGAGAAGAGTTCTTCGGAGCCTGTGATCATGCAGTGGATGCCAGACGGCTCTTTTTCTCTCAGCCTTTTATTCTCGATGTCTTCCTTCCTTGTTATTACAAAAAGAGACCTTATAATTTTGGGTTGGGAAAATTGTACCGAATGACAAGGAAGGGAAGAAACAAAAGTTTAGTAAGGATTAAAATAGAAAAGGTTTAAGGGGAAAACAGAAGTCCTTTATTCTCCAGTAGTTATCTGCATTTACAACTCTGTGGGTTATCGTGTAAGTAGTTTTATAGACTATATATACGTATAGATGTATATGCATCCATAGCCTTTATATAATCATAGAGCCCCATTGATATGCTCCTTTGAAACTACAACTTAATAAACATAGTAAGGAATGGGTTTTAAAGTAAAAATAAAAAAATTATCAGCCATTGATAACAAATATCTGACTGGCACTTGCAAAGCTGCGGTTGTAGTTTTCAAATTTAGGAGGCTTTATTTTAATCCTCCTGGACGTTCACACTTTAATGCCCCTTCTCTATGGATAAGGACATAGGCAGAGAGAGGTTGGTTGCTTTTTCATAGTCACACAACACGACTTTGAGTCCAGAAGGTCAGGAGCACTGTGTGTGAGCATAAGCACTAGGTATTGCTTATAAATGTGTGAGGGACTCCAGTTAGATGCTCAGAACAGTACCTGGGACAGTGGAACCCTTACATGAACATCTTTTGAGAAAAATGCATACAATATTAAAAGTCGTATTTTAACATTCAACAGAGTGAAACAGATTTTTTTTTTGGTCTGTATTGCATACATGTAACAATGTCAAGATTTCGTTACTGTCCTCTACAGCTGGCATTTAAGGTTTTCTGTTTCATCTTAAATTAAGGTTCTGCAACCTCGAGTACCTGCAAATGCTGCAATTTGCCTTATTCTGTATTGTTCTAGCTCAAGCCTTCACTGATTTTTTTCTTTTAAAAAATAACTTTTATTTTAAAAATTATATATTTTGATTATGTTCTTTACCCTCCAACAACTCCTCCCAGATCCTCCCCATTTCCCTTCCACCCAACTTCATATTCTCTCTCTCAAAATTCAAACAAATGATCAAACAAAAAAGCAACGACAAAAAAATACACAAACAGAAACACAACAACAAAAGCAATATGGCAAAAAGTACCAAAATATAACAAAAGACAGGGAGTCCATTTTGTGGTGGCCAGCAACTCCTGGGCATGGGGTCTGGTCTGGAGTGTGATTGATATATCCAGTAACCCTCCAATGGACAAAACTGATTTCTTCTTTCCCAGCAGATCTCACCCACAAATAGTTTCTTAGTTAGGGGTGGGACTTTGTCTCCACTACTTTCTCTCAGTTCTGGAATTTTGTCTTGTTTGAAACTGTGCAGGTCTTGTGAGTACTGTCACTGTCTCTGTGAGTTCATATCTGAGAAAGTCCTGTTGTGTCTGGAATATGCTGTTTCCTTGGAGCCATCCAGCACCTCTGGCTCTTACAACCTTTCTTCTTCTTCCACTCAAATCCCTGAGTCTTGGGGGAGGGGTGTGGTTGATAAAGAAATCCCAATTAGGGCTTGGTGCTCTAAAATCTCTCACGCTCTGCACATTGTCCAGTAGTTGGTCTCTCTTGATTACCATCTACTGCAAAAAGCAATTTCTTTGATTAAAGTTGAGCAATGCTCTGGTCGATGGGTATAGCAATATGTCATTTGGAGTCATTTTATTGCTATTTTATTTTAGCAGGTTGATAATAGTAGATCATGGTGTTAGGTGTGGGTTCCATCTTATAGAGTGGGTCTCAAATACAGTTAAAAAGTGATTAGTTACTCTCATAAAATATATGTGACTATTGCACCAATATATCTTGTAGGTAAGTCCTTGTTGTAGGTCACAGCATTTGTAGCTAGTGATATTAATGATTACATTTATTCTCCAACAGCACGCATAAGACCTTTCAACACCATGAATGCTAATCAATAGGGGTGAAGTTTCTAATTGGGCACCAGTTCAATTTCCCCATGTCTGATGACATAAGTAAGTGGTGTCTTCAGGAACAGGGCCTTAGCACTGTGTAGGGTGACCTTTACAATATCCTTTGATGTTTTTTGTTCATTTGCTTTTTGGAGAAGGTGTCAGGGTGAACATCTATGAGACTGCTTTGGCTGAAGATTCAACAAGATGTAACCTATCCCTGACACAAAGAGTTTTACTTGGTAGAGTAAGACATCTTGTTGGGGCATTGTCTCCCCTATTGCATGGTGACTCCATTTAAATTTCATATGTATATATATTTTAGGAAGTTTCTACTGTAGTAGGTTTCCAGATGGCTGTTCAAAAAGCCTTTAATGTTGTTTGTCCTTACCCAAATTCCCTCCTTTACCCTTATCTCTCATGCCCCTCCCTAATTAAGCTTCTTAGTTAATTTCTACTTTCTCTCTTACAGTCTTATATTCTATTTTCCCTTACTTGGAAGATTCCCTTCTTGTCCCTTACTACCTGCCTAAAGGTTACTCTGTTTTTATTTGAATTGAAACACACATATCTAAAGCATAAAACTAGCATCCATATCTACGAGCAAACAAGCAATACATATCTTTTGGAGTCTGTGTTACCCCAGACAGGATGATTGTTTTTACACCCTCATCATTAATTTATCTGCAAACAGTTTAATTCTTCTTAAGAGTTGATTAATATTCCATTGGAAATATGTATCATATTTTCATTATCCATTCATTAGTTGATTGGCAGCTTGGCTTTTTTCAACTGATGGCTGGCTATTGTAGAGCAGCAGTGAACACAGATGAGCAAATATCTCTGAAGTGAGATGTAAAGTCCTTTGGGTATATAACTGGATCGTGTGGTGGATCTATTGTCAGATTTTTGAGGTACCATAACATCTTTTCCACAGTGGCTTTAGCAGTTTGTACTTTCAAAAACAAATAATAAATGTTTTCCCTTCCCTAAATCCTTCCTACTTGTCATTTGTTTTCATTCTGACTGGGGTAAGAAGAAATCTCAAGTTTAGTTTTCATTTTTCTGATACCTAAGAATGTTGGACATTTCTTCATGTGTTTGTGTGTTTCATCCCTTGAGAACTCTCAAAGTTCCTTGAAGAACCCTATTTTTTGTTCAATTGTGGCTTGAGACAAGGTTTCTCGGCATAGCCCTGGCTGTCCTGGAATTTGCTCTGTAGACCAGACTAGCCTCAAAATCAGAGATCTGCCTGCCTCTGCCTCCTAAGTGTGGGTACTAAAGGCGTACCAGGCTCCAAAACCCATTTTAATTGGATTGTTTGTTTTCTTTATGTTCAGGTTTTTTAGTTCATTGTATATTCTATTATGTCTATTAGACTATAATATTATTATATTAATGCTCTGTCTGTTTTATAATTGGTAAGGATTTTTCCCCACTTTGTAGTTTTCCACTTTGCTCACATGATAATTTCCTTTGCTGTACAGAAGGTATTTAGTCTCATCAGGTAGTATTTATTAATCATGGATCTTAATGCCTCAATGGGACCTATTGGGCCCTGTTGGGGTCCTGTGAAGATAGTCTTTTTGCCAATGATTTCAAGCCTATTCCCAATTCTTCTATCATGTTTAGGGTATCTGGTCTTATGTTGAGGTCATTGGCCCATTTGGAGTTGAGTTTTGTGCAAGGTTGTGGATGTGGATTTATTTTCATTCTTCTGCACGCAGACATTCAGTTGACTAGCACCATTTATTGAAGATGCTGTCTTTTCTCCCATGTCTAGTTTTGGCTTCTTTGTTAAAAAACCAGGTGTCTGTAGGGGTGTGGAATTATGTTTGGGTCTTCAAGTTTTTTCTATTAATGAATGTGTCTGTTTTTTTTTTTATGCCAACACCATGCTGTGTTTATTTAAATATCTCTGAAATGCAACTGGAAATCTTGGATGGCAATACCTCCAACAGTTCTTTCATTATTCAAGATTGTTTTGGCTATTGTCATTTGTTGTGTGTGTGTGTGTGTGTGTGTGTGTGTGTGTGTGTGTGTGTGTGTGTTTTCATATGAACTTTGAGACTGTTTTTCAATTTCAGTGTAAGAATGGTATTGGAATTTTGATAATGATTGCTTAGAATCTGAGGATTGCTTTGGGTAGAATGACCATTTTAATAGCATCAATTTTAATAATCCATGAGCACAAGAGATCTTTCAATATCTTCCTTTCCAATGTCCTATAGGTTTTTATTATATAAGTCTTTCATTTCCTTGGTTTGAGTTGGCCCAAAATATTTTTGAGTTATTGTGAAAGGTATTGTTTCAGTGATTTATTTCTCACTATGTTTGTCATCTGTATATACGGAGGCGCTTCATTTTTGTGTGCCCATTTTGTATTGTGCTACTTTGCTGAAAGTGTTTAGCTGCTGTAGAAGTCTCTTGATGGAGCCTGGATTGTCTTTTATGCATAAAACCTTGTCTGCAGATAAAGATAGTTCCCTTCTTATTTGTATCCCATTGATCTTCTTCAGTTGTCTTATGACTTTAGCTAAGACTTTAAGTTCTATGTTTAATATGTATGAAGAGAGTGGACATTCTTGTCCTATTCTTGATTTTAGAATGATTTGGGTTTCTATTCATTTATGAAGATGATTATGGGCTTACTGTAAATTGACTTCATTTCTTTGTATAAATTAATCTTTTATATTTTTTACATTTTAAGTTTGTCTAGCAAAAGCAGTTCAGATTTTTGTGAGCACATAATAAAAATATGTACTTAGCCATCTTTACATTATCTTTCTTAAGTTTTGTAATCAGACTTTTTTCTCAGTCAGAGTTTTGATAATTAACATTTGAAAGCACCAAACTCATGTCATTTTAATTAAAAACTTAAAATTAACATTTCAATTAGTTTAGATAAGCCTGCCAAGGATAATCTTGAGTACAGTTTCTTTTCTTTAAATAACACAAATTGGACATAGTTTATTCTTTTCTTTTTTTGAGGTGGGGGAGGTCACCAGGCTGTAGGTGCAAACTTGGGAGGACTGGGAAGTGAGTGTGATTATGGTGCATGATGTGAAATTCCCAAATAATCAATAATCAATAAAAAATATTATGTTGGGAAAGATTATCTGAATCCTTGGATTTTAGGTTTAAAAACAAAAGACATAGAAATGATTGCTTTTATATAGTCCAAAATGACCCCAAACACATTTATACAGACATCCATGTATATTTTAAAAGTATGCCAGTCATGGTTATTGGTGCACATTGGTGTACAATGAAATTAAAACTGAAAATCAAAAACTTAAATGGCCAGGTTTTCTCTTCAGGAGCACCATAGATAGAGACTGTTTTTTTTTTTTTTTTTTTTTTTTTTTTTTTTTTTTTTTTTTTTTCATCATTACTGTCTTAGAAATCACCTTGAATTTATAAAACACTATCCACTTTCAACTCTTGATAGGGGTTACCACATTAGTAAAGTCTCAATATTTCCACCATTACATAAATCATTACTGACCACAGCACCATTGTCTCTTTTCGAAATGGCTCCACAGAACTCCAATAGCTCAAAAGAGCCCAACCCTTTTCTGTCCCAGGGCAGATGCCCCAAATAGCTCAACAGTACTCCAAACTTGCTTGCCACGGCTTCCAAATTGACAAAGCCTGTCTTGCAAGTGGCATCACTGTTAGATTATGAACTTACTCTTCTATGACACTTGTCACTAAAGTCAAGCCAAGCTTCCTCCTAGATCTGACAGGCCCCTTTGACACAGGGCACAGCAAGAATAAAGAAAACCCAAGACAGAAGATACATAAGCACAACTCACTGAAGCCTTCTACTGTAGGGGTGACAGCAGTCTCCTCTACCTAGAGTCACCTACTACAGCTACATTCAGCTTCTCAGTTCTGGTGACAGTATAACCTAAGGCCACTTCATGACAGGCTGAAAAGCTGATGCTGGGATGAGATCTGTGGCATTGATGGTTTCTAGGAATCTGATGTTATTCAGTGATTTCTTTAGCATCATTTATTTTAAAAAATGTTATAAGTATGTGTACATACAAACATGCACATGAGAAGAGGGTGTTTCCACAATTCTCCTAATTTCTTGTGATTTTCTGAATTTTTGTGCTAGCTTCATGAAAAGAATGAATTGACTCCATAGATATTTTATGCATATGTGTGGACGATTTTGCATTTCAGGTAATGTGTTATTCAATCTTTACAGACCTTGATTCTTGTCAACAACAAGATCAGCAAGATCAGCTCTGGGGCGTTCACACCTCTAGTGAAACTGGAAAGGCTTTATCTGTCTAAGAACCAACTGAAGGAACTGCCGGACAAAATGCCTAAAACCCTCCAGGAGCTTCGCGCCCACGAGAACGAGATCAGCAAAGTGCGGAAAACCGTGTTCAATGGACTGAACCAGATGATTGTCATAGGTACAGATCTGATTATAGCTTGAGGACCAGGCGCTAGGGTTCATGAATGGATTTCAAGTAAACCTTAGCTGTAAAAAGGGGATGGAGTCAGAGACTCGTGTGTCTGAGGGTTGTGTGAACAGCCGCCGCAGCTCGGGGAGAAATGGGACATTCTTCTTTGATGATCTGAGAACGTGAAGGGAAGACAGTATACTTGGTTATATGAGCAGGATGCAGGATGGACAGTGTTTAATCAGAGAGTTTTGGAGCAACCGTTCTATAGCGGAGAATTTTTGGGTACTGTTCACCTGTAGGTTATTTCCTTTCTAAAAATGTTTTATAAGGTTTTGGTGGGTGTATGATTATTAAATGTGATTTTACAATTGGCTTGCAAAATGATAGACTTAAATTCTTTAGCAACATTTAGGAAATTTATAACATAAAGTATGATTTATTAACACCAACTCAGCATTTCTGGGGAAATTATAAATAGTGCCATTGCTATTCTTTTTCCTAAATACTTATATTGTTTGTTTGTTTGATTGATTGATTGATTGATTGATTCATTCATTCATTCATTCATTCATTCATTCATACAGGGATCTATTGTATAACCCAATCTGTTCTTGAATAGGAAGTGATCTTCCTGCCCGAGGCCCATGAGTGTTGGGGCCCATGCCATCACACCAGTCTTTGTTTTAGTAGGACAAAGTTTCATTTCATTTTGATGTATCTCTAAAGAAAATAGTCTTTCCTTCTATTTTTTTTTAAATTTGTTTCTCAGTCAAGAAGTTGTTTAAAAGCTAATATTATTTTCCTAGAATCTTCACTGAAGCAGACACAGATATCCTGAAATATCCTCTAAGAGCCTCACACATTTTGTCTTCGTAGAACTGGGCACCAACCCACTGAAAAGCTCTGGAATTGAAAGTGGAGCCTTCCAGGGAATGAAGAGGCTCTCGTACATCCGCATCGCAGACACCAACATCACTGCTATTCCTCAAGGTGATAGGAAATTCTCCAAAAATAGTTTGAGAAACCAAATTCTAACAGTTTTGACATTAAGAAAATGATTGTGGAGATTTAAATTGGGATACATGTGGCAAATGTACCTTCAGTGAACTCTCAACTCCTGGAAGTGGTTCTTTTGGGCCTACTGGACTTTTGGGTTATGCAAATACAGGTAGACTTCTATAAAATCCCTTCTAAGAGGCCTGGTGGCCATGGTGCATACCTTTAATCCTAGCACTCGGGAGGCAGAGCCAGGTGGATCTCTGTGAGTTTGAGGCGAGCCTGGTCTACAGAGTGAGCTCCAGGATAGACGCCAAAACTACACAGACAAAGCCTGTCTTGAAAAACCAAAAAAGAAAAAAAATCCCTTCAAGATGTAACTTAAGGCACAGTAAGCTTGTATTCTGCATTTATGATTTCCTAAAGAAAAAAATACAGTTAATAAGAATGCATTAGTAATTTGTTTGAAAAAGCAAAGGAAAAGATTATACTCATACCTGGCAGTATCTCTGTAACTGAACCAAATTTTACTTTGATTTTCTAATACTGCAGGGAATTCTTGTCACTGCAAAACCTTCCATTCATCCATATCTCAATAAGGTGATCCAACTGCTGACTTAATTGTGGTCATCATAAAGAATGTAGACTTCAGAATCTTTACTTGGGTTCAAGTTGTCATTAACTGGCTCAAGGACTCTTAAATTCTTAGAGTTGGGGTCTCAAAATTAAGTAGAACATATGGGTCTAGATAAGGAAGGGACTAATATTGCCTTCTATTGCTCTTCGGAAATGTGTTAAAGTTTTAAGCTTACATACACAGAGTACGCCAGAGACATATAAATGAGGAAGAGACACTTTCCTTGTGCCAACCAGAGCCGGAACACTGAAGGGTGATCAATGTCGTCACTGCTGCATCTGCTGCCACACTGAACCCTGTCCTGGTGAACCAGCAAAGGCAGCAAAACACCTAAAAGAAGTGCCTTGAACTTCACGTTCCTCCCTCCTCAAAGTTCAGTCTCACCAAAGTCACTGCATATTTCCCGCCTGTCCCTCACCCCTGCCCTCTTCAGCACAGGTGCCTTTCTCTGGAACTGGGTATTAGGTGCAAAATCTCATCTATAGGAAACACTGGTTATTTTTAGATCATAGAAAGCTTTCTGAAAACCCTTGCCTACATCAGTCTTTTTATACAGAGGGTGGTTTTGGTGCACTGCAAAATAACTATTGAGATAGACAGGTACATACATACATGCATTACAGACATGCACACACACAGGTGTGTTAAATGATAGATTAATGAGTATGACAGCTAAACTAGATAAGCACATATTTATTCATAACTTAAAAAAGTGCGTTTGTTTTGAGTCTGTAATTTCTTGCTTGCAACAAATGCTCTTTTTATATGAAGCATAGGGAAATTCAATATATATGTTCACATAAACTCGATTAATTATGGATCAAAAATACTTAAAAGATTTTTTTCTTTTCTAGTGGCAAACTATTCCTGCCACTATTCCCAATATGGCATAGTGTAACAATTGTTCACAACACATTTAAATTGTATTAGAAATTACAAGAGGAGGTAATTTAGAGAATGAAGACACATATGCATATATTTTATGCAAATATATTATTTATACAATGGAGTTGAATAACTGCAAATTTTGCCTTACCCAGACAGTTTGCACCAATCCTCCAGATACAAAGTGACAAATGCATGTATGTATACCTACACACACAAATGTAAATCCATATGTACTACACTATATATGGATTATATAATATATATACAGTGAACTATATATATATATATATATATATATTTAATGAACTATACCCAATATATCCATAATATCCGTAAGCTGTAGGAAATGAAGCAGTTGAAAATTTCCAATCACTTGCTGCCGCACGTCACTTGCATTAGGGACAAATTTTGGCTTTGACTTTACTGTCTTTCCTAATGCATGCTCCAAAATGTCTCTCAGTGATAAATTTCATCATTTAGTGTCCATTTCCCTTTACTTTGTTTCTGTCCTCTCTGTCCTGTGAACAAATTCTCAACACTTCTGGCTTGTTTGTATGGACTTTCTCACAATCAAACAAAACTTACAATACAATTAATTAAGCGCCCACAAGTGCTAGATTTTGTGTCAGACATATTTCATGGATTGAGGGGTCCCTATATAGTAGTATTGTCCCGGTTATAACAAGAAAATCCAGGCTCAGAAAGTTGAAGGAAAGAGCCGGATCTTAGAGATGAGAATTGGTGGAGTTGAGATTTCGATGGAAGACCTCAGAGTTCACAGGATCAATTATTTGACTTAGGTCTTCTTCCTTATGCACATATATACATATACATCTATATATACATGTACTTTTCTAATTTGTGAGTTTGTCCTTCTTAGGCTGGGTTTCTTATTCCTGAATATCACTAGATGCCTTATTATCTTTTCTCCCATAAGTCATGAAAGTGCAAAGTCAATATAGTATAGAGATTATAATATTGTAAATTTGAGTAAGAACAGCCCAGTAAAGGGTATAACACAGTCTTGCAGTTATTCTTTGACTTTAGGCTAAATATTCACATTTGTAATACACGAGTTTAGTCAACTACCAACGTAAGTACTAATATCAAGTACATTCTAGCATTGCCATGAGGCTTACTAGAGAAACGTGGGGCTTGTACTGTATAAGTAAAACACCTATACCAAGCTGATCTTTGTTTATTTTGCCTCCAAAATGAAAAGTTAAAGGAAAAAAATATATCACTAGAGAACAGATTCTTTGGCCAAGTATCACTGTGGGGAAGGATGATGAGGATCATTTTAAATTGAATTATCTGCAATAATGCAACCTTTTCCTTCATATTCAAACTTCTTCCTGGCTCCAAATTTTGGGAAACTGAGATCCTGGAAAGAGGCATTTAGGAGCCAAGACTCAGTAATAGAGGAACAATTTAGTGGTGTTCCACTGGCACTGCTTAAAAAACAACAGCAACAACAAAACTTCATTGAGTTAGAGAGGGAAGGAGGCATCTCGGATTTGCTTTATTAAATACACTCTAGTCACACTTTCAGGAGGACTTTTAAATTTTTATTTATTTATGTCTAGAAGATGCCAGTGGTTGAAATATCTTATTACAAAAGTAGTTGTGATTTCATAATATTTATTCATGAGAAAATTTCAATTATAATTTAATTTCCTCTGACTTAGAGAATGCTATTTTAAATTCCCCAATCTACATGGAAGAATAGCACACTTCCTGTTTAAAACTTTTAAATTTATAACTTTTAGTCTCTGTTTCCTTAATAAGAAAAGGAATTGATTTTCATTATTTTTAGCATTGAGAAAATTAATGTCGTTGAGAAAAGTAACATGGTCCATGTTTGGTACATAACAGAGACAGGGGCAAGTAGAAGTTTGCTTATTTATTTATTTCTTCATGTTTTCATAGTATCTGATAATTAAAGCATTCATCTACAAACAACCTTAATAATTTTAAAACCAACATATAAGAATTATAGCAATAAATACAATCATTAACATAATTTGGTATGTGTAATGCAAATTTTATAGCAATGAAATCTGTTATTTCCTTATTATGTGTCTTTATAGACAAAGAAAAGTAAAACTTACTTCAACCAGGTACTAGATCTACATGCATCCATTTACTGTGTTCTTTGAAACTGTTGTTATTCTTTACAGTGGAACACTGAATTTTCAACAGCCATATAAACACACAGTCCTATATAAACACATAGCAGACACAAAAAAAATGAAAATAAATTCAAATATTGCTTATTATTTACATTACTAAATCTTTGGAAATAGCAACCATTCATGAAGTATTGTTGAGAGTTTAGTGGCCCTTGGGATGCCAGATTATTTATCCAGGTCTCTACGAATGTCAGGTTACTTATTATAGGGCTCTTCACAGCCCTCTTACAAAGAAACAGTCTGGATGTAGTAGGGCCGTGTAAGCCAGAGGTTCTCAACCCATGGGTTGTGACATTTCTTTCACAGTGGTCACCTAAGACCATCAGAAAACACAGCTATTTACATTACAATTTGTAACAGTAACAAAATTACAGTTATGAAGTAGCGATGAAAATAATTGTGTGGTTGGAGGTCACCACAACATGAGGAACTGTATTAAAGGGTCACAGCACTGGGAAGGTTGAGAACCACTTACATTGTACGTTTTTGCCATTGCTGCACAGTCATGGTGCAGAGGCATCCAACACTTACAGAGAAGTCACGTCAAAGGCCCAACATCAGCACAGTACACCAGTGCTTGTTATGACGAATACTTGTAAATGACATATCTGCTTCCATTTATATACAGACTTCGCTGATAACACTGATGCAGAAACCTTCCATTACAATTCCAATGTTCACCTCCTCATTTTGTCCGACACCCCAATTGTTCATAAAACAGCAGCAGTGTGAGCCCACTGACACAAGTGGAAAGAGCAGTAAGGGCTTCGGCGTGTGACTTCCATCCTCCGGGTACCAACAGAAAAAAAAAAAAAAATCTATCACGTGATGTAAAGAGTTCATAATTTTATCTAAGTCCCTCTCAGGTAGAAGCAGTCAAGTGTCACATCCCTTTAAAGTGTGTATTTGTTATCATAAAAAGAAAGAAGGAAAAAGATGAAGCCCAAGATGATTTGAAATGGTTTTTAGAAATCGACAGTATGCGTCCCCATGGAAAGACGTTCTGTGTGTATGATGCCTCTCGGCTGAGCCAGCATCTGTTTGCATGTTCCAGGTCTCCCTCCTTCTCTCACTGAACTGCACCTGGATGGAAACAAGATCACCAAAGTTGATGCATCCAGCCTGAAAGGACTGACTAATTTGGCTAAGTAAGAAAATGTATTACTTCCTATCAAAATGATGGGGGGGTGTTATTCATCTTTAGAAGTATGACGCTTTACCTATTTTTCAAACTATCACAAGTTAAAATATTTTCAAAGCAAAATTCCAGTTAATCTGTTGCACTCTTGACAAAAGTCAATGAACTATTACAATTACTATAGACAACAAGCTTGATAATATATTTTGTGGATATTTTGTTGTTTATAGATCTTTTGTAAAGGTATTCAATTAAAAAATGAAATGTCCATTTAGTATACTCTAATTTAGCGTTATCAAGGAGAAAGTTAAGAAAACTATAACAAGTTAATTCAAATTTTAGAATGTATTCAAATGGCATCTATATGAATATCGAAATATTACTTTCAGAATAACTTCAAAGAAATTCTCTAACCACTGTTCTCTGAAGGACTTGAAAGAAAATGTCATTACACATTTACTGCAGGCTCACAAAAGTATAAATTCTTTTTTTTTGTGGCCCTGCCTATCTGTATTTTTTTCTTTTTTACATCACCAGGTATCACTTTCTAACTTGGTTTCAAACCCCTCTGTATTTAAAACTTGGCTACATAAGAAGAAGCAAGCTGATTTAGGAGTCTTCAATGAATACTTTCTTGACATGAGTATTGCTGAATATTCCACAGGGCGTGTACCTGCTGTAACATTATGCCAAGTCAACATGGTAGATGAATGAATACCCAGAGCATATCTCTTTACCATTGAGAAATACTAGTGACCAAGTCAATAATAAGGTGCCTTTCCCTGTTTCTATGTATATGTTTCTATGTCTCCAAATGGTCCAGCAGATGGGGAAGAGAAAGAGTAAATACAGCATTATAAATATAGCTATTCATTTCCCTGGTATCTGAAGTAATAAGAAATACTCCATGTAGAAAAATTTAACCCTAGTTTCTGATATAGAAATCATGGTTCACAGTAATATTATATCATGTATCACCTATCTTTCTTTATTGATTACCTTCTTTATTGAATACTTTCTAGCTGCAGAAGAATGTAAGTAGATATTGCATTATTTATTACATTTACCATTAGGATCTTATTTTCATATTATGATGATGGTGATGATGATGATCAACATCAACATTATAAGTGGTAAATATTTTAAACCTCTAAGAATGGCAAATCATTCACAATATATGTGTTTCTTTAGAAAAGAAGTTTGTGTTATATAAAAACCAGTAAAGAGATTCTGGCATTCTAAACTTTGATATTGATGACATGTGTTTTCTTAAACAGAAGCTTAAAGTACTAATACATTATGAAAAGACTAATAAAAAATTCAGTTTTCTTGGTAAGTGGATGACGAATTCCATTTAATTTCTATTATTTATAGGGTCAAGTTTCCTAATTCTTGAATGTATCAAATCCATTTCCTTTGGAATCCAGAGAAAATTCTTCATTAAACCATCAAATCACTGTGTCCCCTATTATTATTATTCAGTGATGTTTGAACACACCAAATGAGTTGGTGTTGAAAATTAAAAAAAAAAAAAAGAAAAGAAAAAGAACATCTTTTCATGGCAGAGTTCCAGTTTATTATCAGGGCTGTGTTGAAATAAATTACCACACATCACTCTTCTGAAGTACAGAACATAAATAAATATACACACACATGTCCATATATAGTTATATACATATATATACATATACATATAGATGACATACATATACATGTGTGTCATCATGCGCTTTATTAGTAGAAATATTTTGCAATGTTCAATATCTTTTTTGAGGTTTTTCACTGTCCTTTTTAATTCATGGAGAAATTTAGATTCTCAAAACACCTGTTGATTAAATATATAAACAAGTACTTTAAAATAACATTAATCTTGAAAAAGTTATTTGGAATTATATAGTATAAAAATATTGTAGTGCAAAATTGATAATGGGGACTTGGAATGTCATGAGGTATAGGAGCCACAATTCTGAAGTGAAAATGAGAAGGCCATAAATAATAAATGGGCATCTAAGATGAGGAGAAAATCTAAATGTTCTCAGCCAAAATGCCAGTTTAATAATCAGTAGTTAAGATAGTCAGTGATGCTATTTGTGTACTAAAATCTGCACATTTTAACTATTACTTCAAAATAAAGCCAGGACCATACTTGGGAGGTTTTATTTATGTAAGGCCAGCATCTGAGTTACAGTGGGCTCAAGCCTTGGACCTACCTGAAGGCAAAGGAAATCATTCAGCAACCTCCAGACCATTGCTTTGCATGGGAAGACACTTGATAAACATTCTCCTCGTCCCCTGCAGCTGTTAGATGTCTTTCATTATTCTGTGGCCTCATCCTGGTATCTGCCCTATGGATTAACAGCTTTCTGCTTTGGGTGGTTTTGTCCCTAGAATGTTTAGTGAATTAGTCATGCCTCCAAGCCAACTTCTTCTGGCTTGGAATCCCATTAATATCATAGAATCTTCATTTGTTATGTCTTTAATTTAAGACATATGAACCAAAACCTCCACCAAATGAAACTTGTAAAGCATAGAGAAATGACTCAGATGTCTGAGTGGGAGGAAGTGAAACTCACACCAAGCTGATCCAGATTTTCACTAAAGGGTCACTAGAGAACTTGTTTTTTATCCAAGACAGCACACTAATTCTATTTATTGTTCTAGAAGGTAGGATTACCTTCTTACCTTTGTTCTTTACCAAATGAATTTGCATGTTTATTACATGTAGAAATCAATTCATGGTTATTTGTTGACTATGTCACATTCTACACTAATTCTATGTTAGGACTTGATTTACACTACAAGACAGTTTCTATTTCAAAGGAGAGGAATGGAATTAATCAAGTCATAACATTGCCTTTTATATTTTCCAAAATGATTTCAGAATGCTACAGAAGAATTTTTATTAGAGGTATCCATTCAGGAGTCTCAATAAAAGTCATTCTGAGCTGAGATGTTGAGAATAGGCTTTTAGGGTGATGGAGATGATTCTGTTGGTCAAGTCAATGTTGTTCATCATGATTACTTGAGTTGGGGTTCCCTATATAAAAACCTAGGCATCGTGGCATTTACCCTGGAAGAAAGAGACAAAGGGATCCCAGGAGCTTGCTGACTGGCTAGTTTTGACAAATTGGTGATCCCATGTTTAGTCAAAGACTATCTCAAAAACTAAGGTGGAAAATTATGGAGGAGGATAACCAGTGTCGATATCTGGCCTCTAAACCCATGCATACACATATATATGCTCATGCAACTTGGCACACACCTCATGCAACTACACGCACACCTGCACACGTACATGAACAAACATGCAGAGAGAGAGAGAGAGAGAGAGAGAGAGAGAGAGAGAGAGAGAGAGAGAGAGAATAGTTTTTGTCTAGGCTCAGAAAAGTGAGAAACAGCCAGTGCAAAAGCAAGAAATGCATGATCAACTGCTCAATTACCTACAGTCTATAAGAAAGGGATTCCTGACTGCTGTGCACACTATTTTTTTCTGTTCTCTTCTGCAGGTTGGGGCTGAGTTTCAACAGCATCTCTGCCGTAGACAATGGCACTCTGGCCAACACTCCTCATCTGAGGGAACTCCACTTGGACAACAACAAACTCATCAGAGTGCCTGGTGGGCTGGCGGAGCATAAGTACATCCAGGTAATGCAAAGCCATTCCTACTTATGAGGATCATCTGAAGAGGAATCTCCCACTGTGATTCTGGGAGGAAGGGAAGTCTCCCCGGGAATAGTTTTTAGTGTCATAGCTCTCTACCATAACAAAATCCCATGAGCTAGAGGGTTGAAAAAAATTCATGGCCTAAGATCAGAATGCTAGCATGGCTAGGTTCTGGTGAGGGCCTCACCCAGCTATTGAACTCCAGATGTCAGCTCTTAGTCTCACGAGACCGAAAGAGAGTGTCTTCTTGTAAGGACAGTAATCCCATTTGAGACTGGTCACTTTCTAAAGGCCCATCCCCTACCCCACATTATTGGGATGACAGTCTTAAAACACAAATTCAGGAGGATACAAATTCAAGCTACTGCATAGAAAAAAATAACTTTAAATATTGTCACATATACATTCTTATTGTATAGAAAACATGCCTAACTTATTAATTTTTAAAATAACTATACCTTGACTATATAAAACTCACTGCTAAAATTAATGTCCCTTATGAAGTAGGCTGGCTTGAAGTCATAGATTTGTGTAACAAATACCAGTTGTATGAGGCAATGATTACGTAAGTGACTTAGAATAAACTAATTTTAACTGTACGCTAAAGCAGATTCAACAGCTGATAAAAACAATGTATTGAGTTAAGTTTATACAAATTATCAAATTACATAGCTTGGTAAAGATAGAAATACAAGAGCCAGTAGTCCATTGGGTCTACTTTTGTGTCTATAAATCCAAAAGTGAATGACATGTATATTAAGTGATGGCAAAAATAATTCTATATAGTAAAAGACAGACTTATAGTGCTACCTTGAGAATCTAAAGCAAAAATGTTTATTCAAGCTACTAAAAAAATCAGTACTTTTTAATTTGTCTTATGTCCATCACTATTTTTCTATTTTTTTCAGTGGTTTTTTTTTTTTTTTGGAGGGAGTGTTGTTCTCCCTCCCTCCCTCTCTTCCTTTCTTTTTTTCTTTTGATTGTTTGCTTGAGACAGGATCTTCCTATGTAGCCCTGGCTGTCTTGGATCTCACTCTGTAGACCAGGCTGGCCTCAAACTCACAGAGATCCGCCTGCCTCTGCCTCCTGAGTGCTGGGATTAAAGGCATGTGCCACTGCCACCCAGCTCATTTTTTTTTAACCTTTTTGCATTTAAATAGGTGTTAAGTTCAGCCACTGTGTCTCAGAAACAATATTTTGACCCCCCCCCCCTTTTTTTAGGTAAAATAACATAATATCTAAATGTTGCAGAAATGTCAACACGGGTCTCATCTCCCTTTTGTTGTTGTTCAGTTGAAGCAAACTAAAGTCCACCTGACAGCAAATCTGACATTTACTGGGTTTAGTAAGTGTTTGACATAAATGTGAGCAAGAAGCTTGACATGTTTTCTTGAGTATTTATTGTTTTCAGCAGGGTGGGAGTGGATTGATTTTTTTAATAATAGACTTAGCCTTGACAATACTAGCTACACTTTTTATTGGCAAAATTTTCCTTGTGCTTAGTTTTATTTTTTTGGTTCCACATTCACCTTCCTTATTCCTGTTTTTCTCATCAAATTAGCACACACAATAGAGATCATGGAATTGCTTTACTAGGATCATTAAGGGACGAAACTCAATAGGAAACAGTTGTCCAGTTGATGCCACTTCCTGTAATGTTGCTTCATATATCTCCACTCTGAGCTTCCAGATGTTGTATACCTTTTTTTTTTGTGAGTCACAGACAAAGATAAGTAAGCCCGATGCTTTGAAGTCTGTTGAATTTAAGGAAATAATTCCATAGTAACACATATGTGGAAAGTAGTGTTCTCTGGTTTTTCTCCCTAATTTTTAGTACCTGGATCCTGTTTACTTTGCTCCTTCAAGATCCTAAGGATTTCACATATATTATTACTTTTTCAATTATTTTGCAAAATTTATAAATATTTATTAATTTTAATATGTTATTAATTCTTTGACAATTTTATGCACTGATGCAAGGTATTGCGCATATATGTATTTTATTTGTGTGATAACTCTCCTCCCTCTAACTCCCCTATGTCCATATCCCACCCCTCAACCTCTCAAGCATCATGTCCTCTCTCTTTCTTTCTTTCTTTCTTTCTTTCTTTCTTTCTTTCTTTCTTTCTTTCTTTCCTTCCTTCTCTCTCTCTCTCTCTCTCTCTCTCTCTCTCTCTCTCTCTCTCTCTCTCTCTCTCTCTCTCTTCTGTATAAAGCACAGTCTAAGCTTGGACTTAAATTCTAAAATAAATTCATGGACCATCCACTGGAACATTGTTAATTTAGTAGGAACCATTCAGTGGAAGATGGTCACATACTCTTATAGAAAACCAAGATATAGAAAGTTGGGGAGGGATGTAGCTGGAGAGCTTCTCTCCAGGTCCCACCAAGCCCCCGCAGTCCCACAACCCACATATAAAATAATCACTCAGACGCTTACATTACTTAGAAACTGTTGTTTGTCCCACCTATACTTTCTGCCTGGCTACTGGCCTATCAGTGTTTTATTTATACAGAGTGATATCCACAGCAGAGGGACAAGAATATGACCAAGTTATATTGTCTGAAACTGTATAAAGTAAATTTTAAAAAAAGAAAAATTGAATCTTCCTGCCCAGCAGCCATCAATGGTCAATAGCTAGGTGGGAGCTTATGCGCCTCTCCCCTCCCCATGTAAAAGACTTCACTGGCTTAATCCTGTGCAGGAAACCACAACTGTTGTGATCTCATAAGTACAAAAGCCCTGTTATGTTCAGAAGACACCATTTCACCCCTTTCTGCCCAGACCTCTGGTTCTTTCCACACCCTCCTCTGCAATGTTTCTTCAGCCTTGGGAGTGGGTGGGGTGTGATATCAGTATTGTATTTATGTCTGAAACTGCCTAGAGCTTTATACTCTGCACTGTGACCAGTTGCGATTTTCTGCATTAATTGCCATCTACTGCACAAAGAGGTTTCTCTGGTTCAAACTGAGACAACATCGACCTATACAGTCCTCCCATTACTACAGCACTGTTTTAGAGAGCGTGTTTTCTCCCCAGATTTCCCTCTCAATAATTTTAGTTTACATCTACTATGTTATTGATACAGAATTGGCAATGGAATGTGGAATAAAAGTGATGTAACCTTCTTGTCTTAACAGGGGGTAGGGTGTTCACATTTACCACTAAGGAAGACATCACTTGGAACTGTTTTGCAAATGCTCTTTATCAAGTGACACAGCACCCTTCTATTCCTAGCTTAGCCGGAATTTTGAACACTTTCTTCTTTGCAAGAATTGTCTGTGCTTGTCGAGATGATGTTTTGTATTTCATTGTTAATACAGTGTATTAAATTAATTCATCCAAGTTGTTAAAACAGTTTTATATCCTTGAGATAAATCATTCTTGGAAATAGTATTCAGTCCTTCTGTACATAGTGAAATACAGCTTCTTAATATTTCATTCAATATTTAAAAAACTTTTGTTTATTTGTCTACAATTTTCTTTTATAATTTTGTCTGGCCTTTGAATTAGAAAACACCAACCTGATAGGATGTGGAATCTGCTTCTTCTTGTTCATGGTCTATTGCTTGTCATATTCCTTGACATATTCTTCTCTCATTTTTGGCATGAGCTATCAATTCTTACTAAGTGTTATTTGCTTTTCTTGACAAGTTCTGCTAGAATAGAGGATAGTAATAAAAATATAACATTTTCAAAATGTAAGAATTCTAAAAGTATTATCAAAATGATTGCTTTGGTTTTAACAATACTCTTTCCTGATTTTAAATGTTACATACCATTGTCCCTTTAAGTAAATACACGAATAAGGGCTTTTTAAATACTGCACAGATATGGATTTCCCTGCAGGTAACAGATTACAAATCCTCACTTGAAAATCATATTTCTAGCGTCTTTACTTCAAATTTATTTTGAATTATCTCACTTTATAGCCTAGCCTGCCCTCCAACTCGTGAGCCTCTTAACCCACCACCTAAGCATTATGATTGTCGGGGTGTTTCATCATGTCTGGTTGGTGTCTCTTTAGTTTTTAAATAAATCTGGTATCTAGTGACACTAAGAAAATGTATGAACAAATTACCATTGTATTAAGCATGGCAACAAAATGTATTTTATAAAATGTTCTCATGAATTTAAAATTCAATATTTTTAGAGTAGGGTTTGTAAATTAAATATCAGCAGAGTATGATGTTGGTACTTTCTTGTAACCCCAGAATTAGAGACGCTGAGGCAGGAGAATTGAAAACTTGAGGACAATTGTCTCAAAAACAAAAAAATCAAAAGGAAAACCTTTTTAAGCCTACCTTTGTAAATGCATACTTAAGTATACTTTGGAGTTTGTGTTTCTTTATTTAAATTCTAACGTGTAAATTTTCCTTTATTGTTCAGTTTATTACACATTACTTCTTCCCATAAATCTTTATTAAGTGGTTTAGTTTTATATTTTTGCTCTACAGGTTTGATAGTCAATGTAGACTGTGTATGATAAATACATATCCAATATATGAAATAACCCCCATTCAGTCACTGTGTTTCTTAACTATCTCCTTTCTACAGCAGGCACTGGAGATGTAGCCATGAGCAAAGGGAACAGCTTCTTCCCTCATTAAACTTTTGCTCTAGAAAGGAAAAACAGAGAAAGCCCATTACATTGCATAGTGATAACTGCTATGAATAAAGATAGACGTAGCTCTGAATTAAGAATGGCAGATAGGGATAATGAGAGAAGGCATGTCTGATAGGAGAAAAACGAGGCAGTCAACCTGCAGATGCCTTAGGGCAGTTACTGCAGGGGAGGAAGCCTGTGTGCGACACTGGACTGGGCTTGGACAGTGACAGGATAAGATACAGGCTTGGAGCAGAATGGTGTCAGACTGTAGGATGGGAAGGTCCTGATGAGAACTTGCTTCCTCCCCCACTCTCCCCAGGAAAAGACAAGGTGTAATTTTCACCTTCTCCTGTTTTTGCGACATGGATCGTCTTTGAAATTTACCTTTGGACTGCCCTTTTTTGTTGGTGGTGTTGGTTGGTGGTGGTTAGTTTTAAAGTTCCTCTGGGATGTAAGATTTTTAAAAAGTGGACTTCTGAAATACAAAGGAGAAAGTAGGTGGAACAACCAGCGGTTTCAACAGTTGAGGAGGGCCTGGAAACTTAGGCTGGACTGTCCGAGCAGACATGAGGAGGACCACTCGATGATGCACTTTGAAGATGAGAGAGCAGAGCTGGATGATGGGGTAGAGAGTCCATCTGGAAGCCGAGTGCAATTGTAATGTTTCCAGCCTGAGCATCTAGAAGGATTGGGGTGAAATTTACAGAGACAGAGGAAGGAAAAACAGCTTTTGAGAGGAAGGCAGGAAACAGAATTTGGTTTGAGGAGTCACAATGTATTCATATCAAAAGGTCCAAATTAAAAGCAGTATTTATGTGAAGAACCTCAATACACATACGGAGAGAATAATCCTTCTGCACTATTTCACGTTACAGGTTGTCTACCTTCACAACAACAACATCTCCACAGTCGGGTCAAACGACTTCTGCCCACCCGGCTACAACACTAAGAAGGCTTCGTACTCCGGAGTGAGTCTTTTCAGCAACCCTGTCCAGTACTGGGAGATCCAGCCATCCACCTTCCGATGTGTCTATGTCCGTTCTGCCATTCAACTCGGAAACTACAAGTAACTCCCAACCAGCCTCATTTTTATAATCTGGCAAAGAAAAAAAAGAAAAACCAGAAAACAGTCTGTCAATATCATTACTAAAAGGAAAAAAAGAAAAGAAAGCTAAATGCTGGAAACTCAAGCATATTGTGGATGCCTTTTCCACACAATCTATTATGCATCAAGCCAAATATGCAGATTAAATAATTGCCTACAATAAAAGTATTTTGCCTGCAATATTCAGAATCATTTTTAAAAGTTTCTGTAGATGTGAAAGGAGCTATCAAAACCTTATGTAACTACACAGGTCAACCATTTAGTAATGCTTTTAAAAGAACCAAATATGAAGTCTTTTGTAATTCATAGAGCTAAATTAACTCTTTTGACATAAAGGCAAATGCCAAACTCTATCAATGTATTAATCTACTTTATTGTTGGTAAAGCCTCATTTGAATACGTAAATTCAATACAGGCTGTGTAAAATTTCACTGTCATTATATTGGAAAAATAAAATTTAAAAAATGCATTCAAAATGGGTGTTTTATAAATCTTTAAGTCTAAACATTCCTGAAATTTCTGGGCAGTTGACAATAATAGCATATATTTGCAAATTCTTAGCCTTTCCTCTACTCTTTATATTTACATGTGAGAGTGGAAATGAGTATTTTCTACATTTAGTGTTAAGCTTATAAATCAGGAAGCAGATTTGGTTTCATTAGCATACAGAACTCATATTTCCCACACTCATTTATGAAATCAGTTTCAAAAGAACTATATGCACCATCGGGCTGCTTGTCTAGACATTTGTGCATTTACTCATGTACTGGAAATAGATACTGCCGTCAGTTAGCTGGTAACCTTAGGAAAGTATTTTTGAGTTGAGTTTTGAGATGGCTATTGAATCAGGCAGTTAAGCATGTCTCAGGAGTGGGCTGCTGGGCTTAGAGAATTTATGACTTGGAATGTTTGGGCCATCAAAACCTAGTGGAAAAGTATGCAAGAACAGTCTGGTCCTGCTGCAAAGCTAGACTTCTTATGGTCAGCAATTGTAAGACAGCAAATTAAACCCGGCTTTAACCACACAGGGTGTGTGCCCATTATTCGGCATGAGCCTTCCGGTTCTCTTCAGTTGGAGCTCCCACCGGCTTCCCCTCCTTCTCTTTCAGCTCTGTTCCCTTTCCTTTCCCAGGCTGGCTTCCCTTATGACTGTAAAGGATGGGCTCCAACTGCTATTTTCCCTCCTCTGAACAGACAAGCATATCATCTCAGAATGTCTAGAATTCGTTGCAAGTTCCTTGCTAATTCTTACATGTCAGTTCCGAATCTCTGTAGAGTGGATATTAATACCAGTTTTTGGAGACAAAAACTGAGGTTGAAACTTAAAAGCTTCCCCATCAAAAACTATGATTTTTGCTCCTTTTGGCTTTTTCAGCCATCCTGAGTGTTATTTTCCCTCTCCCCTCCCTCTCCTGCATTGCTATCTCTCCCTGATAACACTCCTCCTCCAATCTTTTCCATTCCCCCCTTCAAATCACTTGTGTCCTGTTAGTCCCCTTCCAAGTACTCCTCCCCATGCCCTGCCATGGTCCCCTTTTTACTTCCTTGGATTTTGTGGTAATTCTAAGTTCTGCACTCACATCTGAAGATTTGGAGCTGGGAGCCACAGATGAGAGAGAACATGAGATACATGTCTTTCTGGATGTGGGTCACTTCACTCGATATGATCTCCTCCAGTTCCATCCATTCATCTGCAAAGTTCATGATCTAATTGTTCTTTTCAGATGAATGGTGTTCCTTATGTACCACATTTTTACCCATTCACCACCAGAAGGACTGTTGTTTAGGTTGTTTCCATTTCTCAGCGATTGTGAATAGGACATCAGCAAACATGATTGGTCAATGTTCCACTGCATCTGTAGAGTAGAATGTCGAGTCATGTGAGAAGGTATCAAAAAGTGGTATAGCTAGGTCGTGCGGTGGAATGAATTTTAGTATTTTGAGAATTTTGAGAGTGGCAGCACCAGTTTGCATTCCCATGCACAGTGAATGAGGGCTCCCTTTTTTACATCTTCTGTAGCATTTTTTCTCAGTTGTTTTGTTAATCTTAGCCATTCTGACTGGGGAAAGAATAACTTTCAAAGTTGTTTTGATTTTTGTTTCCTTAGTTGCTAAAGGTAACTTTTAAAAATAGCTCTTAGCCATTTTACTTCTTTTTCTTTTTTCCTCTTTTCTTTCCCTTTTCCTTCCTTCCTTCCTTCCTTCCTTCCTTCCTTCCTTCCTTCCTTCCTTCCTTCCTTCCTTCTTTCCTTCCTTCCTTCCTTCCTCCCTTTCTTTCTCCTTTTCTTCCTTTCTTTCTTTTTTTGGAGGTGGTGGTGGTGGTGGTGGTGTGTGTGTATATGGTCTTGTTGTGGTTGTAGTGCTTTACATATACTTTGGAAACACTATACAACTGAGCTACATCTCAAGCCTAGAGGATGCTTATGAGGTCAGTATAGTTGCAAACTTGTCAACTGCCTCAGCTTTACATATGTTGAGGTTACAGGTGTATGCCAACTTTGAATTTGGATTCCAAGTTCCAAGCAAAAAGAATCCAAAGAAGCAGATGGTTGTACGGTCTACATGACCCAGGGAGCAGGCCAGTGATCAGCCTCATGATTCCCTGTCCATTCATTAAAGATCACCAAGGCATACACTATGAAGAGAACAGAGTTCATTTCCCCAGTAAGAATAGAGACATCATCAGTATAAAAATATCCCTCCTCCATATCTTTCCATTCAAACTTCACATGCTATTCCCATTGATTTCTTCATTTATGAGAAAATATGCAAGGACGGGCCATAGAAGATGAAATGCAAGAGTGCAGATGTGATTATGACATCTAGATATGTTATTTCTTATTCTGAGAGGTCTCTGTTCAAATCCATAGCCTATTTTTTGATGTATCATTTAGTTTTCTATTATTTTCTTTTACATCTTTATATATTCTGAACATTAATTCACTGTCAGAGGCAGAGCTAGCAAAGTTTTTCCACTCCCTATGTGGACTTCCTCTTCACTCGATTGCTTCTGTATCTGTGCAGAAGCATTTAATTTTTATGAGGTTCCATTTGTTAATGGTTTGCCTTAATTCCCAGGCAAATGAAGTTCCATTCAGAAACTCTTTTCCTACATCTCTATCTCATCAGAGTTAGTTGGTTGTATTTCGGGTCTTACATTAATGTCTTTAATCCATTTAGAGTGAGATTTTGTACAATACATATAAATAAAAGTGTATGCAGATATATTTAACTGAAGTTAGGCCTCTTGGACTGACAATGCTCTCCTCAAGATCCATAAACTATCTCATAAAACCCTGGTACCAGGCCTGAGAAACTCTTTAAAGTTGTTGTTTAGGATAATCCACAAAACTTCCAAAACAATGCCTTGCCTTAGTTTCCTTCTGGAAGTTAAAAGTATATCCTTATTGTTGAAGAATCCATGTATTCAGGCACAGGACCTGGAGGCTCAGAGCCATATCTGACCTGAAAGCTTCCTGGCTGAGTATTAACTTTCATAGTCCCAGAAGATGCTCTGGAAGCTATCAAGAGAAGGAAGCAAAAGTTCTACCCAGCTGTGAACCCACAGACCTCAATGACCAGGATTCCAAGATGTCCCTGAATGTGCAATGCTGGCATTCCTTCTTAGTGGTAACCAGCATCTGTCTGACTGAAGTTAAGAAACACATAATATGAGGGAAGTTGTGCTGAATACTGGGAACTAGTCAAAGACATGGGACTTGTGAGGTCATGAACTTAGAGGAGAATCTACTTTCATCACTTTACTAAACCAGCATAATTCCTAACTTTATTCTCAACATTTATACCCACAGACAAGTATAGTTCCCAGTGGAAAAAGCATTTCTTTGCAACAGAAAAAAAAAGTCCAATACAGAAAACCAGGACTGGTCACCATTCAGAGATTGATGGGGGGGAGCCAAGTACCAGTGAATATATTTGCAATACAATTCCTGTTCTTAACGCTGCTCAGAAAACATTACAGAAGAGGGGTCAGAAAGAATGTTGAAGCCAGAGGCCTGGGGAATCTTCTGTGAGACTGTGTCTACTAGAAATAAAAGGGAAACATCACCACCAAGGATACTCCAATCTAAATAAAACTTGAACAATGACAACACCAATAGACACGATAACACAGAAAAGGGGAAAAATCTCATGGACTCCATCTATAAACAAAAAAAAAAACTATAGTTGACTAAGGGATGTTGAGAGTGAGAAAAGTCAGCTTCCTCCATCTATGAGCCCATTGATTCTCCAATACCACGTAGTCAGCCTTGAAATCATGTACATGTGAGCAACAGTGAGTGGACTAAGAAGATGGTATTTATATTTTTATGGGTGTGTGTGTATGTGTGTGTATGAGCGTTAACAAGAACAACTAAAGAAGAAGATACAGGATATTTGAGAGGGGGTAGGAATAGAAGGAGCTGGAATAAGAAAGGGGAATGGCGGAAAATGATGTAATTATGTCTTAATTCTTGAAAAGTATGATAAACTTCCTCAGAGTCAAGTACCAAGAAAGTCTGGTAGCAGTACCTTCTTTAGTTTTATATTCAAAGGTTCCCAGAAAAGAAATTATTCTAGAAGGCTGAAAGGAAGATGTATTAATGAAGGGACTATTGTTAAGTGTGCTCAGCTTAGTTTCTTGAATCTAAACACAACCAAAAATTAGATGATGGGGTGTCTTAGTCTGGGCCATGGTACAAATAGCTACATGGACAGGAGAGGCAGCTGAGCCTCTGTAGCCAAAGAAGACAATAGTAGGGAACGAACCCAGGTGAGCTACGATCCTGGGAGGGTTCTACTTCTACCACAGTGTAAACCTGATGCATACTACTTACTTCTGCTCACTTTAGAGCCCCTGCTGGTGGTGGCAAAAATCAAACCCAGTGGGAGTGATGGGAACATCAAGAAAAGGGCGGGACTGTGACTGGGGAATGAATAGATCAGTACAACCGAAGAATACCTCGTAAATATCCAGTTGCTGAGTGAGTTCTCCACCACATAAGCACTAGTTCACAGCATTTGTTGTGCACTTTGACTGAACCCTAGTCATAGGCTCTGCATTGATCAGGGGTGCAATGAAAAGAATGTTACAAAAGTTCCAGGAAGAGAGCTCATTCAGTAGAGTGCTTGCCACATAGGCATGAGGACCTATGTTTAGGCTCCAAAACCCATATTAACAAACAGGGCATGGTGGCACCTGCTTGCACTTCCAGCACAAGGGAGACGGAGACAGACAGACCTCCAGAGCTTGCTGGTTAAACAGTCTAGTCTAGTCTGCAAACATTGGCCATGGGAGAGGCTGTTTCTCAAAAACAGCAAGGAGGATGACATCCTTATGAATGACAGATGAAGTTCACTTCTGGTCTCTTCATTCATGTGTACATCTGTGCATGTGCTCTGGCTCATATGTGTGCACACAAACAAGTAGGTTCAAATATATGTATAACATACAAAAAATATCTGATAAAAGCTTGCCCAATGACTGGTTTAATGTGGTTCTTAAAAAACATTCTATTGTGTCTATAACATGAATGCAGATGTATTTGATGTGCGCAGAAATGGGTGGGGGGAACCAGAGATGCTATGGTGCACATGTAAAGACCAGAAGACACTGTTGTGCAGTCTGTTCACTTCTTCCATATTTACATGGGCCCTAGGGGGTTGAACTAAGGTCACCAGGCTTGGGTGAGAAGTGTCCCACTGCAGCATCCTACTGACCCCAACATCTGATGCTTCTTTCTTATTTCTCAGGACTAGATCAGGGTCTTAAAGCACAAGTGATGTAAGGATAATAATTATTTACTGCACATCCAATCTAACACTTTTACTAGCAATGTCATATTCAATACTTACAATCACTGTGTGGGCCACATGTCAGTGTTCATCATTCTTTTTACTCATGAGACAGGGAAGTTCCAGTGACATCAAGTGATAGGCCCATGGGATACAGCTGTAAACAGGGAAGGCAAACTTCCCATGATGTTTCTTGCTGGTACTTTATCGAAGTAAGAACTCATTTCAAAGGAACCCCCAAACAGCAATAGCCTATACATCTCCCTCACAACACTGTGCTGCAGACGGATGGACTGCTCTGGGATGGTCTGTATGTCAAGTGTGTTGCTGATTGGTCAATAAATAAATCACTGATTGGCCAGTGGCCAGGCAGGAAGTATAGGCGGGACAAGGAGGAGAATAAAGCTGGGAAGTGGAAGGCTGAGTTAGAGAGACACTGCCAGCCGCCACGATGACAAACAGCATGTGAAGACTCTGGTAAGCCACGAACCACGTGGCAAGGTGTAGACTTATAGAAATGAATTAACTTAAGCTGTAAGAACAGTTAGCAAGAAGCCTGCCACGGCCATACAGTTTGTAACCAATATAAGTCTCTGTGTTTACTTGGTTGGGTCTGAGAGGCTGTGGGACTGGCAGGTGTGAGAGAGATTTGTCCCGACTGTGGGCCAGGCAGGAAAACTCTAGCTACAATGGACCACAACCTGAAGTGGCATTACTGCATGCCAGAAGAGACAGGTTTGTTGGCAATTTAAAAAAAAATAATTTTATTCAGTTTTAAAATATCTTATGCTTTCATTACCCAGTCTGGTGTCCTCTAACTACATTTAGCTATAGGCACAAGACATGTGCTACTACAGTTAAATGATAGAATTTTAAATGTACTTCATCTACTCATTTATTTATTTGAGTGTAGTGTATTAAGGGGTGCACTTACAGGCTCATGTGCACTTACCCTTGTGTATACACATGAAGGCCAAGAGATAAAGATAGGTTTCTTTTTCTTTTGATCAATAGCTCTATTATTCCCCCAGAATGTCTCCTTGACCTGGGAGCTTGTAGTTTAGGATGGACTGGCTGTCCAGTGAGCCTCCAGGATGCATCTGTACCAACCTCTTAACCTTAGGCTTAAAGGCACATGCCACGACCACATGTGGTGCTGAGGATTTGAACTCAGGTCCCATGCTTGCTCAGTCAGCACTTTAACCACCGAGCCATCTCCCCAGCCCTGAATTTAAAATTAAACAAACACACACAATTAACTGACATCATATTGGCTTGGGTAAAAATAGTCAAGCGCTCCTAGTGATTTTCAATATTACTTTCAAGGAGTGGATCTTGAGCCAGAGGAAAAAAAATACTCACTAGGCTTATGTCAGACACATGATACAAAAAAATGAATAAGATGTGACACTTGAATTTAATGTCATAATAGCTTAATAGAAGATACAGTAATTGAAGTACAACAGGATGAATTTTTGGAATTTATTAACTTTTTGACATACAGAGAGTGACTGAAATGCATCGGGAAACATCTCATGATAGAGATCTACTCACTCACAGCAGTGACTGAGAAGAGCTGGCTTCATTCTCCCAGTCATGGCAGAAGTGCAAAGGAATATGGAGGATGTCAAGGGGAAGCTGGCAGTCAGCAAGAATGATTACCAGATGACAGTGGCTCATCAAGGAGATTGGGTGGTGAAGGTCTATTCAGACCCAAAAGTGGGCAGAAAGAGGAAGCACTGTGCCTGAGCAAGTCCCTCTGACAGGTGTGTCGAAAGGAAGATGTCATCGTTGAGTGTCACATATCTCCAGCGGGCACCTGTAGTAACATTGGTCAGCTAATAGCTGTTTGAGGAGGTCTTGTAGCCTTTGGCAGGTGAGTACAGCTAGAGCAAAAACCTTGCAGTTTATGTTCTGACTCTGTTCCTGATCATCTTCCCTGGTGTGATCAGGTAGACTCATGCCCTTGCCACTACAGCCAGGAGCTGTTTCCTACCAACATCCTCCCTCAACCAGGATGGCTTGAACCTTCAAACTGTGAGCCAGATAAACTCTTCTTTTCTGTCTCAGGAATCTGGTCACAGCTATGATAAGATTAACTAACACAGAGGCCATACTCAGCTTCTCTACTCTCCGAAGGAGATATAAAAATGTACATTTGCACTTGCAACAGACCTTATGGCTTTAGGAGAAGCCACCACTTTCCTGTTTTCTCTAAATATCCCAGGATGTTCAAGAGAAAGGGAAAGCAAAGAGATTTCCTTTGAGGGTGTTCAATCGAAAGCCCTATCTGTCAGAGAGCTGGACCTTGAACGGCATGCTTTCTGTTCTATGTTAAAATTGAATGACCGTCTCTGCATGCTGTAGCCTGTCTCTTGCTAGGGGAAAGTCCAAGGTTACCCTGTTGCTTTACTGAAAGCTAAGTGAGAGATGTATTGAGATAGAAGGGAGAGAAGAGGACTTTGGATTGGTATTTGCAATCAAATTCTCTAACATATCTTGCCTACAAGTATAACCATTTATAATTTTATTATTTGAAATAGAGGGGGAGGTCTGACTGTTCAGAACTCATCTTTGTATGCCATACAACTTCCTTTTCTTAGTCTTTCAAATGAAGATCAGTGTAGCTCATCACCATCACTTCCAAACTCACCATTGGCACATCTAAGGGAAGCAAATAATTTTGCATTTCAATTCCCAGCTGTTTATAGTGTGGTATGTAGTATAACCAAGTTAATGCAGTGTTTAAACAAGTTATCGAGTCCTGAAGATGAGGAAAACTCAGATAAGTTTGCTGAGATTGCTGCTATAATTCTCCAGACACATATCTTGGGCTTGACTCATCTCTAAGGAAATTCCTTTGTCCAGTTCTTGGTTGGAGTCTGAGATTCTGCATTTGAGATAAGAAGAGGAATGCTGATGTGTAGGCCAGCAGTTCTCAATCTATGGGCTGTGACTCCTTTGAGGAGTCAAAGGACTCTTTCACAGGGGTCATCTAAGACCATCAGAAAATATAGATATTTACATTACAATTCATAACAGTAACAATTCTATAGTTATGAAGTACTAACAAAATAATTTTATGGTTGGGGGTCACCACAATTTGAGGAACTGAATTAAAGAGTCCCAGCATTAAGGTGGTCGAGAGTCACTGCTCTAGTCCTATCCTTTGAGATAGAAGACAATGGGAGGTTTTCATGGTTCCTGTTGGAGCATTCTTTCCTATGTCCCCTTATGCAAAACCACCACTGTCTGGGGTTTCTAAGCCTTTTGTGACCAAGTAGTACAAGCTAGGTAGATTTAAATGATAGAAATCTCTTCTATTATGATTTCAGAGGACAAAGGTTGAAAATATAAGTGTTGGTTCAGTCATTGCTGTAATTTGGACTTAGGATCCCCCTTTCCAAAGGGGGATCTAGCTTCAGCTTTGCACAATTGCAAGGCAACGGACATTTTAAGAGATGAAGCCTAGTGGGGTGTTGTAGTCACAGCAATATGCCCATCAAGGGACTGTGGGAGCCCATCTACTTCTTGTCCCCTTCCATGTTCCAATCAAGAGATAAATGTTTGGTTAAAACATACTACTATCATGATTTTTTTTTTTTTGATGTTCTCTACTCTGTCTATAGAATAGATTTTTGTTGCTTTATAGACTGATTATGTCAGGGAGTTTGATATAGTAATGGAACCCTGAATGACTTATCTGTGCTCCTTCTAAAGCTTCTAACTAACCCATCCTTGTTTCTTCCAGCTGTAGGACTTGTGGGGCAATGTGATTGCAATCTCTCTCTGGGTCATCATATGGCTGTCAGTGGCTGGTTTTGTCTCTGGCTGCCATAGACCCATGAGCTGTACTGGACTATAGAACACGCTGCCTCTGTGTGAACTCACTGTAACTTGATTCTGTCTCCAGACACTACCTTCCATTGATGTCCTAGGCATAGGCACTGCTGCTTAATCTTAAATATTTTTAGGAGGACACACAAATCCACTCTTAGCAAAGATTTTAATTTTATAAAATAACTAGTTTTATTTTTTTTTATTAACAATTTAGTTTGATGAACATATGGTTTATGTAAGGCTGAAAACCATGAATTTGCCTCTGGCCTCCTGTGGTTCTCACACATGTAGCCACTTCTTGTCTTTTTCAAATGACCTAAACTCTCCAGAAAACATCTCACACCGTCTCTTAATGCATTTTTCATTCATGACCTTGACCTGGCAATAGATGCTGCTATGTCATACTCAGAAAAAAAAAACAAAAAAACTCTAAGCCAGGTCTCTGTGTTCCACCTGGATTGTTCATTTCTCCAAGTCATCATTATCATCTTCCATTCTCCCTCCTTCTTTTCTTCACAACACTGTGCCAAGGAACTCTTTCCCACCCACAGTTTTATTGCTGCTGCAGACACAGGACATAGCTCTGTTATCTCTGTGAAAATGGAGAAACACCTAATCCCTCAAGTAAACGAAGAACATTCGACACAGCTGTTTCTCATTCTTCCCTAACTCCAGGCATGCCTGTTCCTAGACTGCCACGCTGGACCTTTATAAAAACCTCTGCATCTTTCACATGCCAATCTCTATAGCACGGGGATTATGGGCTGCTGAGTGGCCACTGCAGTCATTTCGAGATTCCCACACTGACAGCTAAAACACTTCTAGTGGATCTGTTTACGTGTGCAAACACACCATCTGCCACAAATACTGCGCAGGCACATAAGAGCTAGTTTTATACTATCATGCATCACAATGGAGAACGAAGTATAATTAAAGGATAGAAAACACACTATTAGCAAATTCACATCCAATCATAATTTTTTTTTTTTTTGCAAATTTAAATAACCTTCAATGGCATGAAATGTTCTCAAGGAAAAGGAAAAAAGATATATTATATCCCCGAGCCCAGTAATAAATAGCCAGAATAGGACTGGGTAAGGCCTCATCTGAATGTATGAGACTCAAACAATGCCATCAGGTGACCTCAGATTGTTACTTCAACATGGGCTGTCAGAGCCTACTTAATGTTCCCAGGTCATCAGCAAAAAGCATAGGAGAACAAATCAATTTAAAACATATGCAAGATATTAAAACCATCTTATCTCCCTGGCCTTTTTTTTTGAAATGCTTATCAAAAATGTTGCTTCATCAATTCAACAATAGCTCACACAGACCTGCTGGGTTCTTGACACTGTTCCCCTGTCTGAGCTGCTTTGGTGATGGATATCTTCTTTTCTTCATTCAGGGAACAGTGCAGGAGAAAGAGACACTGTAGAGCCTGACGGATGAGATGGAGGGAAGTAAGGCAGGATTGAGTAGTGAGAAATGAAAGAAAATGGGATTGCTATTTTATATATTAGTTCAAAGGCTGAAGAACTGTTGTGAGTCACCCTATCTGGACACCCCTCGGGGGAGGGGGTGAGAAGGTGCGGCACCAATGACACAGACACCAGGAGTCAAGTAATAAGCAAGCAGCAGACTCGTTTATTGTGGATATGGGGTGAACCTATACACCCCCTCCTGATTTCCCATTGGCATCCAGAGACTCTCTTAGCTGTTTTGTCTCTTTCTCATTGGTGCCCAGCATTCTGATGGTCATGTGTCACCAATCACCAGGTACAGCGGCAGACTCCAAGTTGGCTCAGCAGGAAGTCACTAGCACGCATGCTGATGTGCACCACCAGGAACAGGACAGTTGCAGTTTTGTAAGGCTAGCTGGCTGCATTCCTTTTGTAAATAACTGCCTTTTTTATTGGAAGTGACATTTGAGCAAGAGCGTGGAGGATGGAAAGGGCTACTTGAGACAGGGAGACTCGGTTTAGGAAGGTGCGTGTCAGGCTCTATACACAACAGGGAAGGCAACTGTGCCCATCAAAGTGAGCAAGAGAGACAAGGCATGAGGCCAGAGACATCATGGGAGCCATTTCTGCAGGGCAGGACTTCTTCAGCGTTCCCACTTAGGAGCTCTTTTCATAAGATGTTTTGACAGAACACTGGGCATAGAGGCACATAACACAGATATGCAAAGCTGACATTCACTGATAGTAAGTCATGAAGAGATATAAAATAATACTTGGTATATATACATATACATGTATATGTCATTTTACCACTTATTAAAGATTAAAGCAAATTTGGCTAATCTAGGCTACCTAGAACCAAGTCTTAAAAGAAATCTAGCTGGTTGTTGTGTGTGTTTGCAGATAAGATTTTCTGCAGATGGAGTTTTCAGGCAGTTGTGAGCCATCTGACTTGAGTACTGGGAACCAAACTCCTGCCCAACTCCAAGAGCAGCAAAAGTGTTTAACAGCTGAGCTATCTCTCCAGCCCTATGATTCACATTCACTTTGAGCAAGATGGAAAGCTATTAAAGTGGTCTCCAGGGGGATGGCTTGATACAACTGTATTTGATAGAATACTTTAGCTGTACAGACTCCAGGGTCACAGGGATGGGCAGAGAAAGAATATGCAGATTGTTGTTAAAATTGTCAAGCAAGAGATGACGGTGGCTTTGGCTTGGATATGCACAGAAACAATGCTGAAAGAGGTCAGCACACAGTTGTGTTTGGAAAATGAAGATGACAGGTTTGGCTGACCTATGAGAAGGGGCATGAGAAAAGAAATGACTCCATGTTCTGGCCCGAGTCACTGGAAGGATGGAGTAACCACGGGCAGAGATGGAAAAGATTGAGAAGGTTAAGCTGGAAGGGCTGAAAATCAGATGTTTAGTTTGGAATCTATACTTTTAGAGGCATAGATTTAACTTGCATGTAGATTTATCAAGGGGAACTTAGACGTTGGACTTTTCCTAGGGACATAAATCCTGGCAAAGATGAAATAGAAATCATGGTGGGTCTTTATCAGCACAGAAACAACTTGACTTTGTCCAAACTAAGCAGTCATTCTGTACACATTAGTAATACATTTTACAGGGCCAGTTCTGGCTGTCTGCAATGTTCCTGTGGTTGCTAAGATAAATAAATAGTATATGTGTCCCTGTGGATGCCTTTGCTGTCAACATGTCAGCATTTCCCCAACTGGCCATGCTGGACCACACCAAGAACAAAAAAACTTCCTGATTAAGAATTTTATTGTTTATTTTAACATCAAGCTGTTTTCTCTTGTGCATTTCAAATTGTATAAAGGTTCTCTAGTTTCTGTTCCCGCAGGAGTTCGCATTAGCAGGAGTTGTTGGAGCTGCCTTGTGTGTTGCTCGACAACTTGCTAGTGGTTTCACAGTCACAAAGGAACAGTGTTAAAAGATAAAATAGCATATTCCTCAAACTGTAGGTAGTCTCAGTGGGGCTCAGGCACTAACTTTACAAGCACTTGTAACTACAAAACCATAAAAAGTATGAATTTCATAATTAAAGCAATTTCTAATAGAAAACTAAGAGGAACATTTAGACTATTCTTTTGTAACTTACATTAATCGCAGGTTTATAAAGAACACATATGATTACTTGGTCTAACAACAGAAATAAATAAAAAGAAATCTTGAAATAATTCCCTTTTCTTTCTCTTTTCGTAAGATAAGGGATCCCTGTGTGTAGGCGAGGCGTGTTCAGATCTCCTGATCTGAACATGTTTCTATGACAGAAACTAGAAATGAAATCTTAGTCTGACAACTTAGCCATTGATTTAATTAATTCACATGTTTATTGAGGAGCTACAATATCACAGAAATTATGCTAGATTTCAAGAAAATAAAAACAAAATATGTCTGTTTTCTTTGGATTAATAGATAGCTTTGAAATGTGAGATAGTACATAAATACTTTTCCTCCCACCCTTCCTTTCATCTTTCCTTTTTGCTTTTCCCTCTCTCCTCAGATAGGCATTTCACTATGTAGCTGAAACTGACCGTGAACTTAGGAACCCCCTACATCATCTTCCCTAGTCCTTGAGTTATAGGCATGTAGCACCACATCTGGCTGCAACAAATTTTTTTTAAAAAATGAATTAAGTGATAATACTTAAAAGGGTCCTCAGAGGAAATGAAAGTCAAAAATATTGCATAGTCGCTGGTGATTAAAAAGTATAATGCTATATAAATTTCCTGTGGTTTATCCCACTTCAGCAAAGTCATCTGGAACACTTTAATAAATGTCAGGCAACCTACAAGTCAAGGGATGGCTTTCACCTGGATCCAGGAAATGACAAATGAAGCCACAGCTCTAGATATTTCTGGATGCTGCTTAAAAAAACAAAACAAAACAAAAAAACCACTAAAATTTCTCACACCATCTGGATTGATAGGTGACTTTGAAAGTTATTCCTTCCTGGATCCCGCAGCTTTCACTGGTGAGAGTTTTATTTTTTAAAGATGGATGCTCGTAAAGCAGTGGTTTTCTGAAGCAGTGTTAATGGAGATCTTGTCTCTGAGTAACTATCATTCAGCTCCAGCTTGCAGGCTGCTGTCACTTTCCCGGAGCAGATGTTTTCTCCAGATGTTAGTGTCTATTTCTAAATTTCTTTTGCAGAAACTGCTTTCAACACTGGTTGGACTAGGGTGGTAAAAATGCAAAGAATAGTGTTTTGTGGGTTGCTAGTGACCTTCAGGTTTCTGTTCCATTTTGTATGTTTTATGTTTTTGATGGATGCATCAAAACAGAAGAGAGTACACATTGAGGAGACGCCATGTGATATTTTGTTTCACATCCACAACGTGCAATTTGTAAGTCAAGTTGGTTGAAAGTAATGATGTATACCTGCTAGTCTCGACATTGGGAGGCAGAGCTGTATGTTCAAGGCCAGCCTGGTGTACACAGTGAAGTCTGGTCAACTTGATCTATATATATAGGGAGACCCCCATCTCAGAAAAACAAACCAAACAAATGAGTCAACAACAACAAAAAAAATCGAGTTAAGCATATCTAACTCTTCAAACGGTAGTCATTTCTTCATGGCAAAGACATTCACAACCCTCCCAGTTTTATTTTTCATATACAGTTCATTTTTGGTGTTTGTGATCATTGTTTGTGTAATAACATAGCAGAACTTGTGGTTTTTATCTGTTAGTGCTCCCTGTTCAACTTCTCCTCATCCTTTTCTCAGGTCTGGCAGCCTCCTTTCCGCTCTCATCTGTGAAGTCAGCTTTTTAGATTTAGCTTGTGAGACCATGTACCTCCTGTCTCTCTGTGCCTGGTTTACATCACTTAGGATAACAATATTCCAACTCGATTCCTCTACATATATACTATGGAATACTTAGGTTTTTTTTATGTTTTACAGTTTTGCAGTGAAATCCAGACTGGCCTGGAGTTCATGAAAATCCTCCTCTGTCAGTCTCATGAACATTGGTATTAAAGGTATGAGATGTCATACCTGAGTAGGAAGATTTGCAAATATTATATATATAAAATTTGCAACATTATGGTTGGAGAATTGAAACTTTTGACTCTTGAAAACAGCAAACTTCTCTTGGGTCATGGATGTCAGAGTAACTCACAACACCAATCAAGTGCTACGCTCTGCATTTTGTATATTCTGTTTGGTTTACAAGTACATTCACAGGTGTATGGTGTATGCTCATTGTTGTTTCGCAATGATGCAACCACGTCATACTGTGGTAGGAAAAGGAGACAAGGACTGAGAGATTCACAAGGCATTGATATATTTATGAATGTGTCTCTGTGATTAGATGCAGGCTTCTTCTGTTAGCCACAAGGAAAGGAACTGAAGAGCTAAACATGTTGGTGAAGAAAACAGATCTTTTCCCAGTTCCAGGCTTCGTGGGTCTTCTCTGTCTTCCCAATCCTTTGCCTTCCCTTCTCTGATTTATGCGTTACATCCCACACTTGCAACAAAGCCAAACCCTTAGTATATGAATTGTAAAGAGGATGGGGCCTGGCTGTGTGGCCAGTGTAGATTCAGAGTAAAGGAAGGGTGTGCAGGCAGTCCAAGATCAGGAGCCTGTGTGGAAGCTTGAACTGTAGCTGCTGGATATGGTCCAGCTTCTGCTGGACCAGTATAGAGGAGTCATTAGGACACAATGTCTGCGGTCAAATTGACCAGGTACACCCTTTGCATTTGCAATATATAATTTATGTGTTATCAGTTTCACAATCTTAACCCAAAACTGTGATAAAGGTGTCTAACATGGAAAGTAGAGACACATTAGCATACTTTGTAAACAATGAAAAGCAGCATGATCTTTTAAAATCAGAAAATAGCAAAACTATTAATCTTACTATTTCTACTAAACATTGACCCAAAAGTCCTCAACAATATACTTTGAAAGAAAAATATCAGGCAAGAAAATGTAAATCTGTGTTCATTAGATGATGACATCAATATGCATACAGAAAACACTTACACTGGCAAAAACTCACTGCTTGAATTCATGAATATAAACAGAATATGTAGCATTTTTATTTTACTCAGTATGGCAGTTTCTCAGAAAATTGGGAATCAATCTACCTCAAGACCCAGCTATACCAATCTTGGGCATATACCCAAAGGATGTTACATCCTACCACAAAGACACTTGCTCAACTATATTCATAGCAGCATATTTCATAATAGCCAGAACCTGGAAACAACCTAGATGCCCCTGAATTGAAGAATGGATAAAGAAAATGTGGTACATTTATACAGTGGAGTATTACTCAGTGGCAAAAAACAATGACATCAGGAAATTTGCAGTCAAATGGATGGAACTAGAGAAAAAATCATCCTGAGTGAGGTAACCCAGACCCAAAAAGACAAACATGGTATGTACTCACTCATAAGTGGATAGTAAAGGATAACCAGGCTACAATCCACAGCCACAGAGAAGTTAGCTAACAAGGAGGACCCTAAGAGGGACACACGGATTTCTCTGGGAAGGGAAAACAGGTAAGATCTCCCGGATAAACTTGGAGCAGGTGATGGAGGGATGAGGATGGGCGATGAGAACATGAGGGATCAGGTTGGTCTAGCTCAGGGGAAAAAAGGAGGGATAGAGTAATGAAAGAGTTATCTTCATAGAGGGAGCCATTTTGGGGTTAGGGAGAAACCTGGTGTCAGGGAAATTTCCAGGAATCCACAAAGTTGACTCCAGCTAAGTTTCCTAGCAATAGTGGAGAGAGTGCCTGAACTGACCTTCTCCTGTAATCAGATTGGTGACTATCCTAATTACCATCAGAGAGCCTTCATCCATTAACTGATGGAAGCAAATGCATAGATCCACAACTAAACACTAAGATGAGCTCCATGAGTACAACTGAAGAGGAGGAGCAGGGATTGCATGAGCAAGAGAGGGGGGACAATATCATGACAGGAGAACCTACAAAGACAGCCTACCTGAGCTAGTGGGAGCTTAAAGACACTGGACCAACAGCTAGACTCTTGCATGGGACTGACATAGGCCCCCTGTATGTGGGTGACAATTGTGTAGCTTGATCTATTTGTGGGGCCCCTAGCAGTGGGATCAGGACCTATCCTGGCATACGAGCTGGCTTTTTGGAATCTGTTTCTCATGCTGGAATTCCTTGATGCAGTGGAAGGTGTAGAATATTATTTTTAAATGTGCTACATTTGTGCTGTGGAACATTCGTTAGTGATGCAAAGATGTGTTGCATGCTTTTATGTTACATTTGTTTAACTCTGTGAAGTTGTGTTACTTTGCCTGTCTAAAACACCTGATCACCTAATAAAGAGCTGAATGGCCAATAGCAAGATAAAAGAGAGGGATAGTCAGGGCTTCCAGGCAGAGAGAATAAATAGAAAGAAAAATCTGGAAGAGAAGAAGGAGAGGAGGACATCAGTGGCCAGCCACCCTGCCAGCCATGGAGTAAGAGTGAAAGTGAGATTTATCGAAGTAAGAGAAAGGTAAAAGCTCAGAGGCAAAAGGTAGATGGGATAATAAATGTTAAGGAGAGCTGGCTAGCAACAAGCCAAGTCAAGGCTAAGCATCTATAATTAAGAATAAATCTCTGTGTGTGATTTAATTTGGGAGCTGGGTGGTGAGTCTCTCAAAAGAACAAAAACCAACAACATTTTGGCACCCAATGTGGGTCTGTAGAAAGCTGAATAACAGGGAGGAACTTGGTTCTGCCTTAACTTGACATGTCATGCTTTGAGGACTCTCATATTAGGCCTGTCCCTTTCTGAAAGGAGGAGGAGTGGGTGGGGGTGCAGATGGGATGTGGGGGAAGGAAATAGGAAGAGAAGAAGGAGGGCAAACTGTGGTTGGTATGTAAAAAAGAAGAGGAAGAGGAGGAGGAGAAAGGGGAAAAGGAAGAGGAAGAAGAAGAAAAAGAAGAATGAGGAGAGGAGAAGTGTCTTCCTTTCATTTGTGTTGTTGTGATAAAATTCTGAAAAAAGCAACTTAAAGAAGGAAGGTTTTATTTGGTTCATAGATCCAGATTATAGTCCATTACTTTGGGGAAGTCAAGGCAGGAACTTAAAACATCCTATCTACAGTAAAGAACAGAGGATGAAAAAATGCATGGATCCTTGTATGTTTGCTTGCTTACTTACTACTTGTGCTCAGCTAGTTTTGCTCACTCATATATTTCAGAACCCCATCAATAAAATGGTGCTTCCCAAATTCAGAGTGGGTCTTCCCATCTCAATAATCAAGACATCACCCCACAGACCAAATTGATTTAGGCATTCAAGACTCCCTTCTTAGGCAATTGGAGATTTTTATTAAGTTGACATTAAAAATGACCAGCACAATATAACCCTTCTCAACTTGACACACAATCATATTACTTTAAGACATAAATTTGGCCTCATATTCTCAAGGTCTCATAACTTCATAATGTAAAATATAGTATATATATTTTTATGTTCAAGACAGGGTTTCCTGAGTATCCCTGGCCATTTTAGAACTCACTCTGTAGATTAGGCTGGCCTTTAACTCAGTGATCAGCCTGCTTCTGCATCTCAGGTGCTGGTATTAAAGGCATGCACCACCACTGCCCAGCAATTTTTTAAACCACAAATTTTAAATATTCAAAGCTTAAAAAAAATCTTGAGTCCTCTTAAAAGTTAAGGGCCCTATTAGAAGTCCAAAATAACTGAACTTTGAGTTCTTTTTTTTTTAAATGGTATAGGACCTAGGGAGATGATTCAGTGGTAAAGAATACATACTGTTCTTTCAGAGGACCTAAGTTCAATTTCCAGTACCTATATCAGGAAATCAGGAAGTTTACAATTGCTTAAACTTAAGCTCCAAGGGTTCTCTTTTTGTACCTAGCCTAACTCAGACATAAGTACACACACACACAAACACCTCTAATATATTTTTAAAGTTATATATGCATTGTTATTCTGGAATGGAAGAACTGTGTCAGGGCACAGCAAAGGAACAACACTTAAACAAGACTAAAGTCCAACAATGTAAATCCAAATCCTGTAGTTCAGTTTTCATTATGTGAGGCTTATATTCTGGGCTCCAAAGACTTGTGTAGCTTCATATTTTTCAATTCTGCCATCTGCAGCATGCACAGTTTCTCTCTTAGGCTTAGGTCAGTTCCACTCCACACCTGCATCTTACTTGGGCAGATGAAACATGGCCCTGGCATCTCAAAAATGCTGAGGTCCCCATTGCCACCAAGGTTTCGTCTTTGCTAATGGCGTATCAGAGCTTCTATTTGGAGTTTTCAATTATCCTGACATAAGATGCCAAGCCTAGAATATTTTCCATAACTTGTTTATGACTCTGAACCTAGTACTCTGTTAACAACTCTTATATTTGCCTAGTTCTGCTAAGATGTAGATTGGTTTCCTTGGACCACAGCTGCATCAGCTTATGTGTTCTCAACCACAAGAAAACATTTTTCTATGTGCTTGTGCAGCACAGAAAGTTTCATGTCAGTAGTGCTAATCTCTTATTAATCAAAGCTGCTTCTTCAGTCCTGACCTAAAGCTCCAACATGACCAGCAGACACACATTTTTAGCCAAAATCACATGAATGGCTCCTGTCCTGCCTTAATTCCTGATAATGATCTTAATTCCTCCTGAGGCTCTTAATCCCTCATGAGCCAGGCATCCACAGTCCATGTTCTCTCAGCATTCTTATACTCCAAGCTTGTAGTAGAATGGCCTGTTAAGCTCTGCCTCCAGCACTCAAAATCTTCTCCAGCCCTAAGTCCCAAGTGCTTCCACTTTTCTCCAAAGAAATTAGTCCAAGGAACAAAAGCCATGTGGGAAAGTATACCACAGCTAACCACCCTCACTTTTCTGGCTTCTTCTCTAGTTCCACGTCTATTACTATGACAAACCCCCTGAAAAACAAAGCAATTCATAGAAATTTGACTTACAATTCCTAGTGACAGTCCCTAACTGGAGAGAAGTGACAGCGTCAGAAACTTGTAGAGCTGACCTGTCATTGTCTATTCACAGTCGAGAGCAGAGAGGAATGTGTGCATTCATGCTGCCTGCTACTTGCTTTACAATCTATCTTCAGCCCCACACAGTTCATGGCCAAGATCATGAAACTTTAATGTACACCTTCTTCCCACCTCAATTAACAATCAAGACAGTCCCTATGGGCATGACCATAGGCAAAGTCAACCTAGGATATCACTCACATGAGACTGTCCTCCTTATTGATTTTAGGTTAGGTCAAGTGAACAGTTAAAATTAATGAGCACAAACAATATAGGTTGAAGTGTAAACTTTTTGTATACTTCAGCTATTTCATGACAACGTATTTACCAGAGAAAATATGTTCCTAAGAATACTTGTATGTGAATATTAAAAGCAGGTCTCTGGTAACCCAAAGACAGAAACCCTTGGAATATTCACTGACAGATGAAGAGATGTTTTTCTAGAAAGTGATTTATTAATAAAATGGGATAATAATAACATAAAGAGGGCCACAGAAAGGATGGACTGTGAAGGGGAAGGGGAAGCTTTTGGTGATCATGACATTTATGTTCCACATGATGATGAAAGGAAAAGTTTCAGAGGTCTGAACGTCTACCATGTGGAATGAAATAGTACACTTTAAGTGCGTTCAGAAAGTTCTTGTGTTCCTGGGATGAGGAAATACAACATAGGAGGTAATGATGCTGGATATGAGAGTTTTCTCCATGTTATGTACCGCATGGCACAAATGTAGGAGTTGCAGTGAGAGACAGCTGGAAAGGCATGCTATGACGGGCTATGCAAGTAGTAACAAGGGATATTTCTTGTAGATTTGTCTCTTCTATGGTGCTATAGTTTAGACCTGAACCAACCCCTAAAAGTTTATATGCCTGTCATCAACCTGAGGTAGAATTTGCAGGCAGTAGAATTTTGACTAGATTGGCATTAGTAGGAGGTCTTCAGGTCATAGGGAGTGTGTCCCTGAGGGAAGGTTTCCTTCCTCTTGTCTCTTGACAGATGAACAGTCCTTGTCTACTACCATGAGCTCCAGATGAATGAACATGTTTCTGAAGGTCTAAAGGAATAGGCTTCCATACCTGAGAGCCAAAACTTCTAAGTCAAAGTGCCTGCGGAAAGCCCACAAAGGCCTAAATGCTACACAAATAACTACAGGCCACTGAGAAATGATGATATATATATATATATCAACAGAAGAGGCCACAAATTTGAAAAAAGAGCTAGAAGGGATATATGGAGGGTGTCTGGAGCAAAGAAGGGTGTCCTCCCACTGCTGCCTCTGCAACTGCCATCTATTAGTCACCTTGGGAGCCAAGTGTTGTTTTTTACTAAATTTATTTTATCAATAAAGACCCAGGAGCTTGTGTGAAAACCTGCTAGCTCAGAGAGGCAAAGAAAGCAGACACCTGATCTTTTCCTCCTCTGTCATCCTATAAAGAGAGCTTTTCCTACTCTGTCTCAAACTCCCCAACCAGATCTCCCTCTCTTCTACTTCCTGTGTGTCTCTCTCTCTGACTCCCCAACTTCCCCTCGCTCTCTAGGGTTACTTCCAGGCAACTGGTGGCTTGCTCAGCCTCTTGACCTAAGGAATGTTTTTTTATTTTATCCTGTTTGCAATAAGCAGAACGCTCTTGGATTAAAGGTGTGTACTAGTGCTGAGCCACACCACAACTAGAAGCAAATTTTCTCCCATAAATAATGCAATCTTGGGGTTCACCTTGTGATCAAATATCCTGCAACAGAAAGGGAAGGAAGAAATGAAGTAATTACATTATAGTTTCAAAACTAAAGTAAAAAAATTAAAAGGTTACATGGCGGTTGAGAAAATGAATGACACTTCTTGCCTAATGATGTCAAGTCTGAGTCAGATATGGAAATGCAATTCATCATAACACACATATATATAGGCCTTGATTTATGTTACCTGGAAGACACATAATTTTGTCTTTTTGAGTCTTTAACTTACCAGATTTTACTTGTGTGTGGCTGGTAAGAACAATAACCAGGCGATGGAATCACAAATTTCATTTGATCATATTAGCATCCAAGAAAAGATTTTAAATTTACAAACCATCAAGCTACACATTGTCTTATTTTTGCTATATAGTGGGGTTGATATTTAACAAGCTGAAAGAAAAAATAAAACAAGATCTGTAAATTCCAGTTATGAGCAAAGTGTCACTCAGGATAGAAATCACTCAAGGATGAAGAAATGTTTCAAAAATAGCCACAACCATTCGATGAAGGTCCTGTCACACAAAATAAACACCAAGACTGTGAAAAGAAGGCAATGCTTCAGAAATAATTATCCTATGAGATGTAGACTTTGAAAGCAAACTTACACTCTCTCCAACTAAATGCAGAATAGTGTGTGAAATGATAAGGCAGAGCAACACAGCAGGCTGGAAAGTAGGCTAAGTTTGATGAATGAAAAAGAAATACTTTTGAGTCACTCCAGAAGTCATTGTACACTACAAATTTCACATCAGTGTTATTTCCAATGTTGTTTGTGTAATAAGAAGAGAAGGAAGAAAGCAGAGATGAATGATAAAATGCCATGACATATAAGAGTGGGAACAAGCTACGTGGTTACTTTTTTGCCAACTTGACACAAACCTAGACATATCTGGGAAGAAGAAATCTCTTTTTAAGTCAGGCGCCACCACCGCCCAGCTAGAAATCTCCATGGAGATGCTGCCTCTATCAGACTTGATGGTGAGCAGGTCTTTGAGGCATTTTCTTGATTAATTATTGGTATGGGAGAGCCCCACTCACTGCAGGCAGTACCAGTAGGTGGTTCTGGGTTGTATGTGGAAGCAAGTTAAGAGAGACATGGAGAACAAGGCAGTAAGAAGAATTCCTGAATGGTCTCTGCTTCAGTTCCTGCCTCCAAGATCCTGCTTATGTTTGTGCCTTGGTTTCCCTCAGTGATGAACTGTGATGCAAATGTGTAAGCCAAATAAATCTTTTCCTCCCAAGCTGCTTTGGTTCAGTGTTTTATCACAGGAACAGAGAAGCAAACTGAGATGTTAGCTTATGGCTAATTGCTGTTCTTAAAAAGGATTCCAGCACTCACAATCTTCAGGTTGAGGTTATATGCTTGGGGATATATGTGAGTGTGCATGCACGCGCACACACACACACACACACACCCCAATAATAATCAAAGAAAAAAGGCTCCCCACTGACAATGGGAGAAATAGGAAGAGCTGGAGAGAAGAAAAGGAAGCAGGAGGAGTAATGCCATCATATTTTAATCAAAATTATAAAAAATAAAATAAATTAGTAACACCAAAAAAGTATTCAAAATACCCCAGAAAGAATAAAGTCATTCTTTATAAACAATAAAGTCCAATGGTAACCCTCTCTAAGTTGATATTTTGAATCAAAACCTGGTAATGTAGAAAAGGAGCATCAAAACCTGAATAAAATGTAGCAAAAGTTCTTGAATTTAAAAAATTAACACTAATATAAAAATTTACAAGAGGAGATATGGGACATACAACAAATGAAACGAAATTTCTGCAAAGTATAGGACATTGTATTCATTTCAGATTTGTACTGAGAACCACAGTTTGGAATAAAAGGAAAAATGGTGATAATTTTAGTAGAAGCACTGGACATATCACTGTGCTCCTCCTCTGTGCTGATTCCTCTTACCTGCAGATGGGCAGCCAGCCCATAAGTGTTTGTCAAATAGATGAAAAAACGTATAAGTCAAAGTGTTAGAAGAGCATATCTTTTTTAATCAGTTGAAAAATTGTGGATTGACAGCAGACCTCTTGAAATACAAGGAGTAGATGCATCTGTTCCCATCAGTTTTTAAATGCTGCAGTGTGCCTGGCATCCAACTCTGCTTGTGACTAATAGTTATTAATACTCTTAGCTTTGTTTGCCAAAGAAAACAGAATAGTGCTTTTTAAAATCCCAGTTTACTTTTTTTTACCTTTTCTTTTCTTTTTGAGATCATGATACAATTACAACATTCTCCATTTTCTTTTCTTCCTTCCACACACTTCCAAATATCTCTCCTTATTCTCTTTTAAGTTCATTACCTCATTTTTATTAATTGCTATTACTTGCATACATACATATATATATATATATATATATATATATATATATATATATATATATATACACATATTTTTTTTCTTAAATATAACCTGTTCGGTCTGTATAATATTACTTGCATGTGTGCTTTCAGGGCTGATTATTGGATAAAACAAGATAATAGTACTTTATACTGTCTTAGAATTATAGAAATAAACATAAAATTACTTACCTATTCAATGAAGTATCATTTATTTATTTATTTGTAACCAGAAAAGTTTTTAGAATAATACATTAGTAAGTACTATTCTCATAACATCCAAAACATTTCCTTAGTGAGTTTTGTTTTTTGTTTATCATCTCTACCACAATTTTGTCTAACACTGTGATCCTCAACTAGGCTATGAAATATTCACAATGATATTTTTTATGTTTCCATTCTCTAATTTCCCTACTTCCACTTTCCACCAAATAGATTTAATTCTATTACAAAGGAAAAATTGGATAGCACCACTCCATCATCCTACAATACTTTATTTTCCATAGCATCAGTTATTATGTTTTCAAGATATATTGTTTACTAGCTAATTATCTTTCTACTTCCAAGCACATAATCTTTTGAGGGCAGAGATCTTTTCTGTCTTGATAGTTGAGTTGACAAAAGTAGGATGATTCTAGATATAAATTCAATGTTGCTGAATACATAAACAAATGAATGTTAAAATAAAGAAATGGCTAAACAATAAAGGGATTATGTTTTAGCAAGTATACTTACTCTGGCAAGAACTCAACGTGTATGGAATTATCACTCAAAATTGTGTGAACCATTTGTCTTTACCTCCAGTACCTTGTTTTTTGAATAATGGAGTTGTGCAAGTTGGCTTAGGGGGAGGTTTTGTGGCTTAACTTCTGAGAGGGGCAACTGAGGAGGGAGTGGAAAGGGAGAGGATGGAGAGAGCTCACAGTGACATAGCACCAGTAAATGCCGCACTTTCTACATCACTTCCCAATGGAAACTTGTGCTTTCAACAACATAATGTCCATTTTGCTCAGAGTGCCAGAGTGGTCACAGAAAGAGAAGAGGAGGAGGTAAAATAAAGAGAGACATGGAGGGAGGGATGCAGGGAAGAAAAGAAGGAGGCAGGAAGGGAGAGAGAGAGAGAGAGAGAGAGAGAGAGAGAGAGAGAGAGAGAGAGAGAGCAGTCAGATGCCAAATGTGATTCTCTGCTTTGGTTCTGGACTGAGAACCCTGCAGTTGTGGTAGAACACATTTTTGGCAGCTGCAGGAGGGAGAGCCCCATCCTGTCAGCAGTCAGTGGACTGTGTGTGTTGGTGGGTTATCCAGTCTTTGAAAAAAAAAATAGTGGAATCTGTGTTGACGTGGCCAGTAAGTTTGAGAAGAGTTACAGCAAAGATGTCTTCCTGCAGATCTTGCTTGAGTTTACCATTGATGAAATACTTGGAAATCTTCCTTTGATCTTTGAACTGTATACCTACTTAAAACAGTGTATTTTGAAGGCAAGATAAGGAATCCTGAGCAAGCCAGATATGTTCTTTAAAATAAACACAGGCATGAATACTTGCGAAATGCTGGCCAGGGTGCACCACAATACTTAACACCCTATGTGAAAATGTTATGGTCATGTTAGAATACACACTTAAGACTTTCCACTGAGCTGTTTTCACATTTGAATGAGAAAGTATAATTGCATTTCATCAAACCACTATAGTAACTACAGATGTTTAAAATAAGTTTTCAAGGATTTGCACAAAATGCACAGAAAAATCAGACAGCTAAAACGTTCACTCTACTTCTAATTGGAATAGGAATATATGAACAGAATGAGTTAGCAAAACCATAATTACAAAATGGCCTGTAAGATGAATCCCGAACCTGCGTTTAGAAGTATTTATTGATCATCCTTACATGCTTCATTTGGTTTCAAGCTGTGTGTGCCTTAGGGACTTAGCCTCTTGGTGCTGACCCATGCCTCTCCCACTTCTTTCTTGACATCCCTTTTAGCTTTTCCTTTTAGCCCATCTTCATTCCTCACAGTCTCCTGCTGACCCTAGGAACTGCTCTCTACCAGGGACCCACAGAAGCCACACAAGGCTGGGATTCAGGTAGTGTGGTGTTGTTCTCATTGACTTCATGACCTCCATTCCAGTGTCTCCAAACCTAAACTTAGTCCTGTTGTAGCCTGCTGTCAGGATCCCCTTCTCCAAGCCCACGTCCATCTACTAGTGCAATGGTTCTCAACCTGTGGTCACAACTGCTTTGGGAGTTAAATGACCCTTCCATAGTGGTTGCCTAAGACCATCAGAAAACAGAGATATTTACATTATGATTCATAACAGTAGCAAAATTACAGTTATGTAGTAGCAATGAAAATAATGTTATGGCTGGGGGTCACCACACCATGAGGAGCTGTATTAAAGGTTCACAGCATTAGGAAGGTTGAAAAACTACTGTGATAGGGACTCTGTCTCTTTGTGTGGACACAGGCTCTCCCTGTTTATTTCCCATCACCTTTTTAGCCCTTTCTTTCTAGCCCATCTCTATTCCTGTGTAACTCTGGCTGACTGGCAGTATGACTTTCTATCAGAGACCCCACAGCCGCTATACTTGGCTAGGACACAAAGTGGGCAACAGTAATTATAGAATAGAATACCCATCCAACAAATATAACAGCAGATATCTACACTAAGAAACATTCCAAACATCCTGACTCCATATATGTATATAACGAGGAAGAAACATAAGCATGAAGGTACTAAGACTTCGTTGGGAAGCTGTAAACCCTATTTCAAAGGCTCTGAGAAAAGTAACTTAGCTGAAGCATGAGACAGGGACTTTAAAGTAGCAATTATGAGTATGTTCAATGATCATAAAGAGGGTATGAGTAATGCCTTAATGAAGACTGTGAAAATGCAGACAACGGTTGAATGAAATGATGAAAGCAATTGAAGCAACGAAAGTGGAATTTAACAAAGAAATAGAAGCACTAGAAAAAAAACCCCAAGCTGAAATCAATTGGGAATGAAAAGTTCAGGATATTATTTGTTTGGGGTGTTGAACTGTCCAAGTACTTGTTCAAAGTCATGAATTACTACTTTTTGAGTGGCATATGTGCTGATCTATATTCCTTGACTGGAACTGTTTACAATTTATTACCTAGGAAAGACATCATTGCAATCATGTTTCATGATGCTAGTCATTCCTATTGTCATTTATGTGTGCTTTTATTCCTCTTAACATTTTGAAGTTCAACTATTATATAATATTGAAATATTTTTCTGATTATAGATTACTGTGACAGCTATTCTTGCTTGTCAACTTGACTACATCTGGAAAGAACTGCAATCTAGGAATAGAGGGCACACCTGTAAGATTTTTACTTGGTTTAAAGTGGGTAAATGTACTTCCAGTTAGGACCTTTGAGGCAGAAAGACATACACATTTGATCCAGATCTTGAGGTGGGACACATGCCTTTGACCTGGATCTTGAAGCAGGAAGATACACATTTAAATCTGTGCCACACCTTCTGCTGGAAGCCAATAAGGACATGGAAGAAGAAAGGTTTTACTATTTTCCTGCTTGATCTTGCCTTGCTATCAAGTCAATTCCTTCACTGGCATTGTAACCTACTTCTTTAGGATTCTACCATCTACAGAGCAGTTGAGACATGTAGTCTTGTGGACTGAGAAACGTCTGGTTTCTTGGGATTCCCATTCATAGCCAGCCATTGTTGGATTAGCTGGACCATAGCCTATAAGTCATTGCAATAAATTCCATATGTAGCGAATATATATGTATATTCTTATATGTGGAATTTATTAGAATACATACACACACACTCACATATATATGCATATAGAGAGATTCATCTGTAAGTTCTGTTTCTGTAGAGAAGCCTGACTAATACAATTAATTAAATTACTTAACATTTTTAAATCAAGGTGTTGTCATAATTAGATTAAAGGTTATGAACATTTTGGTTCACAAGGCTAATTTAAGCCATTCTGAAATTATCATTACTATAATATAGTGTACTTAAATGTGTTATTTCTTTATGTCCAAATGAGTACCTTATTTTAACAGATATATTCTATGTTTGTTATTGTTTTTGCTAGTGGTATTTGTTTAATTACGTGTGTGTGTGTGTGTGTGTGTGTGTGTGTGTGTGTGTGTGTACGACAAAGACTTCAGGCACATTTCTCATTTGTTCTCCACCTCATTTTTCATTTTTGAGACAGCATCTCTCACTGAAGCTTGGGCTCATGGATTGGATTGAGACTGGGTGGCCAGCAAGCTCTAGGTATGCTGGTCTTTGCTTCTGTCGTGCTGGATTCCAGACACATGCCAGCACATCTGACTCTCAGAACCATAATCTCTCCAGACACACTACTTAATTACACCTCATTAACATCAGTAAAATGGTAAAGATGAAAGATCAAAGGAGTCAGGTGGCTAATCTTCCCGGAATGTCAAACAGATCAATGAAAAGCAGCAACAGCCGGGCCCATCAGCTGAGACAAGAGTCTTGTGACCTCAGTTTCTTCAAAAACATGAAATTCTTCTTGGAATGTGCTTTTTGCCTCTGCCAGGTGTATCAGATAGGACTGAGCTTACTTCAGATTATTTATTACAGTTGGCTGTTGTTAGCAATCAGGCATTACGCTGGCCTGCTCAGGGTCCTCAGCTGCAGGACTTCCTGTATACATGCACTTGCTCGGACTGAGTCATCTACACTGGCCTGCTCAGAGAGACCTGACAGAATAAGTCATCAGAGAACCAGAGAAGGCCGCTATGTAGCTACATAGTTCCTGTGCATGCCCTACACCCATTTAAAACAAGCTCTGCTGGTTTCCTCTTCTGTTTTCTCCACTACTTCTCCCCAGAGGCTGGCCTCTGTACCCCCTCTCCCCTCCCCTCCCTTCCAATAAACCTCCCACCGTGTGAGTTCTGTAGTGTGGTATGACTTTCTAGGGCCCCATTGACTCCAACCCGCCAAGGTCGTCTCTCACTGCAAACTACAACAGCTGTTGTTATTTGTTTATTTGCCTGTATGGGAAAACATGTTTTTGCCAAGTGAGACTTGTCCACCATATGCAGCTTTTCCTTGTGATTATGCACGTTAGTCATGAGACTCCTCTTAAACCTCAGAGTATAAACTGGTTGATACTCTGATTATAAAGTTGGCGATTGCATGATACTTTATCAGCTCCATTCCCCTAGGTCCCATAGCCAGCTGGAGTGGTAAACAATGGTGCAATTCATAAAGGATTTGTTTAAGAATGTCTAATAAAATCCACATCATTTGATGTATGTAATGCTTTCATCCAAGACAACATTAAGCAATGATCAAATGTATCCATATGTGTTCAAACTCCTGCCTTGTGCTGAGTAGTGCATTAGATTCATAGAGGTGTTCTGTGGAGCCCCAGAGAAGCTTCTCTTCCCAGTGGGTAGAGGTTAATAAGGGAATTTATAACTAACTGGCTCAAGTACTGAAATTAAGTGACTACTAAGTGCTGAGCCCCAAAGAAGACATCTGAGGTCCATGGAACAACATGGAAGTGGCAGCAGGAAGAATGTACCAGTCAGAGCATAGGTATGAGCATTCTGGAAGTTTTCTTTTGGATATGACAGGGGTGCTGCAATCAGAAATGTAACGGATGTGGCAACCTGCACATGCACAAGATTTGTTGAGAAGAAGAGATGTTGGCAGGAGTGTGGGGAAGGGGGATATGATCACAATATTATATATATATATATATATATATATATATATATATATATATATACAAAATTATTAAATATAGAAATATGTAAACAATAACAATAACCTTGAAGAAAAAGCAAGGGGTCTGGCCAAAAATTCAACCAAAGAAACCAAAAGAGAGGGTCATTCACACATGTGCATATTTGGGAGAAGCAGGCAGAAAAGTCAACAATGAATCATAATAGACACTCTGTCAGAAACAAAATGAGAGCTGGGCTGAGTGGCTGGCTTGCTGAGAATGAAGCTTAAGTATCTTCTGTATGGGGAAAGAATGTGATTTGAGTTGGGGATGGGATGATGAAAACTAGTAAGCCAACAGAAAGAAAAAACCGGCAACATGAGACAAAACTCAGGGTCCTGAGGCTTTGTCTCATGCGGGTTTAGTTTTCATTTTACTGGAAGTTAGAAAATATCAAGTGAAAAAAATTTGTTTTAAATAATGATTATAGTGGGTTTGTATGTGTGTACTCATGAATATAAGAAAAGCACTTGACGTGTGAGGCTGTGGCTGTGGCTGTGGGTGATTGTATGGAGGTCAGATGGACGACTTTGTGGAGTCAATTCTTTCCTTTCACCCTTAGAAAAGTTCCAGAGATTGAACCCAGCTCTCCAGGCTGAGCCATCTGGCCAGTCAAGAAAAGAACTTTCTATATTATGAATTATCAAATAAATGTAAATGACCATTATTTTCCCTGTCAAGTGTTGCAGACAGGTGAATTCATCCCTGCCATGAGAGTCATTTGAAGAATTGAGGTTTAAAATAAGAACTGTGTGAGGCATGGCTTAGAAACAGAAGCCTGTTGAGAATGACCACATTGAATCCAGAGTGTTGGAGTCATAGCCTCGAGACACCAAGCCAGCTGCTTCCAGAAGGCTTGTGTGTTGGTGGGCTCATGAGACCTTGGAGTATCATTGGTCAGTGACACTTTTATTTTTCCACAATGTAATATTCATTCACAGGAAGAAAATTGTTCTTAGAACCAAGGAAGGGACATATGGAGTTCAAATTTTGACATATTAATCATACTGAGGAGTATCTACTTTGTCTCCATGGACATATGTCATTTTAAGGATTCCCTAAGAATTAGAGACACCAGAGGTATCCTTCTTGTCAGAGTGGATATAAATAAGAATACTATATACATGTTTAATGTCAAAGTAGCGAGTTTATCTAAAAGTAATGGGGCATCCCTCTGCCTTTATGCTTTCTTGTGCTATTTAGTTGCAATTTGGGAAGAGAGACTGTGCAGCAGATACACATTAACATGATGGTAGGAAGCGGCACAGGAGATTGGAAGGGTGGAGATGGAAGAAAAGGACTAAAATACAGGGTGTGTGGGCTGAGGACGGTGAGATCAACAGAGAACCTAAAAACTTTCAGGGCCCAGAGGACACTAGGGACATGGGGGAGAGTTTTCGCTGGCTGTTATTGATGATCCAGAACAAGTGTGGCCTGTTTTCCTCCTTAGATTCTTTTCTTCATTCTGCTTTTCCAAAGTGGCAAAATGAAATCATAATTCAAGGTTCCACTTGCGTCACAGTCATGGCAGTCACAAACACAAGAGGGCTGGAGATCCCTCATGCCCTCACTCCTATTGGCCCATCCACACTTCAACACCACTTCTGGGAAGAGCAATCCACATACCCACAAGCACATTCCCAGTGTACTTTTAAGAATATTCCAAAGTCTATTCCTGGAAAGGACATTAACCAGATCCAGATTAAACACATCATAATGTTACTTTTCCTTGGCTTCCAAAGGGATATGTTTTAACAATTGGGACATATAATAGCTGGATGATTCTACTAAAAGTCACATCTCTACCCACCTTCCTTCCTGGATATTAAAACACAAAAAATAAAATGTCAAATTCTCAAACGATGGTATGGATTATGAAATTTCATATGTATGTCCATAATTAGTATTTTTAAAAAGTATCAATAAGTACATTTGAAGTCATTGATCTAAAACAGCAAAATTTACTCTAAAATCGAAGTAAGCATACACACACACACACACACACACACACACACACACACACACACTCACACACAGGAGAAGAACCAATCCCACAAGAAAACATTGTAGTCAGAATCAGCTTTTCAAAGATGTCCACATTTTAATTCTCAGGTGTCGTGAACATGTTACATCCTCCACCAAGCAGGAATTAAGCTAGGTGGTGGGATAAGGATGACACGATTGACTCTAAAATTTGAGTTGATCCTGAATTATCTGGGTAAGCCCAATGCAATCACAGGACCCTTAAACAAAGAAGAGGTGGAAGGTGGAAGGCTTCTTGTCAAAGTGGCCAATGGAAGGAAGCCTCCCTGGCCACAGTGTGTGCCAGAGCTGAGGAATCAGGTTGGTAGCAGGAAGTTGAAAGAAATGGGTTTTCTCTCTTACTTTTAAATTAACTAAATTTAATTCATTTGTTTTACATCCAGACCTGAGTTTCCTTTTCCTCCCCTCCTCCCATTCCCTCCCCCCGGACCTTCATCCCTGCCCCACATCCTCTCCTCCTGTTTGTTCAGAGAGGGGCAGGCCTACCTTGGTATCATCGAAGCATGGTATATCAAGTTGTGGTAAGACAAGGCACCTCCCCTTGTATGAAGGCTGGGCAAGGCAATCCAGTATGAGGAATAGGTTCCCAAAAGCTTTAGAAATACATATTTGACAGAATTCTGTTTGACAGATATACTGACTTTTAACCCACCCACAGAAATTCATTTCGGATTTTTTTGGGGGGGGTCTTCAGAGCTAAAATATAGTAATTTTTTGTTTTTCACACTAATCAATCTGTGGCAGTTTGTTGCAGGAGTGGTAGGAGGCACAGGGGCTCTGCTGAAATCTTGTCCTCTTCCCTCACTATGCTCTAGGCATGCTATACTGGGTTCTTTACTGCGGTGCCACCGCTGAAGCGCAGATGTGATCATAAGCAAGAGAACAATGATGGGTATGTGATTGACGCAAGACCCAAGGCTGCAGACTCATGAGTTTCTGTAGACAGCCTCAGGAACCAGTCAACAAAGAAACTCAGAGGGTTAACAGAACAATGAAACAGACCCCCACAGCTAGGCCTTACCCAATTTTTGTCCGCTGGACATGTTAACTCAACATCATGATTCCCAAATTCCATCTTATAGAAGGAAATGCTGAAATTATTGAAACAGGTAGCTCTAAAATAATTTTACATCTTGAATGTGAGCTTAAACACAGGTGAAAAAAATGTCAATCAGCCTAAACTTCCTACCACCTACAGTTCAAGGAAGAAAGAGCATGTTAAAAAAATGAAAATAAAAGCTATTTAGAGTTTCTGGATAAACATCCAATGTTAGACAACATAAACAGGATAACTACTCTGGAATTCACTAGCTTCCAGGTTCCTGAGCACATAACTGAACAGTGGAAGTGTTCTAGAAAATCCTGATACTTTATAAATCTTTACCTAAACTTGTGTTATTTGTGGAGAGAATAGGTAAGTTTCCCAGCCCATGTGAGGACAGTCTGAATCTCCTACATTGTACTTACATATTTTTCATCAGAAAATAAATAATAAGGCAGATTCACTCTCTGTAAAGGAAAACTGAAAATAGAACACACTGTAAAGTGCTTATCAATTGTGTCTACAAGCACAAGAGACTTGAATCTCATGTTCTTAGGAAGTGATAATTTTAACAATGTAAAGCAGGGATGTCTGTCATATTCAGCCTAAGACTTTCAAACTTGGCATTATGGGATTTCATGCCACACATAAAGATAAAAATCAACCAACCAACAACCAACAAAGAAAAGAACATAATTTACATGCACCTCCCAATTATTTTAGTCACTTAGAACATTTGTTAAAAATGTAAATATCTTGGCTACTCACATTCAGCCTGAAACTTTAAAGGAAATTTCTGGATATCCACCTTTATAAAAGCACATTGCCTTTCCTCAAAATCTGAGATATTGCCAATCATAGCTAAAGAAATGAAAAACATTGTTTTTATGAAAAAATATATTTAAATAAGCAAACTGTTGCCAGGATTAGCACAATTTAGCCACAGAGCTTTCTCATTGGAAAGTTTAGAAGAAATTTTATGGACATCAAGGTAATTCCACTGTTGTACAAAGGAAAACATTAGGATTGGGTTGGAACATGAGAAGTTAGGGTACGTATGCACAACCATGTTCCACACAAGGCACAAGGGAGGCTTAGAAACATTAGTGTTTTCAATACTGAGATAATTATTGTAAAAACATCATTGTGGCTTATGAATAAGTCAACTATAACTTGTATTTTAAAACCCCAGAGCTATTTTCTGAAATTCCGCTCAGAAGTGTAGAGGCAACCACATAACTCTGGAAAAGCATATTATCTAAAGTATATTAATGAATACATTTTATAACACAAACATGCTCTTGCCAATACAGAAAGCAGGGTGTCTGGATTGATAGCTGCATATTCAGTTCTATTTATACTATTTACCCAAATTATTTACACTAAAATCATAAGAACTATCCAGTGCTGGGACAAACGAATCCATTTCTAGTGGAAACTATTTGATGACCAGTCAACATTATGTCATTTTTCAAACATGCTCTGTGGTTTGGGTGATGAAAACACATGGGAGAATTAGCCATGTCTTTAGAACTTGATACTTTTATGAGGATGTACCTATTAGACTCCTTGGAAAAAACATTCATTTGTAAGCAGATTTGAAAGTGTTTTAACTTAGACATTAATCATGCAGGGTTAGTCTCTTGGACGATGTTGGGTTCTGAACCATCATAGATGCCCTCTGAAGAAAAGTAGATTGATTTCTATATCCCAGTGCCTCCACAAATGTTCTATTTGTGTATCCAGCCATGAAAATAAGTCAGTTTCCCTTGGACCTTTATAGAGCTTCCTTCTGCCTGGGGTGGTCTGGACTTTTCTCTCAGGGCAAACTTCAGCTCACTTTTTCCCCAAAACCTTTTCCTTGTCTTCCTTACATTGTATAAAATCTCCTCCTGGGACAAAGGGGTGGAGCTGACCTGTTCTTTGTCTCAGAGGATGACTTCTTTCTCCTGGGAAAGATATGGTCATGTGGTAGCAAAACTGCATTTATTTGCACACGTTTCAGTTAAGCTTTGTGTTTCTCAGGTTAGAGAATTGCTCTAGGTGTTCACATATGGACTGATGAATGAATGATCAGCTTTTCATTCAAGAGACACATCAGAATTTTGAAAGATAACTGGAACTCATTGCATTAGTTACTTTTTCATCTGTGATGAAATACCTGAAGAAACCACTTGCATTCAGAAAGGCTTATGTTGACTCTTCCTTACTGAGACTTTCAACCCATCTTGGCAGGGAAAGTTAGGAAGAGTAACTCTGTCCATGGCAGTGGGAGGGAGACAGTGGATCCAGAGAGTAAAGCAAGAACCAGAAGTGAGTAGAAGCTCCAAAGGTCTGCCCCTAGTTTCTGAATTCTAACAGCTAGGCCCCACTTTCTAACTACCATCCTCCAAACAGTACCACATTCAAGGAGATTGATGTTCAGGACATGAGCCTGGGAGAATATTTCAGAGTGAAAACATAACATCCACAAATTGTGATGATTGTTACTTGAATGGCATGTTGGGAACGTAACACCTTTGTGTTTGGGAGACTTGATTAGGGTTGAATCTTCAGAAGGGTTTAATGTGCTTATTGCAGGGCTCTAGTCAGTTCTTAGGAGAGGGCTTTGTTGTAGACTGTGTTCACCTCATGTCCTTGGCCTCTTGCGCATGTTGCATCATTATATCAGCTTTGTTTTGACCTAGCCAAGGGAGTACTTACTGGAGACTAAGTAGTAAAGACTGCCGAAACTTAAACTTTTAGCTCCCAGGTCTTTAAGGAAACATGTTTTTTATCATAAAGTATATATCATCAGTTATTTTGTTACAGTAGTAGAAACCAAAGATACTTAGTGAGCATCATATCTTAACATCTTATTAAAGAATTGAATATTTACTCTCTTGACTGAGTGGCTGAGAACTATGCTTCACTTACAAATTTCCATAAAGTAAAACAATAGTAAGTTGAACCATGATAGAAAATTCCGAGTGTTCTCCTTAGTTGCTTCATTACTTTATTGCATACTGTTTACAACAATTCACAATTTCACTAGATATTTATTTTTAATATATAAATGTTAACATAATTATTAAGCATACATTTGTAAATTTCATTGAATTTTACTGTGGTTTAGCTTAAAATATACCACAATATGTTACAGTGTTCTCAGTACTTTTGCATATCAATTCATCTGATCCTATAATAAACATCCTCATGTTAGAGATCATTGGCCATATCAGGGAAAGGGGGTGAGATAGGAAGGGAAGAAGAAGAGAGAGAGAGAGAGAGAGAGAGAGAGAGAGAGAGAGAGAGAGAGAGAGAGAGAGACTGTGGAGTAATCCTCTTGTACACTGTAAAGATTTGTCACTCAAATTAGTTTAATAAAATGCTGATTGGCCAGTAGCCAGGCAGGAAGTATAGCCCAGGCTTCCAAACTAAGAATGTTGGGAAGATATAGGGCAGAGTCAAGAGTCGTCAGCCAGATTCAGAAGAAGCAAGATGAAAATGCCATACTGAGAAAAGATACCAAGCCACCAAGTCACGTGGCTAAACGTAGATAAGAATTATGGGTTATTCCAGTGTAAGAGCTGGTTAGTAATAAGTCTAAGCTACCGGTCAAACATTTATAAGGAATATTAAGTTTCTGAGTGGTTATTTGGGAGCTGGTGGGTAGGAGAGAAACCTCCAGTTACACACACACACACACACACACACACACACACACACACACACACAGAGAGAGAGAGAGACAGAGACAGAGACAGAGAGACAGAGAGACAGAGAATCCTTCAACTATAAGGGCAGAAGAGACAATGAAGACTCACTTCAGGGAATCTACTATCCCAGTACTCTGTGTCTTTCAAGCATGCTGAAGTGAGGTCCTTGGTAACAGCTGTACCTACTCTTTGTAACCCTTCCTGTAAGAAGGCCTCAGACATCCATCTGCATGCAGAACTCACAACTAAGCTTTGTCATCAGTCACTAAGTCCTTTACTTTTAAGCTGGATGCTAAACCTGGTTTTTGCTTTATATTTTGAGATAGTGTTTAATTAACTTCTCTAGGTTGACCTGGAACTTACTCTACAGTCCAGGTTGAATTTGAACTTGTGATCTTCAGCTTCCCTACTAGCTGAGTTAATCAGCCCTGTGTTGTCAGGCATCAGTTGTAATGTAGTTTTACACACACACACACACACACACACACACACACACACACAGAGAGAGAGAGAGGGGGGGGGGGTTAGAATAATGCATTTGGCAAATGCATTCTCAAAAAACAAGTATATCTTCCAAAATGAAAAATGACAGTTTTTGATAATTTTTGATTTTGTAACCCAAAATCAGAATTTTGGAAACACAGACATGTAATATTTAACTCCATTATTTGATTTGATTTCAGTTCTTTTCTTTCCATTTCATCTGTACTTGATATACTTTTGGTTTTGTGTTGAAAATAACAATACTCACCACTGCTTATTAAGTTTTCATGTTTATTTGGAAAATCCTGCTTGGATTTACCAAAGGGTAGCGCTGTGGGATGGTCCTTCTGCTGTGAATGTGTGTTGCTGTCATTGGTTAATAATAAAGCTGTTTGGCCTATGGCAAGGCAGGATAAGGTTAGGCAAGGGAATCAAACTGAGGACTGGGACGAAAGTAGAGTCAGGAAGATGTGAGCCAGCTGCCCCAGAATCAAGATACCAAAGGACCAGTAAAGCCAATGCCATGTGATAATACATAGATAGATAGAAATGGGTTAATTTAAATGTAAGTACTAGTTAGTAATAAGCCTGAGCCACCAGCCAAGCATTCTGTAATTAATATATATGACTCTGTGTGTTTATTTGGGACCAGAGAGTCAGGACAGAAAACTCCACCTCTTTTTCCTGGGTAGTAGTACATTTACTGTCAAGTAAATATCTGTATGGAGTGGTGTTTTCCTCATGTGCATCAGTCAATGTAAAGTGTCACAATGGCTTTGACATGGAGGCTGATAAAAGGACCCATCTTTCTTATAAAGGAATATCTGATAAAGGTTTACATCTTGTAACAGATTCCTTATGTACTCCACACTTCTAATGAAGTATTTTTCAATGCAAGTGTTTTCATAAAATGCTGTTCATATTAACAGGAAATGGATTCATTACTGCTATCTTAATGCATGATTTAGTCACGTCTGCATTTTCATTTTGCATGCCAGCATCTGACAAATGTACTCCTCATACATCTCTGTAGTTCTCAAACTGTCAATGACTTTTAAAGAATATAGTATGTCCTTTGGATAGGACTCCCAGTTTTTGAGAAGGATGGTTCAGACAGAGAACAATTAGTAAATGTGTTGAAGTAGAAATGGAGTTTTGTACAATGGAATCAGAATGGCTGAGTGCTAGGAGAGATAGGAAGGAAGGTGGCATCAGGGACTTCATCCCCAGTTAGATCCTTCCACTCTTACCACCCTAAAATTAAAGAATCATTAAGACAAATTAAGTTCCACATGTGAGAGTAGATTTGGAGTATCTATCTTTTCTGCCTGGATTATTGCAACTGGATTGCCCAGTTCTATCCATTTTGGTGAAAACTGAGAGATGCCATTCTCATTTATGGCTTAATATAATATTCAAGTATATATTTAAAACAATAGTAAGAATCCAGACACAATCCAGAAGGATTAAATCCTGGTGCTCCACAGTACAGTGGTGACTACATTTTCTCTCTCTCTCTCTCTCTCTCTCTCTCTCTCTCTCTCTCTCTCTCTCTCTCTCACACACACACACACACACACATACACACATAATTTAAAAAAAGTCTAGACTGTAGGAGATCAAGTGGTCAGCATAATAAAGAAATGATAAGGAGACCTGGCTGGTGGTGAGTGCTTTAATCAGAGTACTTCAGAGGCAGAGAAAGACAGATCTCTGCAATTTCACGGTTAGCTTGATCTACATGAGATGTTCTATCAGGGCATGTAATTCTGATAAAGTCATATGGTCACTGTGCACCATAGATATATGTTGAAGTATCCTATTGGATTCCATTTAACATGTGTAATTATTTTCTATTCAATCATAAGAAAAATTGATTTTTAAAGTGTGACAAGAGAGGAGATAAGAATCACTATGAATTCAAGACAACCTGGCCTACATAGCAAGTTCCAGGCAACTCAGAGATACCTAATGAGATCCTATCTCAAACAAACAGATAAACAAAACCTTCTCTTTTTGACAGCTTGTATATTTCTAGAGAAGGATTGGTTTCATCTGCTTTTCCACTGAAGTCTTCTAGAACTACCTTTTCAGTTCAACAGCGAGCAGGACCTCCCACCAGAACTTTTATGACAAAGGAGTGACCTGACTGTGTTCACCTTGGGACTTTTTTTTTTTTTTTTTTTTTTTTTTTTTTTTTTTTTTTTTTTTTTTTTTTTGTCACCTTGGGACTTTGAGTCCAGGCAAATGACATAGTTACCACCTTCCTCAGAATACTTGCTGGTCTCGGGGAATAGGGGACCTGGTGGTCAGGATGCAGAGTGGCCTTCAGTCTGTCAGTCTGTGTTCAGATTCAGCCCTCATCACTCACTGTCACACATCCTGTGAATCTCTCCTTTCCAAGAGTTCTGAAGGGCAGATGCTAACGTGCCTCTTGTGATGCTCAGGGGAACTAGCCCTTGGCCACCATTTTGACTGAAAATTCATCATACTTAGTCTTTCTGCTTATTTTCATCAGATATTAATACATTTTTAGTTTTGAGAATATGATCATAATACATTTTAAGAATTTGTGTGAAATCTAAGATAAACATAACAATTCTGAGAAAATGTGGTGTAGTGTGAACGCCTTATAAAAAATGATAGCAGGGGATAGAAGATGGCTTAGCCACTAAGAACACTGCTGTTTTTTTAGAGGACTGGACTTTTGTCCCTAACACCTACAGTTAACATGCTCAAAGTCACCTATATCTCCAGCTTCACACATTTAAAGTTCCATTCTGGCCTCCATGGGCATCCAAACACAGATGCATGTGCTAAACACAGCGACACACTCCCACTCATACATACATAAATGAAAATAAATCTTTAAAAAGTGATTTCCTCTTCATTGACCTAGGAAATATGCTCGTGAAATGTACATTTTATTTGCCCACAGTTTTATTAAAGTTTATTTTAGTTTTTATTCTGTATTATTTTGAGATCTATATATTCTAGATTGGGCTTCTGAAACTTTTTCATCTGAAAACATAGACAAGCACTTTCAGAAATACCTCAGATTCATTACATGTTTGATTTTGAACACATTTTTGGGTGTTACATGTTCAGAAATCTGTGACTGTTGCCACATTTTCACAACATTTGGCTTTCAGTCACAGGGTTGTAACCCAGAGTTTAAGAGCAGTGTGCTAGTTATCCTCTGTCAGATGAATACCTGGCATGTACTTTTCCTTATTCTGTGGACCTTCATTTCACTCTGTTAATTGCTTCCTTGGCTGTGTAGAAGCCTTTTAATTTATGCAAGTCCATTAGTCAATTCTGGGTATTACTTCCAGCACTATCGGAATCTACGAGAAAGTTATGATTTATGACTGTTTCTTAAAGTGTTGTCTGTCAAGAGCTGAACAGATATCAGAAAAATGACCTAATTCATGAGGGAGGTTTGCTCAGCCATATGATGTCATTTTCAGAAAAATGAACGGCATTGGAGATGATCATGCTAAGTGAAATAAGCCATCACCAGGAAGACAAGTATTACATTCTTTCATATAGGGAATTCAAATTTTTAAACATATAAGAATATACATATTTATGCAATGCATAAACAACATGAAAATAGAAGAAAGACTATTTTTAGAGAAGGTGGCCAGTGGGATTGGGGAAGGATGAGAGAAATTAATGGAGAATGAATATTAGCCAAAATCATTGTATATATGGATGAAATTATCACAATAAAACCCATAATCTCTACAATTAGTTAAATTTTAAAATGAAATCATTAAATTAATTATGCTCATATGAACAATTTTATTTAAAAGCATATGTTGACCATATTAGCTTTGCAGACCAAAATCAAATATGATTCATTTAAAATCTATTAGAAATAAAAATACATTCCTTGCTTTATAAAGAAGAGTCTTAAGGCATAAACAGATGATAGATAAAAGAAGATCCGAGATTCTAAAATTTGAAACACATACAGATAATGTTTACAGTTGTCAAATGTCTTATTGTAAAGTCATTTGCTTCTACTTGGTCTTTCTATTTGTCTTTTTCTAATAACTTGTTCATTTTCTTTAAACCTGACACCTCCCCACAATATTCTTATAATAATGATAATAGTACTAGTACTAGTACTAGTAATAATAATATTACATTTATAAACCTTTCAACTCTGTCAGCTTTACACGCAAGAGCAGAAACATCTTTTGTCTTTCAACAGTTGTAATGAGCATAAAGCATTTATTCTAGCATTTCCTAGACGAGTAAGGTAGTGATCGAGGAAATTAACTTTCCTTGGGTCTCCCTATTAAAATATGAAAAATATGATATGGACTCAGGTTTTTGTTTGTTTTTTTGTTTTTTGTTATATTGAGAAAGGGTCTCATGAGTCCTAAACTGGACTCAAATTCATTGTGTAGCTGAGGATTACCCTGAATTCCTGATCCTCCTGCCTCTACCTTCAGAGTGCAGGAATTAACGGTGTGTATCGTCACTCCTGGTGTAACATGTGGTGCTGGGAGTTGAACCCAGGGCTTTATGAATGACAGGCAAACTTTTACCAAGTAAGTGATGCAAGATATTTCCGAAAGAAATTATTTCTATTGTAGCAACATATGTTGAAGCATCTTGCTCTAAGAGTTTCCATAAGTATGAGAAAACGAACATTTTTGAATGAAAAAGACCCTACAGATACAGCTGATATAATTAAATAATCAGAGAATTAAGGGATTGAATACATTGCTCATTTATGTAAGTACACACAGAAAGTGACTTGGAAAGATCTATCAAGCCAGGCTTTTGGAGCAACCACAGTTTTGGGTCCCTTCCACCTTGAAAAAAAGCCAGGAGCATGCAGTGACAAAATGAAAGATTAGTGACTTGTGATATTTTTAGGATATATTTATGCTTTCTTAGTTGTCTTGTTTTTTGGCTTTAAGCTATAGAATATTATCTGCAAGTAGGATTTTGAGTGAGTTCCTGAGGGAAATCCATAAATGAGAAACAGGTCAGACATTGCTGAGTGGTTCCAGATCTGAGGAACATAAAAGAGATTCCTCAGCCTGAGAAATGAAATGTTCATGCTATCACTTGTATCAAAGTGTATGGGAAAACACTGTTCATAGCGGAGAAATGAATTTAACCTGAGGACAAGAGGCAAGCTGGTCCAAGTGAATCAAATATACAATCCAAGAGAGATGGATGAAAAAGATTCAATTCCTTTAAATTTGCTCATTTGCATTTTTCTGAGATCCTTTGCTCTGCTTGTGATTTATGAGTTCTTTACATGAGCACAATAGTTGGCTGAACAGATCACACTTAACTGCAGCCACACACGCAGAAGTCCAGAAGTTTATGGTAGAAACATTTCTCACACAAAATTGCCTCATGTGCAGCAGGCTCAATTCTTAGGGGATTTGATCCAGTTAAGTACATCTTTCTCTCTCCTCTCCCCTTCCATAGGGTAGGGTCTGTTCTGCCCACCTGCATTTCGTTAGAGAGCAGAGTGTTCACATGCTACACCACAAGAACCTACCATGACACAATCCATCCAGAGACTGGCGTGACTGGGCTGGTCCCCCCTCCCCTCCTCAGCTCTTGTATCACTGAGAGTCTGGCAGCCAGTTCCACCCTGACAGAGTTCACAGCATATATTAGTGGATCCTTGTTCTCGGTGTGTCTGTTTAAGGAATTAACGGAAGCAGTGTCGAGTAAGGTAAGTGCTGCTTTAACTATAGCCCAGGGGATGCTGACTCTTTGGGACAGTGTTTAGTTTTAACAGAAACAGAAAAAAAAATCTAGAGAAATTTTGCCAATTTGCTATTCAACGTCAGGTTTGAACATTTATTTTTACATTTTACTTAATAGGTTCTTCCATCATTTATGGATAATTTCACAGTGTGTGCCGGATTGATTGGCAAGGGGAATTTAAAATGTTCCAAGGTCACAGTGAGAAAATAGTTAAACTAGACATTCAAAAAGTACAGAAATTAAAATGCTAACCATTTTTGCTGATTAACTACATATGCTTACATTGTTGAAACCTAGTATTGAAGCAGAGAAAGGTCATTGCTACCAGCATCCAACAGATTTTGCTATAAAATATGTTGTTACAGGTTACAATAAAGATTCTGTGTTATAAAACATTAGCTGAATGACTAGATATTTGTATGGATTGCTTTTTCATGTTTTGCTAATTTTAAAGATTTGTGGTTTGGGATGTACACCTTAAGGAACATGTTTTTAAGAAATTCTGGGAAACATTTTTCTTTTTTGCAAAGAGCTTTACTTTTATGGCCACAGTTATTTAAAAAAACATGAGTGAAAGTACAGTGTGGACTTTCTTTCACAGTGGAGGCACTGTATGTTTACAAGCTCATTTTGAATTCAGAATGTTAGCTTTTACTTTGCCAAAACTTTGGAAGAAATTTTTGATACTATGCCTATTCAATTAAAAAAAGTCAAAACTTACAAATCAATAAAACATTATGCATCATTAATGTGTTAAAAAGTATGAGGAATTCTATTACTATGCCTGTGTTCCTAGTGCTTAGCTATGGGCAAATCCTGTCTACTACATTAAAGACTTCCATCAGAATCATGGGGGGGGGGCATAATTTATTAGCACTGTGACGATATTCCATGTTAGAATTTTAAGTGTTTCTTTTGTAAAATCTTCTTCAGTGTTTCATTTGATGAAGTCTGTTAGGATTCTAAGCTATATATTGAAAATACATGGTCTCCCAACTCCTGCTCACTCCAACCTACCTGATGCAAAAGCTTGTCTCATATTATTCACATAAAATATCACACAATGCCTTTGATTTGAGTGTGAATTCTCTTCACATCATCGCTCTCGAAGGAATATCGACTTTTCTGTAATGTGTTCTCTGAATGCCAACTCTTATATTCCAGCTTACTTTTATTCTGCTAGCTTTTCTCTGAAAGCTGAAACACTGTTGACCATCCTCTTAGAACCACGTTACATAAAAATAACTCCAAGGAAACATTTTGAATTGACACTCTCAACTTACTACCTTATACACAGTTCATTACGCCATCATTGCTATGGCTATTATTATTGTGGTTGCTGTTATTTGTGTCTCTCTCATTCTCTCTTCTCTCCTACTTCCACTTTGTAAAGACACTAAACTTTGGATTAGCAAATCCTATCACCTTACACTTTGTCTCAAAGAAGATATACTTTTAATGTTTTGAAAAGGGAAAAAAGAACTTAAGTTTTAAAAGTTGGAAACAGGCTATTTTTCTGTAGCTGGGACCCTTTTGGGTTTCGGTTTAAAAGCCAAGACTGTTTGACATTTTTCTGTTGGGTAAACATTTGTTCTTCTAAAATTAATTTACTAAATAGTAGCTTCGCAGTACCGTTTGGCAGTGGGTTTTAAAGCATGGAATGTTAAGCTGCAAATAATGTAAATATCCACCTAAAGAATCCACCACCCCCATTCCTCTGAATCCACAACAAGGCCCTTTGAAAGGAATGTGCTTATGGCCTCTTGGACTTCACAGGCAGCTAGAGCTGCTGCCTTCAGGAAAAAAACACACAGATTGCTCCTGTTCCCAGCTAGGATCTTTCTAATGAGGCGCTTTAATGATGTTGATGGCAGAGTGCACTGCGGAATTTACAGTGGTCTTCTAATTTTCATTTCTTCTGGTTTAGAGAAATGTCCTTAAGTAGGGTTCTGACATGGTTTTGAGATGGGAGCCACCTCCTAATTAAGGGAGGACCAGAAACAAGGGCTAAAGGGGTTATGTTAGCCATACCCAGAAGGGGGCGCATGTGTACGTACCTGAAACCTGCTTCCTCCTAAAGGTGTAAACACAACACACCCCGATCTTTATGCTTAAATATAAAAGTTTAAATGGCAGTGAAGACACTGCTTTAAGAGGCATTGAAAATGAAATAACAAAATGAACTTTGTTGATAAATTTAGCCTAAGTCAAACTTTTTCTTGGAGTTATATTATTTCATAATAATTTGTTTCCACTTTATTTAGGATTCATAGCATTTACTGAACATGAATCTATGTGCATTTGCTCTTCTCCTGGCGTTAGCCAGTGGTGCCAGTGGTCATTACTATGATTATGACGCCCCTCTCTTTATGTATGGGGAATTATCACCCAACTGTGCACCAGAATGCAACTGTCCCCACAACTACCCAACCGCCATGTACTGTGATGATCTGAAGCTGAAAAGTGTCCCCATGGTGCCCCCTGGCATCCAGTACCTTTACCTGAGGAACAACCAGATCGATCATATCGATGAAAAGGCTTTTGAGAACGTAACCGATCTGCAGTGGCTCATTCTAGACCACAACCTTCTAGAAAACTCCAAGATAAAAGGAAGAGTTTTCTCCAAGCTGAAACAGCTGAAGAAACTGCACATAAACTACAACAACCTGACTGAGTCGGTGGGGCCACTGCCAAAGTCCCTGCAGGACCTGCAGCTCACTAACAATAAAATCAGCAAGCTCGGCTCCTTCGAAGGGCTGGCCAACCTGACCTTCATTCACCTTCAATACAACCAGCTCAAAGAGGATGCTGTGTCCGCCGCTCTGAAAGGTCTGAAATCACTAGAGTACCTTGACTTGAGCTTCAATCAGATCTCCAAGATTCCTTCTGGCCTCCCAACATCTCTGCTCACTCTCTACCTAGACAATAATAAGATCACTAACATCCCCGAGGAGTATTTCAAGCGCTTTACTGGGCTGCAGTATCTGCGTTTATCTCACAATCAACTGGCTGATAGTGGAATACCTGGAAATTCGTTTAACATATCATCCCTTCTTGAACTGGATCTCTCCTATAATAAGCTTAAAAGCATACCAAATGTTAATGAAAATCTTGAAAACTATTACCTGGAGGTCAATGAACTCGAAAGTAAGTATAAAGCTGCCCCTGTGTTTGATTGCTGTATCAGGTGTGAAAATACTGAAGCGTCACAACATATTTAAGAATGAATTAAAAGAACAACAAAGTTCAAACATGGAACTCTAGCTCAGTCACACACTGAGTTCTTCCTAGCGGTAACTCAGGGTATCAAGACCAAGAGCAGTTAAAGTCATAGAGTCTTAGATTAAATTTTTCAGGATTTAATATTTGAGGGTAATTGACATGGCTTCTTTAGCTCTTCATATTTTTCTGTTCTTGCTTAGTTTGTTCCTGATGTAGATTTATGTGCTTCTTTTATTGTTTGGCAAGATTCGACTGTGGAAAGGAAAACAAAAGTTCAGAAGCGATATAGGAAGCACAGGCTCTCCAGCACCCTCTCAGTGTCTGACGCAGACCACACATCTATAGTCCCATCGTCCCCAACCTCTTGACAGTCAGTGTGTTAACATGGCCAACACCACCTCTCTTCCCTGGCATGGTGTATGTGATCTTCACAATATTTTCCTGAGGATTCAAAGGAAGATTAAGAGTGGAAAGATGTTGATGAAGATTTCAAATATCTATTTATTTAAAAATATCCTTATAGAGTCCTTCCCTTTTGTCCAGCCCTTCATTTACCCACAGTCATACCTTCTCTTCACATGCTGCCACATTTTATTTTTTTATTTATCTCTGTGATGGAGCTGGACTTGATACAGCTTCCATTCTCCTTGGCTTACTTCAGTTTAGACAGTATGGAATTAGACATGAAATTAAAATATTCCATCCCAACCTGACCACATAATAAGAGTTTGGGACAGGAATGTATTAGTTTGCTAATACATGAAAAATTCAGGTGGGAAATACCATTTCATATAGAAAACAATTATATACAAGTTGAACTTATACATCTATTTAAATTGAACTTGTTTATCTAATGAAAAGTTAACTTCTCTTGTGATGATAAACACATTGCTATCAGAAAAATTATATGGGACATTATGACTACATTGCAATCTTCCCATGATTTCCATAATGTAGCTCCTGGGTTGCATATTCTCATGAAGGAGACAGTGACTGATAACATGAGCACAATGCTCTCTGTTTCATTTTTAAAGCCACCAAAGCAAGGTTTGGAACTGTTTGACTGACTGTCCCATTATATACGGTTCAGGCTATCACATTTCTATTAGCACAATTGTTTATAAAGTTTACTATGTGACAATTCATGTTCTTTCATTTTTCTAAGTAATAATTACATTTACTAATTGCAATTATCTGAGTCTAAATCAGGTTCTTCACATTGAATACTACATTTACTGAGAAAAGTTGATGACATGTAAAGGCATGTTCTTCAGTACATATGGAAAACTGGTTCTCAAAATGCCTTGCATTCAAAACTCAAAAGTTTATTATATAAATGGTACAACAGTTTCATGTAACCTTATGCATATCCTCCCTTGTACATTAAATCATCTATAGATTAATTATGATGCTCAACAAAAAGAAGATGCTATTTGTTTAGCCATGTGCTATATGCTCAGGGCCAAAAGCAATTAAAACTTTTTGCATTACTTATATATGCAAATTTAAAAATATTTTGCCTGTGAGTCATCACATCTGAAAATGAGGAACATGGACCCCCCCCCCAAAAAAATACAGTGTTGCAATATATAACCACAAACTATTATCCCTATTTCAGTCATGTGACTAAGAGTTAGATTAAATCAGTCTTATCTTCTTCATGTTAAGTGATTTGAGAATGAGCAATAGGTTAAAAAGAAGATATCAGTGATTGTTGAGGGTATTATGTGTGTTATGCTGTGAGGTGCTTTGAACAATTCAATAATATTAATGCAGCTCACTGAAAGCAATACATTATACCGGACCGAGGGGGCAGCAGAGAGTCCCAAGTTCCCAAGCTATGTAGCAGAGATAGCATCCAAACACAGGCCTAAAGTCATCTTCTTTCATTGGATTGTACTTTCTCAGAGATGAGTATTGTAGAAAGAAAGACCATGGAGTTACACTGAAATGTATTGTAAATAAGCACCATAAAAGAATGGAGTTCTTCTATGGAGAGTGTTTGAGTTTTCCTTGTCATTGCTAACTAGACTTTGAGCATGAAAGAAAACTAAGGGCCAGACAAGGTCAGGTTCCAATTAACCAGGGTAAACATGGGTAGTTCTAGTAAAGCTCTTGGTTTCTATTAAAATACTAGATGAGTTTTGGTTCATGATAGCTTCTCAACCACCAAGCAACAATGGCTACACGTTCTGTGATTTGGTTTGTGCCTTGGAGTTTTGATTCTCAGCCATCGTGTATGGTTGATGGAAAATTCTTTAGTGATCATGTAGTCAAATCTATCATTTTCAGCTGGAAATACCAAGGATGTGAGTTTTTCATTGATGTGGTTATTCATACAATTCATAGTTCTTCAGGTCAGACTGAACATTTTAAGACAGTTCTTACTAATTCATATTAGTTGAATGCATTTCTAAGCCTTATTATCAAAGTTAAATAAATAAATTCTATTTTTGGAGAAGTTTCCTTGAGCCTCCTGATTTATCCTTATTAGTGCTTATTAAATATTGCTGTGCCACTTTAGTAGCCTGAGATATAAGCTCAGTGGTCTTCATTTCACAAATACATAGTAAAGATGGCTTTCTACATGGGATATCCTATCTAATAACAAATCAGTCAGAGGGTAATTTTCTTTAAATATAATTTCAAGATCATACAATGAAATATGATTGATCTTTTTTATTCTTTCATCCACAGAGTTTGAAGTCAAGAGTTTCTGTAAGATCCTGGGACCACTATCTTACTCCAAGATCAAGCATTTGCGCTTAGATGGCAATCCCCTCACCCAAAGCAGTTTACCCCATGATATGTATGAGTGTCTACGTGTAGCAAATGAAATCACTGTTAATTAACATCTTCTAATCACTGTTAATTAACAATACATGGAAGTATGTTCTGGAGCAATACTTCATGGTTAGGTATTTTGGGGATGTGTGTAAAGTTTTCACAATATTCTTTTGTTGTTGTTGCTATTACTTCATGGATTTTAATTAATGAAGGAAATGTTTTGTGAACATTTACCACTTTTTAATAAAAGATGAAAAGCAGGCCTATTTCATCGTGAGGACAGACACACAAATACATTAAACCTAGTTCTTTATTTGTAAGTTTAGTGTTTTCTAAATCTCTATGTTCTAATGGTACGAAGCCTCTTTACTGATTGTATGGAAATCAGTCAAGTTTTTATGGTCCCTACAATTTAATTTAATGACCTCAAAAACAGGAAATAAATGTGCATAGATGTTTATCCTAATACAAATATGTTCAAATCTTGATATGTTCAAATTTGTTTTGCTGAAATATAGATTCTGTATTGTGAGACCAGTAATTTTGCAGTGTACAAAAAAATTATGAAGCTACATCCACTAAAGAAATGTATTTAGTACTAAACATTTGCATAGTTACTTAATGAAACTTTTCTTGAATCATTTTTCTCTGTCATGTGTATGTTTCTTTTTGATTATTTGCATGTTACAATTAACAAGCTAATAGCAAAATAAAACATTGCAAATGGCATCATGGTGTTAATTCTTGTGAAAATCATATCTCTTATAAAATACATAAAGGGATCCAGTCACATTCTAAGACAGCAGTAGTCTGTAATATCTTACTTGTGTGATCAATGAATTTCCCACACTTTGGTTGATTCTAGCATCCTCATGCAATGAATTACTAAACCAATTTATTAAAACGCAGTTAGAACTTATATCTTCTTGGATATTGTTGATATTTCCATTTTTTTCTCAAGTATGTACATTGCAACCCCACTGAAGGAGGTGTGGAGAATCTTAGTAGTCACTGCTGAATTCTTAAATGAGAAGGGTGAGACACAAATGACCAATAAACTTAAAATAGTCTGGAAAAAATATTCTAAAATGGAAGTTATTATGTCCTTAATCCATTGTATTTGAAATATAGGTATTGATTTTATACATCAATGATAACAGATTTCAGTGTTGCGTAGTATGGAATTCCATGGTTGTTCACATCAGCAAATAGTAGTAAATGTCATTAAAGAAAGTAACCTCTTCTGCCCAGTAAATACTAAGGTTTTTGTTGCTGTTGTTGTTTTCTTTCTTTGCATTCAGAATCTTTACCATTATTTTAATATAATTAGATATTTTTATTCTTAGGGAATTCTGTACCATGTATCTCGATTATATTCACTCTCAGACCCTCATGTCCTCCCAGGAACATCCAGCTCACATTCACATACTTCATGAAATATGTGGATTTGAGGTTTTTTTTCTTTTCTTTTTTTTTTTTAAATTGAAAATAGATTTTTTTCATTCAGTATATTCTGATCATGGTTTCCCCTCCCTCATCTCCTCCCAAATTCTCCTTACCTCCTCACACATCAAACTCCATACCTTATCTCCCTCCCCGACTCTCTGTAGAAAACAAATGAGTAAATTAAAAATAATCAAGCTGTAAAAAAAAAAAAAAAACAAACCAACAACAACAACAAAACAAAGTGAAGGTACAAGAAGCAAATACACAAATAGACACACATACACAGAAAACCCATAAAAACACAAAATCAGAAACAGTAACAGATAAGCAAAAGACCAGTAAGGTAAAAAATGCCCAAAGACTTATGAGACCAAAACAAATCTCGAAAAATAACATTGAGTCTGTTTTGTGTTGACCATCTCTGGCTAGATATTGGACCAGCCCTTAGCTGTGATTTGTAGACTCAATGAGATGCCATTGGAGAAAACTATTTTTTCCCTTTATGAATGGTTGTCAATCAGAGATAGTTTCTTGGTTAGGGATGGGCGATCATGCTTACTTTTCCTTCTCAATGTAAAGCTTGTTTAATAACAAATGTTATGTAGTCAAAACTACACTCATCCAGTACCCACTGAGTATGCACCCCCCAAGAAGAAAGTATATCTTCAAAGCATGGTATTTTCAAAGAACAAATTTAATGAACTTATTCTTTCTTTAAATGTCCTGTAACTGAAGACCTGTCTAATGAGTCTGGACCCACTGAGATTGGAATGCGAAGAATATTGCATCAGATGACCGTGTACCTGTTGGTCTCATGTCTTTTCTTTGTAGAGTCAAGTTTCTTGAATTGGGATTGTTCAACTCCTTTCTTGATATAAACTTAAAAGTACTTTTCCTAAACAAATCTATTTTGTAGAAGAAACAAAATTAAAATTTCTTGCTTTCCCCATGAAATTCACTACTGTTCTTAGACACCTGTTCTCAAGTAGATAGAAGAAAATGTGTCATAAGTTCTCTATTAATATATGGCCCTAGATGAGCTTTGTCCTTATGGAGCTTAGGGGCACTATCTTGAATGGAAGTGTGGCTGTTTTTCAAAGTCTTATATCTACCTCTATCCAAAGTACAATATTATTCTTAAATCTAAAATATAAGCCAGTGACTTAAAACAGCAATCCTCTTTGGAGTTGGGTTGAATTGACAAAGACAAAATTAAAGTACAGGAAAATATTTCCTGTAGAAGGATCTGTCGGAGTTAATTGATCATGGTCTGGATGTCATCTTCTCAGTGCAGAGATGGACAGAAACTCTAGTAGTCTTCTCTATTTCATGGCCCAGTTTTAGGCAGATAGACAGGATGGAAAAGCCAGACACTGACAAATATATTCTTTCTTTATGGTCCCAGATAAGATAGGGTTTTTCGAAATGTCTGATGTCTACCAGCGCAAAGGCCCCAGATACAGAGACCCAGCAGAGTGCACAGTAGAATGTTCAGCATTTCATAACAGCCTCTCTTGGATTAATATTTTCATCATAATGACTCAGTGTGGCGCCATTAACACTAGCTAAGCTAGTGAAGTTTCAAACAGTAAAAGACAGACATTGTCCTTTTCCTAGAGAAATATGACAGAAAGAAACCTGCTGTTCACAACATCCACCAAGAGATTCAAAATCCTTTGCATATTCACACAGAGTAAACTTCCAATTTTGTAAGAAACTGCCACTGACCTAAGATGCTTAGCCACTTCTAGGCAGCTTTTCTCTTTCAGAATGGCACAGTTTGGACTCCAGGCAAATGGATGGAACTAGAAAAAAAAAATCAACCCAGACCCAGAAAGACAAACATGGTATGTACTCAATCATAAGTGGATATTAGATGTAAAGCAAAGGATAACCAGACTATAATCCACAGCTCTAGAGAAGCTAGGTAACAAGAAGGACCCTAGGAGGGACATGCATAAATTGCCTTGGGAGGGGAAAATAGATACGATCGATCTCCTGGGTAAACTGGGGAGCATGGGGTTGGGGAGGGTAGGAGAAGGGGAGAGGACAGGAGTTGAGAACGGGGCGGGGGGGCAGGCACTAGATGGTTCAGTAGGGAGAGGGACAGAGAGGGAGAGCAATGAAAGAGGTATCTTGATAGAAGGAGACTTTACAGGGTTAGGGAGAAACCTGGTGCTAGGATAGTTTCCATGAATTCATAAGGATGACCCCAGTTAAGACTCCTAACAATAGTGGAGAGGGTGCCTGAACTGGCCTTCCGCTGTAAAAAAAGATGGCTTCAGATTCATTTTGATTGAATTTTCAACAAGGGAAATGGATCAAAACAGGATGAATTTATAGGAGAGTCCCTCAGCTGACTCAAAAAATGGTTTTGATTTCATCTCTTTTGGAATAAATTTTCCCATGAATGGAGCAAATCTCTGAAGCATAATGATTTTTCTTTCCCTAAGTTGGATTTACTTAAACTCTTAACTGTGGTCCCTTAATTAAATGGAAAGCAGAAGAATGAGCAAAGCCCCTCTTTGTTCTCAAAATGTCCATTTGAAAATTAGTCTTTTATAGTGCTAGGGACTATAATATTCTCTAGTTTTGAGGTTTGAGACAATCCCCAGTGCTCTATTAAGTATAAGAAGATACATGAGTAACAAACCACTAAATGAACCAGAGGAATGCTGATTCCTTAAGTTATAAGTTCTTTTGCTGGTAATAGCTAGGTTTTCAGAAATACTGGAGCGTTTAAAAAATTGGGTTTACAAAGGACTGAATTTCTTTGCTTATGGTCTTTTAAGTTTGGGGTTCAGTATTCCCACAGCTATGATTTTGTCATAATGATGGCCTTAGATTTTTCTTTGGTTAGATGCACCCACCATAGATGCTTAGCATTTATTCACAGTAAGAAAAATAGTCTTGATATTTAAAGGACCCAAAGTCAACTTTAATGCTAAAACTTAGAATATATAAAAAGTAAGAATGGCCGGGCGGTGGTGGCGCACGCCTTTAATCCCAGCACTCGGGAGGCAGAGCCAGGTGGATCTCTGTGAGTTCGAGGCCAGCTGGGCTACCAAGTGAGTTCCAGGAAAGGCGCAAAGCTACACAGAGAAACCCTGTCTCGAAAAACCAAAAAAAAAAAAAAAAAAAAAAGTAAGAATGACACTAACTTAGACATGTGGAAAATATATAATATGAATAGGAATATATTTTAAAGATATCCAATGAATTATATTAATTAATTTACTAACGTATACATTCAATAGATTTTTCAATAAGAACTATGAGGTGGAAACAAAATGTGTGAGAAAAAAGCTGAAGTTTAGGTAATATGAGTAGATGAGTTCTTATGCATATTAATCTCGCTATATAATCTAACCCCTGTGTGCCAAGGCCTCACTCAGATTTTATTAGCCCAAATATTGACAAAATTGAACAAATCTGTTCATGCCTTGTGTCTTTAAAATATATCTGGTATTCTGTGTACTAGGAAAGTACTAAGTACCTCACAATTTGAAGACTTCTGTGAGTCCCAAATGCTGTGGGCTGTATTTGGGTAATCCATCATGTATTTCCACAGATGTCACTTTCTTTCAAAACTTTCTCATATTTCATCCAGATGAGGGAAGCTTTGACTCACTTCAGTGTCCATACAAATGTATGGCCGTGGCAGGCTTCTTGCTAACTGTTCTTACAGCTTAAATTAATCCATATCCATTAATCTATACCTTGCCACATGACTCGTGGCTTACCAGCATCTTCACATGCTGTTTCTCATCATGGCGGCTGGCAGTGTCTCTCTGACTCAGCCTTCCACTTCCCAGCTTTATTCTCCTCCTTGTCCTGCCTATACTTCCTGCCTAGCCAATGACCAATCAGTGTTTTATTTATTGACCAATCAGTAACACATTTGACATACAGAACATCCCACAGCACTCCCCCCCCCTTTTTTTTTTTTTTCCAAAAAGGAAGGTTTTAACCTTAACAAAGTAAAATTACATATAATTTGGGAATTTGGACGTAGCTTCTCTTACTACTTCCTGCTGGAGGGGGGTGCTGTATCTTATGGGGACACAAAGAAAATTTTAGAATTATGGAATAGTCCATGAGGCTGTATTGTCTGAGCCAGTTGCCTTCAAACCATTCTGGATGTTGGATCATCTGGGCCATGGTGTCATCGGAGACCTTTCAGGGGGTCTTGTCTGGTCAAACCTGATGTATCTTAATCTGGAACAAATCCATAGCCTCTGGCTTTCTGTGGGAACAAAAGCAGAGTCTCCTTTCCAAAGCAACATATCCTTATATTCAAATTTTGAAGTCAGGTTTAACTCAACATCTTTTACGATCAAATGTTTTTCTGCAGTTAAAAATCCCAAAGACAACACAATCCAGATTCTCTGTGTAATATTCATCTTTACGTGGCTTATTTTCTATATTAATTTTACTGTCTCTTTAAAGACTTTATTTTTTTAAACAATGGATTTGTTTCTATAACTGTATATATCAACTTTTTTGTCTCTTTCAAGCCTACATATATTTTACACACATTGTAAACTATTACATCTGAATCTGTCTTATTGTGAATCTATTGCTTTAAACTGCAGCAGCTGTGGCTGCTGGCTCCACCCACCTCAGCTTCCCATCATGGCTACGTTTACCACCAGCTCTGGGAGCTATCATGGGTCTATGCTTTTATCCAAGCAGCGTGTAGCCCAGAAACCTCTTTTTTTGTTTTGTACTAGCAAAGACTAAATCCACCACGCAGCTTAATGTGCCACTTGTATAGGCCTCATTCCCGCCATACTGCAGGTCGAGCACACACGCTAGGAACCCACCAGTAGCTCAAACAGGCAACTGCCGCTAATTTGAGAGAGACAACTAGAAACTGTTTTTAGCTCCGTTTTAGAATCTTTTTTCTCAGTTTTTAGGTGGAAACTCTTGCCACCATGTTGGACGCCATTTGTAGCTAGAGTTTTCCTGCCTGGCCCACAGTCAGGACAAATCTCTCTCACCTGCCAGTCCCACAGCCGCTCAGACCCGACCAAGTAAACACAGAGACTTATATTGGTTACAAAATGTATGGCCGTGGCAGGCTTCTTGCTAACTGTTCTTACAGCTTAAATTAATCCATATCCATTAATCTATACCTTGCCACATGGCTCGTGGCTTACCAGCATCTTCACATGCTGTTTCTCATCGTGGCGGCTGACAGTGTCTCTCTGATTCAGCCTTCCACTTCCCAGCTTTATTCTCCTCCTTGTCCCACCTATACTTCCTGCCTAGCCAATGGCCAATCAGTGTTTTATTTATTGACCAATCAGTAACACATTTGACATACAGAACATCCAATGTAAGTATAATATGTAAAAGAAGAAAAGAAAAAAAGGAATAGTTTTTATGTATTGTTTTCACTCAATATCTATAAGCTAAATTCCTACTGTCAAGGAGGGAATACCAATATATGGGGTTGCACATAGTTCGAGCATCAACTCCCATTGTGACTTCTTCTGTTTTCAGCCTGAAGATTTTTATTCAATAAGCTCTCGTGACACTAAGGGGCTCCAATGAGCTTCCCAGTCTGTCTATAAATTCCCCTTTCAAGCCCTGACAAAGAACAGAGCTTGCCAGTGAGATCTTAAGGTGTAATTGTTGACTGGAATTACTGTAACTAAACAGTTATGGAGAAGAACAAACTATGAAATTCTGTCTTGTACAGACAGGGCCTCTTCCCACAAGTCCAACAAGGTCCTTCATTCACTCTCATTAACTTTAAACAAATCATTGAAATTACTTTAACTCCTGGGACCACTCATTTCTGTGAAAATATTTTTGGGTATAATTGACAAAATTACATGTATTGAAAATAGATAACATGTACACCACACTAGCATATAAAATGTGTCATGGTTTAATCAAGCTAATTAACACTCCTAACACCTCATGTTCTTAGAAGTGTCTGTTTTGAGGACATTTTGGATCTACCATATTAACAATACTCAAATATATTCTATATCTTTTTAAACTACAATTGCCATGTTGTACAACACGTAGCCACGCTTCTTTATTCTATCTGGAAAAGTTACCTTTGTCTAATGTCTGATCTTGAAATCACTATTCTAGTCTATTCTATTCTCTTTGTTCTTAAGTTTTGTTTTTTTCAGATTCTATAAATACATGGCACTTCACTTAATAAAATGTTCTGCAGGTTCATCCATTATATTACAGACTGATGGATTTCTCTACTTTTTATAAGTTTAGCTAGCATTTCACTATGTATCTTTGACCACTTTAAAAATCCATGTGTCCATCAAAGAACATCTGGATGCTATTCTGAATAATGATGCAGTGAGCAGAGGAATTCCAATATCCTGCAAAACACTCATTTGCAATTCCTTTATATATTTAGGCACAGTCTAAGAAGTGGAATGGTTGGATCATGTGTTAGCTCTGTTCTTAATTTTGAGGTCCTTTTACATTATATCCCACAGTTAATTTGTTAATATTTATTCTCATTGACAGTATACAGGGATGTAGCTAGAGTTTTCCTGCCTGGCCCACAGTCAGGACAAATCTCTCTCACCTGCCAGTCCCACAGCCGCTCAGACCCGACCAAGTAAACACAGAGACTTATATTGGTTACAAACTGTATGCCCGTGGCAGGCTTCTTGCTAACTGTTCTTACAGCTTAAATTAATCCATTTCCATTAATCTATACCTTGCCACATGGCTCGTGGCTTACCGGCATCTTCACATGCTGTTTGTCATCGTGGCGGCTGGCAGTGTCTCCCTGACTCAGCCTTCCACTTCCCAGCTCTATTCTCCTCTTTGTCCCGCCTATACTTCCTGCCTGGCCACTGGCCAATCAGTGATTTATTTATTGACCAGTCAGCAACACATTTGCCATACAGACCATCCCACAGCACAGGGATTCCCTTTCCTCCTGGTCTTCTATAACATTTGTTCTCATTAACATTTTTTTTTCAAGAAAATATGGGTCATGATAATTTTGAATAGAAGTTAAGGAGATACTATCGTTTGCAAACATGAACCTCTTGCAACACAAACCAAATTCATGCATAGCCTTTTGAGATTGCTGTTGTCAACCAGCTTTTGTTTTCTGACATTAGTGATCTTGGTACACTAGCAATGATATTAAAACATATGAACATTGACTGAATAATGCAATAATTTTTGTAAGGACTGTGGTGGTATTTTACTTGTACTGAAATGTGATTTTAATTGTATGTTAATAAATAAAGTTGCCTGGGGGTCAGAGCTATGAGAGCCATAGCAAGTGCGTGGCGGCGGCGGTGGCCCACGCCTTTAAGGACCTGGAGGGCGGGACATTCAGGCAGTGACAAGGCAGTCACGTGTTTGGGTTTACAACCAATGAGAAGGCAGAACAGCTAGACTATATAAAGACATACACACAGGAAGTAGGTTCCCTTTTCGGAGAGCTCTCTTGGCTGAAGAGGATCCCTGAATCAGCAAGGGTGAGGCTCTTAGCTCTGACCTCTTGGCTTTCTTCTCTGAATTGGCTCTGTGTTTCTTATTTAATAAGACCGTTGGTTACATCTACAAAGGACTGTATGCAAAATATTTTTCCCTAGATATGCACAACACATGCTTACTCACACCAGCTAGAGAACCCACAGCAGAACAAGGTAAGAATTGTACTGAAGTTCAACTGGGTGATGTGTTACTCAATAGTTTACTATTCAAGTTTCTTAAGTTGTGAACCTAAGATGGAAAGGTATATTTCCTTCTTTTATGATACAATTATAAAAACAAAACGAAAACACAATAACTCAAAATTTAAATAATGCTTTTGATAATGGGGTGGCCAACAGATGGATAGCATAAGGGTGAAAGTTATTGTTAATGTTCTGCCTCTGGGCATAGCCATAGACTATAGTCTATGGCCCATAGACTCTGGGCCATACCTCCAATCCCATCAACAATACCTTAATGACTATTGACCAAAGTGTAGCTAAACTCTATTGTTCCTTGTCTCTATTGCTAGCCCCCAAGGGTAAGTTTAGTTAACCTGACCTGGGTGAATTCAAGGTTTTCTAACTAGTCTTTCCTCTATCTTCCTAAACCCCATGCTGAGTTGAACATATCTCTTAAATATCCCTATCTGTAACACCAACCCTTCCTAACTCAGAAGCATATTATTTGGAGAACTTGGAAGAAATAAGGTCCAAAGTCTGAATTCTTAATCATTTTCAAAACAAAACAAAATAATACAAACAACAATAACAAGAATCAGAAAACCAAAACGCAAATGTTCTTATTCAGTTTACAATTAGTCCAGAACAGGGCCTTCTGTTAATTGGTTTATATTATGAGCCAGGAATTATCATGACTGAAAGAAATGACTGGACAGTTTCCAAAGAATCTTCCTTTATAAATTCTTTCATCAACGAACAAGGCTTTTGACTCGGAGATCATCTTGCACTCCATTCTCCTTTTGGTGTCTGTAGATTTCTGATCTACTTCAGTTCTTTCATAAAAGTTAATGTGGGTAGATGATGTGGGGGACTGTGGACTTCATCGATTTCCCTAACTGCTCATTACCAGTGCTTACTCTTTGAGTAGCTCTGTCTCCCAGACAGACAGAGACAGACACACCAGCCCTTTCCTACAAGGCCTGTGCGTTTTGTTCCCAGGAGCATGGTCTCCTCTGTGGAGTTAGTTAAACTGGAATTGTCCCAGATTTTAGAGTCCTTACCCAAAATTGTCAACTTACTTGCCAAAAACTCCCATCTGTCTCCTGTTTCTGTTGGTTGGCACTTCTCCACAAACCATTTGGGATAAATGTCTTATTTTTAACTCTCTCTCTCTCTCTCTCTCTCTCTCTCTCTCTCTCTCTCTCTCTCTCTCTCTATCTCTATCTCTCTCTCTCGCTCTCTCTCTAATGGCCTTGAGTCCTGAGTAAAATCATCTTAATTTTAGGTTTATTTTTCAGCTTTTACTGTTATGAGAAAAACAATGACCTTTATTTGCTCAGGACAGCAACTGCAAGGTCTATGATTTCATGGCTCTCCAGACATATGGAGATGTTCATGTGTCTTAGCCCTGAAAATGTCAATGTGTTGCCTGGATTGCTTTGCCAAGAATTGTTTAAAGGAGGATTTTTAGAAATGAAAACAACAGCAAAACAAACGGTATTTGCTAAACTTTCTGGCCATGGCTTATGGAAAATGGCTCAGTGAAAAAAAAGTGCCTGAGCTACAAGAATGAGAAAATAAGTTTGAAAGCTATGCACAGTTGTACGTCAGTATCCCCAGCACTGGAGGAATGGAGGCAGGCAGAGTGCTTTAGAGACCTCGAGGCTGCCAGGGTAGCTGAATCTATGAGGTCTTATCTCACAATAAAAGGTTGAGTGGGATGGGGAAAGACATTCGGTGGTGGCCTTTGATGACCACACATGTAGTCTCACATAAACTTGTATACAAATACTTATGAAAGAGAGAGAGAAATATTGACCAGTAAATGCATATTCAATATATCATCAAGAAAAATATGTGATAGGCATAAAAAGATAGATCCACACACTCTCAGAGGCTTGTTCACATATTTATAGATTTTCTTGATATATATTTTAAAAGACCCTTGAGAGAGGATTTCTTGGAGATTGAGTTTAACAAAATTTCTGAGCCCTGGTTCAGGATCATTTCTCATGAAGGACTTAGCTTTCACAGGCTAACCTTGCCTTTATGTTAGCTATAGTTCTGGGCTAACCTCGCCTTTATGATAGCTATAGTTCTGGGCTAACCTCGCCTTTATGATAGCTGTAGTTCTAAGCTAACCTCACCTTTATGATGGATGTAGCTCTGGAATAACCTTGCTTTTATGATAGCTATAGTTCTGGGCTAACCTCACCTTTATAATAGCTATAGTTCTGGGCTAACCTCACCTTTATGAAGTTATTTAGCTATTGTTCTGGTTGTTTAGGTTGCACTTTCCTTCCAAATCTAATACAGGTAAAAACACAGACCAAAAAAGAAGCCCTATTTTTACCTTTATTTTTCTATTTTATTACTTGAGTTATTAAGCTACAAAGACGTTCAACTGAAATAAATTACTTGAAAATAAATGACATGAGTGCCAGAAAGTAACTCCTAAGTAATTGCAGCCTATCTTTATGCAACAGATATATTTGGAATATTCTCAGTTTCAAACAGAGTTTCTGAGTTTGCTCTTATCTCTAGACTCTTTATCTCTCTCCAGGCACAAAAACTAAGTGCAGTTTGGTTTCATTCAGACTTCAAGGGACATTTCAGAGCTATTTGTTACCATGATAGATGTCTCACACCCAGCACCAGAGAAGTCTTTCATTTTTGTGCCTTTTTGCTAAACTGCATCCAATTTTCTACTCAGAGATGAAATTTTAGACAGCAGCAGTCTGCCTGGTTCCAGATAATTCTTCTACTATAGAAGTTCAATGCTTTCTTTGTTTTTCAAGTAAATTCATCCAGCGTTTGCTGAGCTGATACTCAAGTCCAGCAGCATAGGTCAGTCTTCCTCATGAGAGGGCGGAAACACTTTGCTAAGATAGAATTCATCGGGACCTTTTCCTTCTCTTGTTTGCAATGAGGACAGAGCTTGAAGGTTTGGCTATTCATTCTACATGGGGCCTTTGTCTCTGGTGGCTTCTTTCTCACTGTCTTCTTTTAATCCCTCCTTCCCTTCCTTCTCTTCCTGTCCCACCACCTCCTTTCACTCATCCTCTTACGTCTCTTCCTTTGCTTCCTCCATCTTTCTCTAACCCAGGACTAGACAGCATAAACTGTGGGGAATAAACACAAAGAACACTGATTTAAAAAATTCCACCCATGAAAGACACTTAAACAGTTTATTCTAATCCTTGACATTTGGACTTAAAAATAAATGCACACCTAGTCATCATCTTAATAATCACACAGGTCAAATGAGACTTCTCCATCTCCACTCACAAACCAAGAAGTCTATGGTTTAAAAATAGTTAAATCATCAAACCAGAACTCATGAGGAGAGTAAACTCTGCAGCTTATATTTAAGCTCTAATGAGTTTTGTCCAAAGGACCTTTTCACATTTGGGGAATGAGAAAATGAAGTAGTTCTCTGGGTGAAGAGTTCATTTCACGCAATGGAAAGAGGATACTATTGGGGAACAAAGAGCCCTGGGTAACTGTGATGCTTTTGCCTTTCTTGTGCGGCTAAGTAATTGTCTGGAAAAATGAAAGGACATTGGACTAGGTGATTCCACAGTCCTTGGGCTCCAAGATTCTGTTTAATTTTTGCAGTGCCACAATGATAGACATGTAGAACCTCAGGGCTCTCTTTGCTGTGTATTTCTGTAGTCTTTGTATTTAGCTCCATCCATAAGTAGGCAATACAGACAGTCACACCCCCAGAAACCACAGAGAAGGATTTAGACATGTACTGTATTGCACAAGCAGTTTGCCTGTGCCTCATCCTGGACTATCTCTTCTTTCTCCACCATCCTGTAGTCTATGTCTATTAGGCTGGCCAGTCAATCTCCAAGAACTTGATCTTACTCCAATACTGTTCAAAGACATCAGGTACCAAGAAGGATGTCCTAGGCAGGGAATTATCATCTTACATGCTCTTTGTATTTTTAAGGAGAAACAGGAAAATCAGAAAACCTAGATGAATTTCCTTGTTTACTGTAGGCTTGGTCCTTGCTCCTGCTTTCTTCCTGGTGACTCACTCCTACAGTTCACTTCCTCTGCCTCACTTCAATATGGTTCACTTGATGATGACTTAAACTGAGTCAGTGTACCTTCATTACTGATCATTATTATTTTTATCCTGAGGTGAAGAAGAATGAAGAATAGCCTTAAGACATGATAAGGACATGACCATCCTCTTATGTTGGCCAATCAACATCCACTCTTTGGATACAGGCAATTACAGAGTTAAGGGGAAGTTGAATATCAAGGCAGTACAACAAATAAAAACCAATCTGTGGAATCCACATTACTTATCTCATGTACAGTTCATTATGTTTGCCTTTAATTATTGGAAAACATCTAACAGATATCATCAAAGTGTATGAAATATATCTGCACATTCTCCAATGTAATATACATTACTTCATTGTTATTTTAGTAGATAATTTAGAATGCTGCTTTTTCTTGTTTTCCACAAGTATCACAAAACAATTAATACAATTTTATATTTAAGACAATATTACTAAGATGTGTGCCCATTTCATAAAAGATAAACTACAAATAAAGTCAGAAAATGTCATGTCTAGAATACCTCAATGAAAACCTATTTTCAGACTAGATAACAGGGGCTTGGGAAATGGCTCAGTGGATAAAGATTTGCTGAGCAAACTTGAGGAGCCCAGAAGCATCTTAAAATCAGATGTAGTAGCATGCATCTGCCATCTCATTGCTCTTACTGTGAGAGATGGGGATCAGAAATGGGAATCTGCAGAGGCTCCCAGGCCAGCTAGCCAGATACACATGGCATTCAGCAATAACTTTGACAAACACTGTGAAAGGTGAACAGCAGAGCCTAAGGATGTTCTGAGCCCACACAGTAACTCTCATACACATATGACTACACAATACATATCACACATAGGCACAAGAAAACCTAATTACTTGGTATCGTAAATAATTAGGAAGAGGAAATAGGAGGTCTTTCATGAAAAGCAAGAACAAAAACATCAAGTACTGAGGAGGAGCTGGGTTTTGGCTTACTTTATTTCATTTGTTTTTTTGTTTCCCACCTCCTAGCAACCAGTTCAGAACATTAATTCTATGGAAGAGGTGTTTTTCTTCATTTAGTCAAATGTTTATTAAGAATAATACTTAAATAAAAAACTATGTGTGCAAGGTTTGGGGGACATAAAGTACCTTCCTACCTGAAACTGTAACCTGCTAAACACGCCAGCACATCTGCCATGCTGGGCCAATTGGACAAAGAGTGAAGTTTCCTTTCCTTGTGTCCAGGGAATAAGCTCATGCAAGCAAAGATATGAGCCCCATGCGTTAATGGTGAAAACTAATTAGTCCTTTGTGCGGTTTTTATTTATCCATGTCCCCAGACACAGATGCGATGCCTAGAAACAGGGATCCTGTCATCTCTAAAGTTGACGCTTTGTATATATACTCCACCCTGCTCAGCTCAAGAGCCTTTTAGAAGTGGACTGTTCTGATAGATTCCATCTGGTAAAATGGAAGAAAAAAACCAGGTTTTTTTTGTTTGTTTGTTTGTTTGTTTCAATCCCATGTCAGCATTTCAGCCAACTGGCAACAGTGCTAACTCAAGAGTTCTCTGCTCCCTCTTTTTCTCTCACACAGGCCAGGGAAAGTTATAAATGTTAAAGAACAACAGGGCTGCATTTCAGGGGTAAGGGACAGAGCAATATGCATGAACTTCTCCCCATCCAAAGCTCTGGTAACTCTTCCCTAGGCAAATATAATATTGCAGAAGGACTTTGAATATTCTTGCCCCAGGATCTACTCGCCTAAGAAGCGTGGAGGAAAAGAACGTGGTTAAGAGTGAGGAGATACAATGTAATAATTAAGCAAGTCTGTACAGAGTTGTGTTTGGCCACTCTGAATCAGCCCATCTCGGAGCCCTGATGGAGCGGATGGCTGAGCTTTCTTTCCTCTTTACTAAATGAGATTCCTAAAATCAGGGATTAATAGCATGAAACTTGATGAACTCCCTGGATGAGTCCAGATTTTAAGAATCTCTAAGATAAGGGTATTGAAAGGACAGAGAGAAATCTAGAAGGGATGTTCATGTACTAAAAGTACTTCTTTTAATCAATGAAATGACCTTATTGAAGTGTTTGGATTACTCTTTGCAATCTGAATTTAAGTGACTCTTCTTTCTTCTAAAAACTTAGGGAAAAAAAGTTAAGGTATATATTTAGAGTTACTTTGGGTCACTCTTCCTAAAATTCATAGAATACATGTGTTAAAAGTAATGTGATTCATTTCACATTAGAGACTTGAAAAGCAAAATAATTCACATATTCTCACATAAAGTTTATGGTGCAGAGCTGAAATCCTAGAAACGAGGAGAGGGGGGAGTTTGCAGTCCTGAAGCCAACAGGCTGAAGGCTTTCTCGGAAGACGAAGATGAACTTAGCAGGAACACATTTGCAGTCTTTTGGCTGGAAACATTTCAAATGAAGTTGCTGGCTTGGGAAAAATCTGTCAAGCACATAGCCTGTCACGTGGCTAGTTCTTTCTAAATTTCTGACACTTCAAATAAAGCCAATGATTCTCTACACAGGGGTAAAATAAATATTTGGTGGCACAGACGCCTGCCAGTCCACTTCAGATTCCACCCGAGCTGTTCTGTTTTACAAGAATTCTTTTCAATAAAATGTGTAGGCTTGGTCAGTTTTACCCTTGTCATCCCCTTGAACCCTTTCTCTACCTTAATTCTCTTCAGTAAAGTTGCAAGCAGATATTAACAACAACTGATTATAATGGAAAATATACAACGTGAACAAAACCATCATGCCGTTTCTGTAAAGGCCTCTCTATAAACTAAAGGACTGAGCTCACTCCAAAGTTTCAGCCAAATGTGAAGAAAATAGTCTGAGTTTTTAGGAGCAGAAAAAAAAATATCTTTGGAAAGCTGGGCTGCCAGTCTTTGCCTCGGAGTGTTGAATTTCCTCATGCAGAGGCCACTTCAAAGACCCAGGCAGCTGTTTGCTTCTTTGCTATCTCACGTGGCATGACTGGTTGGGTTTCTCTCCAAAAAGGACTGGAGTGTGTAAACTTATATTAAATTTGATTTGGTATTGGTCCCACCTTGGTAGTTCAGAGAGATAAAATGGTTTAGCACTTTCTCTTATACTTATACCCACAAAGCCTAAAATAGTTAGACTGCCAAGAATAAGACCGTCAGAATCAATAGAGCCAGTTAAAACGATATTATAAGTAGCAGTCCATGCAACTTACACAGTACGGACATCAAAACTGACAAACCCTTATGATTTGTGAGGAATTTCAAGAAAAGTTTTAATTGTGAAATATTACAAGGTTAAAAAAGTTAAGTAGTGGGGATAAAGAGATGGCTCACCAGTTAAGAAATCAAACTGTTCTTGCAAAGGAACTTTGACTCCCAGCACCTATATTGGGTGGCTGATAATGACCTTTAACTCCAGTTCTAGAGCATCTATCACCTTTTTCTGGCTTGTGCAGATGCTACACTCAAGTTCATATAAACACACACACACACACACACACACACACACACACACACACACATTTACAAATAATAAAATGAATTTTTTTAAAGTAAAAATAGTATCAGGGAGGCTATCCCCTTAGCTCAGGCATATGCTAGCATATGTTTCGGCACTTAGCCATACAATTATTTCTTAATTGCCTTAATAGTAACTATGGTACAATGACTTTGAGTGGGTTTTTTAATGCAGATTTGCTGAAAGAGCAAGTTAATGATGGAATAGATGCAGAAGTAGCTTGAGCCATAATCTGATTCTTGTGACTATGGTTTTTGGTGTCTCCAATCTTTTACTGATATTGTGGGAATATAATAGTGGCTACTGGCAAAGGAATATCAAGTTGAATAGAATTAATTTAGAACTGAAATATCAGTTCTTTTTTGAAAAATATTATCCTCATCGTAAAACCTTTCTACTTATTTTTATTCAAGTTGCCACATTTCACATCATTTTTGTTTTTGTTTTTGGATTTTTGAGACAGGGTTTCTCTATGTAGCTTTGTGTCTTTCCTGGATCTCTCTCTGTAGACCAGGCTGGCTTCAAACTCACAGAGATCCACCTTCCTCTGCCTCCCAAGTGCTGTGATTAAAGGCGTGTGCTACCACCGCTCGGCCTCATCATTTACTCTTATCAAATGGAAATTCTATTGTCTATCAGTGACAATTATCAAATACTAAGTCACTTAAAATAAAGTGAGAAGTGAGCGTTTGAAATTTACTATCTTCCTTGAATTTACTGAAAGACTTTCTCAACTCATCATCTTTCTCATTCTTACTTCTCTTCCAGGAAGCCTGAATTATATGAGTTGTTTATTCCTGTATTTATATTGTTTATTTACATAAAGTGATAAGATCACACATATTATAACTAGAATAGTTAAGATTAATTATATATAAAATTACAGAGAGGTGAAAACCTACAATGAGATCTTTTTTATCTCAATTCGCATTTTTTTCTCTTCTTACTTATAAACTTTTTTTAAAAAATTGGATATAGAACAAAGTCCTCAGGTTGAGAACTTTGCAGCACAATTTCAGTCACTTTGTGTCTGTTTCCCTAATTTAGAGGGTAAAGCAGCATCCACTGTATTAATGTCAGCACAGTTTATTCCTTAAAATTCAATAAATGAAATTCACAGTGTTTCTGGAATCTTCATTACTCTCCTGAAACCAAGCACAGTAGGAGAAACATCATTTTATTCATTTAGTTAAAGAAATTCAAGAGTTATATACAAGAAAAGTAGAGTTTTATTGCACTTCTGTATTACACTTATTATTTGCACCTATTTGGGACATGAAGAACATCAAACATTGGGCTTCTTCAGGCTTAGTAGATTACTTTTGTCTTAACTTGTCATCTAAGAATAGGCTCCTCTTTGTAGAAAAAGAAGTACCTTCGTATCCAAAATTATAAACATGAAAGATATAGAAACTATCTCTAGTCAGAGAGATGAATAACTATTTCAACAAGAAAATAAACAATAAAATGTTATATAACATTCTATCTTCTTTTCAAAGATAATTTTTATCCTAAACTTTGATAACTTAGAGTCTATAGCAAAAAAATAAATAAAAATAGAGAAATAAATGGAATAAAGTATCTACACAGAAGTTGATTGCATTGTTTAATTCTAGATGGTAATTATATGCGGTGGAATTGAAAATTTCTGTTGCAATAATGTCAAATATGCAAATCATTAATATTAAATAATTGTTTTTCATAACTCACTCTTACAATGCAAAAGACTTAGAAAATCAGAGCTTAAAATTGAAAAGAAGGTTGGAGATAGAGCTCAGCAGTAAAATATTTGCTCAGCACAAACAAGGCCTGAATTCTGTCCCTAGAACAACAAAATGAATATAGACATTAAAATCGGGAAAATCGGAAAGAGAGAGAATGTTTAAAGTCATTTAGCTTGGGAGGCACAGGTGTGAAGCGATTGACTAGTTTTAATTTCTTGTTGCTCTCAAAAATACCGATGATGTCCTGGCACAGTTCCAATCATTGAAGAGAGAGGGAGAAAGAGAGAGAGGGAGAGAGGAAGAGAGAGAGAGGGAGGGAGAGAGAGAGAGAGAGAGAGAGAGAGAGAGAGAGAGAGAGAGAGAGAGAGAGAGAGAGAAAGAGAAGAGAGAGAGAGGAAAGATGTCAGGCATCAAAGAGATTTCAGCTTAGGAAACAGATATAGAATCAGAAATTGTTTCAGTAAGCATTGAGTCTGTATGCATCCGGTAGTTTCAGACAGTACCATGGGAAAATGAGCTTCCCCTAAATAGGGATGGGTGATATCATAAAACTTCACGACTTAAGAAGTGTGTGTTACGTGAACAATGTATAGCAAAAGTATTGCAAATCAAGTGTGAAAAGCTACTGGTATTACAGTAAATTCAGAGAACTGCAGTCAGATACGGGAGGTTGCAGCAGGTAACCTGTGGGTATGTGATGAAGAGTTCTGGAGCAGTATGTCAAGATGAGTCCAGTCCAGGAGAGAGAAGCGGTATTCTGTGAGCAAGGGGCATCAAGATCATGATGGGGAAACCTACAGAAACAACCAAACCAAACTAGTGGAAACTCATGAAATTTAGATCAACAGTTGTGGAGCCTGCATGGGACTGGACTAGGCCCTCTGTATAGTAAGACAGCTGTGTAGCATGATCTGTTTGAGAGGCTCATTGGCAGTAGGATCAGAATCCATCCCTGGTGCGTGAGCTGGCTTTTAGGAGCCCACTTCTATGGTGGGACAGCTTGCACAGCCTTGGGGCAGGAGGAGGGGGTTGGACCTGCCTCTACTAAATGTACCTCTGTAGCCCGAAGTTTTCCTGTGTCCCAGCTGGTCAGTGGTTAGGAAAAAAATCTCTCCCACTCAAGTCCCCCAAGTAAGCACACAGAGGCTTATGTTAATTATAATTGCTTGGCCATTAGCTCAGGCTTATTACTGACTAGCTCTTACACTTAATTTAACCCATAATTCTTATCTATATTTAGCCATGTGTCTTGATACCTTTTCTTGGTTCTGCCTTGTCATCTTGCTTCTTCTGTGTCTGGCTGGTGACTCCTGACTCAGCCTTCCTCTTCCCAGAATTCACCTTGTCTGCTTGTCCTGCCTATACTTCCTGCCTGGCTACTGGCCAATCAGCATTTTATTAAACCAGTGTACAAGGGCATTATGCCACAGCATACCTCCCCATGGGAGCCTTACCTTCTTGTAGAAGGGAATGAGGAGTGGGTTGGGAGGAGGAAGCTGGGGAGGTAGGAGGAGGGAAAAGGGAGATCTTTAGTATGTAAAATGAATAAAAATTTTTTTCTTAATAAAATAAAATAAAAAAAGAATAATTCATGGTGAAGTGAGGACTTCTAAATCACTCTACTAATCAGGGCATTGTGTATTGCTTGATTAAAGACAGACAGTTCAGGTGCTGGAGAGATGGCTCAGTAAGTAAGTGTTTGTTGCCTAAGTGTGAGGGTCTTATTTGAATCCCTAGAACTCACATAAATCTGGGCACTGTGGCACATGTTTGTAATCTCAGTGATATCATGTTGAGGTGGGAGGCAGAGACAGGAGAATCACAGAAGTGCACTGGACAGCTAGTCGGGCATAGATAACAGTGAACAACAAAGACATCCCTATATGGAAAAGGTAAAAGGCAAGATTGACACCCAAATGTGTCACCAGACCTCCACATATAAGAGATGTCTTGCACATGCATGCACACACACACACACACACACACACACACACACACACACACACACACACCACAGAGAGAGAGAGAGACAGGGAGACAGAGACAGAGACAGAGACACACAGATAGACAGAGAGAGAGACAGAAAGAGAGAGAGTTACTTCATCTCTCTCAGGTCCAATATCTAGTTGTATAGGTAGAGGACTTCCTTGGTAACAATCTTAGTGAGACTAAGCAGCCTGCACATGTTTCTCCTCTCCCTACCCTCTTATGACCAGGATGGAGTAAACATTTCCAACCAGTTTCTGGTTCTTAGATTAGACTCATCAGCAGTGATTGCCTGTGCAAGCTATCATTAGGACCCTCTGCTGCCAGTGATATCCAGCAGTGATGACAGAGTCCCACTAGCCAAATCAATTTAATTTCCCAGGAGTTTTCTGTTTTCTGTCTGTTTTCAAATCAAGTAATAAGCTGTGTTCTTTTATGTTATTCCTTATAGTCTCCTTCAAAGAAATTCCCTTTTGCTTAGAACACACAGTTACCAACCTGATGCTTATATCCTAGAACCCTGCTTAATGATGGTATTAAAAATAAAGTTATTAACATCAGATTGTAGGTCATGTATTAAACTCAGTTGTTTAGGTGAAAAATTGATGTATATAAAAGTGAAACTCTGAAAATTAAATAAGAATGAGTGTCTGGAAGGTGACTTGTACAGAAGACAGGCATCACTGTTGATACTCTGCGTGAAGATGAGGCTTTGAAGGATTTCATACAAGATTAAAGACAGATAGCTCAGTCTGAGTCTATGGAACTGTGGAGATAAAAGGAGGGGATGAGAAGCTCAAGTCTCAAAATTTCCAGCTCAAGTTTAGGAATTAAAGTCTATGAACTTCATAAAATTATTTTAAGTGTAATTCTCTTATTAATTTCCTTTGCAGAATGGCAAAGCGAAAATCAAAATTGTTCCCTGGTTTGGAGTGCAAAAACTTTTTATCTTGTTTCTTAGCAAACAGCTTCAGCACTGCTCTGGAAATGGCTTCTAGAATTGGAATTGGAATCACACAATAGGATCCAGATGGCTGGAGTGACTGTGACCCTTCTTCCCACTGAACCTTCTCCTTTGCAAAAGGTTCATGCAGCTCCACTGTTAAAGCAATCCCCACCTGGCTGATGGGGTTTCTATTCCCTGGACTCAGGAATTAAAAGGAAATGCTTTCTCATGCTTCCTCCCCTGAATCTTTGATGTTTCTTGGTATGCAAGGAAAGGTTGTGACCAATCAAAAGAGACGTCTTGGAGTGAAAGCATTACTCTAAATAGGCTACAGAATTTAATTTATGCTTGCTAACTATTAGGATAGTCAGAGATAAGAAACTAGAGTGAATTGGATTGTTAGAGACAACTGAATTTGGTCATAGGAATATATTTAAATAATCTGGGCTTCATTATTTTACAACAAGAAGTTGGAGTCTAGATGTATCAAATTATTCCCCCTTTCCCCTAAAAAATATTTAATTGTACAAATATGGTATATAGACAGAATTTCTATTCTTCACCAGTACATCATTAAAACCATAGACCTAAAGCTTCTGGATTGAAGAAGAGGGTACTTTGAGTCAAAAAAATTAACTCTTCATGAGATCACAAGCACATGTTTTCAATTGCTGTCTTAGCTTATTCTTTTCCTGAAAGAACCAAGTGTGAATTTACCAAAGTAATTGTGCCCTGAAGAAGAAAGCACATATTTTAAGCACAACTAATCTTGGGATAGCCGTCACTTCATAGTCCCATAGATATGAATTTTTTTGAAATTATTTTTTAAAAAGTTTTTTTTCATTTTACATACAAATCCCAGTTCCCCCTCCCTCCCCTTCTCCAACCCTCTACTTCCCTTCACCCCACCCCTCCTCCATTCCTCAAAGAGTAAGGCCTCCCTTGGGAGTCAACAAAGTCTGGCATACTAAGTTGAGGCAGGACCAAGCCCCTTCCCCCTTGTGTCAAGGCTGAGCAAGGTATCCCACCCTAGGAAACATTTTCTTAAAAAGCCATTTCTTACACCCAGGATAAGTCTTAGTCCCACTGCCAGGGGCTCCCCAAAGAGATCTAGCCAGATAACTGTCACCCACATTCAGAGGGCCCCTGTAATTAGATTATTGACTACTCTAATTGTCATCACAGAACCCATGTGCAGTAACTGATGGAAGCAGATGCAGTGATCCACAACCAAGCACTGGGCTGAGCTCCTAGACTTCAGCTGAAGAGAGGGAGGAGGGAATCATAGGAGCAAGTGAGTCAAGATCGTGATGGGGAAAAAAAAAAAACACAGAGACAGCTGACCCAAGCTGGGGGTGGGGGGCACTTGTGGACACTGGCCTGTCAGCTGGGGAACATGCATAGAAATGAATTTTTGGTATCAAGCGTAAGATTTCCTCTATTCAACTTCTCTCTTTCTGATTTGAGCTTTTCAGGTCCTTGCAAGCACAGTTGGAGTAGGTCACCTGGCAGAATGATTGATTTCCCATATAGGCTCTATGACTGACGAAACAAGGACTTTGAAGCTGCGTTTTCTGGTGTGTGATACTTGATGTGGAGACTCATGAGAGTCAAGGTGTGGAGAATAAATGACAGCTGAGCATTCATCCCTGCATCGGACAGTGGCATCTCCCTCTCCAAGGCCTCATCACGGAAGAATGGGCACAAATATTGCAAGACTGGAGAATGGGGAGAGGGGCTATGAAATACAGCATTCCAAACATGCCAGGACCATTGCATTCATGAACATGAAGCAGCTTTTTTGACCACATAAGATAAGACAAACAACAATAAGAAGATATAAGTAAGAGGCTATTAGACAGGAGGAAACAAAGGTGCGTGGGAGTGGAAGGGGCCTACGAGAGTGTAA